>NC_139513.1:229971058-230431058 GCF_947247035.1 Vipera ursinii
GTTCTCGATCCACATACTGCTGGAGTCTAGCTTGTAGGATTTTAAGCATAACTTTACTAGCATGTGAAATGAGTGCATGGTGAGATAGTTTGAACATTCTTTGGCACTGCCTTTCTTTGGAATTGGAATGTAAACTGATCTTTTCCAATCCTGTGGCCACTGTTGAGTTTTCCAAATTTGCTGGCAAATTGAGTGTAGCACTTTTACTGCATCGTCTTTTAAGATTTTGAAAGCTCAGCTGGAATACTGTCACCTCCACTAGCTTTGTTGTTTCTCAGCTTTCCTAAGGCCCACTTCACTTCACATTCTAGGATATCTGGCTTGAGGTCAGTGACCACCTCATAGTGGTTATCAGGGATGTTAAGCTCGTTCTTGTATAGTTCTTCTGTGTAATTTTGCCACCTCTTCTTAATCTCCTCTGCCTCTGTTAGGTCCCTGCCATTTTAGTCCTTTATCATGCCCATTTTTGCATGAAATGTTCCCTTCATCTCTCCAATTTTCTTGAAGAAATCTCTAGTCCTCCCTATTCTATTGTTTTCTTCTATTTCTTTGCACTGTTCATTTAAGAAGGCATTCTTATCTCTTCTAGCTATTCTCTAGAATTCTGCATTCAATTGGGTGTATTTTTCTTTTTCTCCCTTGCCTTTCAATTCCCTCCTGTCCTTAGCTATTTGCAAAGCTTCCTCAGACAGCCATTTTGCTTTCTTGCATTTCTTTTTCTTTGGGATGGTTTTAGTTGCTATCTAATTCCTTAAATCTATTTGTCACCTCTACTGTATATTCAACAGGGATATGATTTAGTTCATACCTGAGTGGCCTAGTGCTCTTCCCTACTTTCTTCAGTTTAAGCCTAAATTTTGCAATGAGAAGCTTATGGTCTGAGCCACAGACAGCTCCTGGTCTTGTTTTTACTGACTGTATAGAGCTTCTCCATCTTTGGCAGCAGAGCACATAGTCAATCTGATTTCTGTGTTGACCGTCTGGTGATGTCGATGTGTAGAGCTGTCTCTTGGGTTGTTGGAAAAGAGTGTTTGCTGTAACTATTGTATTCACTTTACAAAATTCTATCAGCCTGTGCCCTGCTTCATTTTGTACTCCAAGGCCAAACTTGCCTGTTATTCCGGTTATCTTTTGGCTTTCCTACTTTAGCATTCCAATCCCCCATGATGATAAGAACATCATTTTTTGGTGTTAGTTCTATAAGGTGCTGCAGGGCTTCATAGAACCGATCAATTTCTTCAGCACTGGTGGTTGGAGCATAGACTTGTACTACTGTGATATTGAATGGTTTGCCTTGGATTTGAACTGAGATCGTTCTGTCATTTGGGGGACTGTATGCTTTTCCTACTCTTTTATTGACTATGAAGGGCTACTCCATTTCTTCTGAGGGATTCTTGCCCACAGTAGTATACCTGATGGTCATCTGAATTAAATTCACCCATTCCTGTCCATTTTAGTTCACTGATACCTAAGATGTCCATGTTCAGTCTTTTCATCTCTTGTTTGACCACGTCCAGCTTTCCTTGATTCATGGATTTTACATTCCAGGTTCCTATGGAGAATTTTTTTTACAGCATTGGACTTTCCTTTCAGCACCAGATACATCCACAGCTGAGCATCCTTTCAGTTTTGGCCCAGTCACTTCATTCTTTCTGGTGCTACTAGTACTAGCCCTCTGCTCTTCCCCAGTAGCATATTGGATGCCTTCTGACCTGAGGGGCTCATCTTCCAGCATCATATCTTTTTGCCTTTTGGTACTATCCATGGGGTTTTCATGGCAAAGATACCCGAGTGGGTTGCCAGTTCCTTCTCCAGTGGATCACATTTTGTCCGAACTCTCTGCTATGACCTGTCCATCTTGGCTGGCCCTGCACGGCATAGCTCATAGCTTCACTGAATTACACAAGCCCCTTCAACATGAAAAGACCCCATGAAGGAGTCTAAGAACCATACTTCGTACTGAAAATCTTTTTTGACATCCATCTCCAGTTTTATTTGTTTAAAGTTTCTACTCAAAACTAGAATGAACTACTGAAACACAAGACCTAATTTGGTGTAGCAGTTTAAGGTGCTGTGCTAGAAAATGGGAGACTGTAAGTTCTAGTCCTGCCTTATGCATGAAACCAGTTGGCTGACTCTGGGCCAATCACTCTCTCTCAGCCTTAGAAAGAACATAATGGTTGGGCTTCCAGAGAATGCCACCCAGAATACTTCAGGGACTGGTACAGGCAGTTTGTAAGATTGAGTGAAGATTACCTCAAAGGCAGGAAATAATCACTACAACCTCAGAGAGAGATTTCTGGAGAAACAAACTGGTTGTAGTTTGGCCATGGATCTTAAGAAATGGATCCATTCTCTTACCTTTGAGGTGTATGTTGATTAAAACATGGGTGCTCCTAACCACTCATTTATGCTTCCAGATGTGATGTAGAATTGACACTAGGATTATGAAAACTTTCATGCCTTCATAAAAAATTCCCCCAAACGGAGCGATGGTACTCTGTATTATAGCACTATGTTTTCTTAGCATCAAGATTCAGTTTTAAACATTATCTTTGGGAAGATGAGCAATTTTCCCTCAGTTACCATTGAGTATCCAATACTAGTGTCCCCATTTCTGATTTTTTTCTGATGGCCAGTCCAACTGATTTTGCTGTTTGATAGCTCAGGAGATGATGAATTTGGGAACATTCACTCAGACTTCTATGTAACATATTGGACTATGATATTTGAATTGAGTCAATTCTGAGTATATCTACTCTGTTATCCACCCCACCCCCCAATCTAGTATATAGTTCCAACATGATGGTTTTATTGTAGAACTGAAATGCTCAAAAGGATCCAACTCGTTACTTGGGCAATCTCTGAGCAAATGAACTTTAGGCTTGTATTTCTTCTAAAAACTCTTATATCTGGTAGCTGAAGAGGAAACTTTGACCTGGGACTAAATATCCTAACCACATACATATCCAACTGTCTCCAGAAAAAGCTTCCTAACTTCATCACAAAGAATAACTTGCAAGATTGTCTCTTCTAAGTCATGAAAATCGATGCCACTGCTTTGGTCATCATGTAAAATAACAATATACCATCCGTATAGAACATGAAGTGCAGAGCATTGGTATAACTTGAAATTCATAGCACTTTAACACCTGTTTCCATAGCTACAGTGTAATCCAGACATCTGAGGCTAGCCTGTCTTTGCCAGGCCTGTCATTTCAAGGAAATAAATTAAGAAAGCTGATGACATGGCTTGGATTATACAATTTCTTTAAAGTGTAAGCCACCAGATTTGAAATCTAACCAAGAGTGAACATAGTTCAGATGAAATGAATCAAACCCATTTCTAGTAACCTTTGTTAGGAAATGTGAACAAGCCTCCTTTGTCTTTTTTATTTATTTATTTATTTGTCTTCTTGTTCTTCTTCCTTAGACACAATATCCTGTTACACCTGGCAGTTGTATTTATTGCAGTGATATATTTGTATGTGATTTTTTGGGGTACTTTTTTAAAGGGGAGGTGGCATAAACAGATGGAGGCACAGAAGTAGGAAAGAGATACAGTTAAGCAAATGCTAAAGAGCAAAACTTTAGTGGCAGACACATCCCTATTTGCATATGCACAATATGCTTCTGTCTAGAGGCATATTTTCTCAAAGTATGTGTATTTCCCTCTGTCTCTATATTTATCGGTATCTCTAGCAACATATGCAGGGCTATGAATAGATTTGGGTGTCTGTTGGTTGGGTTATGTTAATCCTTGAAGTGTTTGAGTTGGGTGGATCTTACGTGACTGAGGAAATGTGGAAACGCTATCAAAAGAGAAGAAGAGATCTACAATAAAGAACCAGGGCAAGAAATTATCATGTACAGATGCGTGTTGCCTGAGAGAGGAACAAGAGTGACAGAATCAAACCAGACATTGTAGAATAGATGTGTGTGCAACAATTTTTTGCAGTTATGTCAATGAGGAATGCGTGAGATTGATTGAGCAAGGAATGAGAGCAAGAAATTCATTAATTCAGAGAAATATCCCCAAATTATTTCCCAACGGATAGAAAGCCAACTTTGAGGGTATTTTAATTAGGAAAAAAATGACTAGAGGGGGAAATAAAACAGCCTTTTTTTTCCCATGGACCAACTTTAGTCAAATTCAAACTCTCCCATAATTCATTATGAAAAGCAACAACAACATATAGTGTAATTCCAGTTTGACTCAATGAAGGAAAACAATTGAATTTTAAATTAAATAGATAATTTAAATGCTCAAAAGAATAATAAGGCTGTCTAGTACATTAGGAAGAATGTATTTAGTTAAAATAAATGTGGTGAACACTCTATCCACCAGTGATAATAAATATTGGACTGATTCAGTGTAAAGAATATTTAATAGAGGAAGATAGTGCACCCCTGTAAACCATCCCTAGCTTCATCTCTCACTGACTACCAACATTTAATTTAAACAATTCAAAGAGGGAGGGAGGGAGGGAAGGAAGGAAAAACAGAGAAAGAGAGAAAACTGTTCTTCCACTGTCCTACTACCCCTTTTCTTTCTATATTCCCTTTGCCTCTTCTTTGCTGCCCAGTCCTAGGCTCATCTTTTTTCTTAACTACAGTGTAATGGGTGTGTTACAAAGATGATAACTGTAACCACACAACACTCTGTTCCTTTTCATGTACATCATACTGCATGGCAGTAGCCACCATCTTGATTTTTTTTTCACCTCCTGGCAGATACTCTTAGCTGGGTTGCCACTGTGCTCTGCCCATATTTGGTTGTATGGGAAGTGTTGCTCCAACTTTTGAAAATCTATAATTGTGCCAAAATGTTAGTGATAATAAGAGTCAGGGATTATTTTACATGCTTTCACACTTCTTTGTGGCCATCTGAAATTAACTATAATTGGATAAGAATTATTGATGATAGAATGACCTGAGATATGCTTGTAACTTAACTGAACAATTTATTTTATTTGGTGCAATTGGAATGGGAAAATAATTGGGTGCCTTTGTGTTGTGTGAAATTTTAATGAATTATAATATTTATGCAGTTATAGAGAGTTTAAAAGAGAAAGAGATTCACATAAACAGTTTATACAAATTAGGACTCAAGGGATACCAGGATGATATTAAGATTTTAGCAATGTCCATGCATTGCAGGTTGTTGGAATGATTTGCCATAAATCAACTTCATTGACATTTAAAATTCAACCATGTTTTGATCTTCATTTGCTTCATCTCTATATGTCTTCACTATGCTACAATCTCATGCTTCCTCTAAGTCAATTTAAATTGTTTTCTCTTTCTTTTCTCCCAAAATGTGCACAACAACTTAAGTCAGGAGAGATCACTGCCAAAATACTGCTCGTCAAAGACTGTGTTTATAGCCAACAATTCCTGGCTTTGAACACTATAGATTTGCCAGAAAGCAGGCCAAAGGATGGTTTAGCTGAGGAGATATGTCCTCCATGTCTAAAAACATGCCACAGGCAACAATTTATAACTAGCCCTCCAAAACAATTGATCTGAAACACATTCCCCTGGACAAGGAACAGATGGCAAGACAAGGTGCCAGATTTGTACTCCTTTACTACTCAAAGCTGTAGCCAGCAGTTCCTCTGATCGTATTCAGGCTTATTACTCTGTACTAGGCCCAAAATTAACTTGAATGCTTAGAGTTGTGCATCAAGGCCAAAAATTCTCCAGTTCTTTTTTATCTTCCAGGAACAGGTTGGATTGTGTATATCTTTGGACATACAAAGAGAAAAATAAAATCCCGACTGCATTTATAAAAGGAGGGGGAGAGAGACTGAGTGAAAATAATTTCCAAGGGTGTGAACCTTTAATAAGGCTCTGTTCAAATGCTCTCATCACATTCATCCTGTTCAAATAAACACTATGGCTATTAATTTGGAACTCGTCCTTGTTTCATCATCCAGCCTGCCAGAGGTGATATTTGCTGATTGGATTTAAAATGAAAGATACTCTCTTCTTCCATGAGCCTGAAGTTGGCAGGATGTATATGCCTGCAAAGTGAGCTCTCTTTCTAGTCGCTATAACTAGAAAGTAGCACAATCAGAAGCTGTGAAAAGGATCACCCATTCTCCTCACTACATGCATGGTTGGGAAGGATCAGCCCTGAAGATAATTGGGCAGTGGAGGTTTTCTGGGGGAAAGTTCCAAGTTCTACCCTTAAACCAGATGGATTCAGCAACTCCAGGAGATGGATTAGTAACTGACTGACAAATCATACTCAACGTGTAGACGTTAATGGAATGGCAATGAAATGGAGGGAACCTCAGAGTTCTGTTTTAAGTCCAGTGCTCTTCATTATCTTCATACATGATTTAGATAAGGGGATAGAAGGGAAACTCATTAGAGATGACACCAAGCTGTTGGGAATAGCCAACACTCCAGAAGATAGGCTGAAGATCCAAAAGGATCTTAATATACTTGAACACTGGGTCCTATCAAACAAAATGAAATTCCATGCTGAGAAAAGTAAAGTTTTACACTTAAGCAAGAAAAACCAAATGCACAGGTATAGAATAGGTGGTATCTGGCTCAATAGTAGTAACTGTGAGAGTGGACAACCATTTAAATATGAGCCAGCAATATAATGCAGCCACCAAACAATGCTAACAAAAAAGTTCTAGGCTATATTAACAGAGGGATAGAATCAAGATCATGTGAAGTGTTAGTACGACTTTATAATGCCTTGGTAAGACCCCACTTAGAATATTGCATCCAGTTTTGGTCTCCATGATATAAAAAAAGATGTTGTGACTTTAGAAAGTGTGCCAAGAAGAGCAACAAAGATGATTAGGGGACTGGGGGCTAAAACATATGAAAAATGGTTATAGGAATTGGGTATGTCTAGTCTAATGAAAAGGATGAGGGGTGATTTGACAGCAGTCTTCCAATATTTGAGGGGCAGTCACAAAGAAAAGCACCTGAAGGTAGAACAAGAAGCAATGCATGGAAACTAATCAAGGAGAGATCCAATCTAGAAATAAGGAGAAATTTCATGACAGTGAAAAGAATTAATCAGTGGAACACCTTACCTTGAGAAGTTGTGGGTGCTCTGTCACTGGAGGCTTTTAAGAAGAATGGACAGCCATTTGTCTGAAATGGTATAGGTCAGAAACCAGGCCATGCAAACAAGCGAAGCCCCATCCGTGGGATGCAGGCAGCATGCAAAACCATACCCCTCTGGTCCATGGAAAATCCTCTCTCCATGGAATTGATCCCTGGTACCCAAAAGGTTGAGGGCTGCTGGTATAAGGTATAGGTTTACCTGCTTGAGGCAGGGAGTTGGACTAGAAGCCCTCCAAGGTCTCTTCCAATTCTGTTATTTTGTTCTTTACCAAGCCAGGAGGACCACTGGCTCTCAGGTTGAGATTTCTTCTGGACAACTGCAAATTTTCAGTTTGATCCATGACTTACAGTTTAAGCTCCAACTGCTGGTGCTAATCCTGGCTTCTTCTTCCTGCCTGTCTACAGCTTAATTATCCTATTATAACTGTAACCCATGCCCTTTCAAACAGATGTACAATATTTTTTCCCTAAAGTTTCGTCTGTTGACATTTTTCCTCAAAGAGATCCTTCATACTTAAGATTTGCTTGGCTGAAAGTGAAATTCATAAGTGAAAGAAGATGTGAGAGGAGCAAACTTTACCTGTTTCCTGACATTCATGCTCAAATCCAGCAGTTCAACTCTTTGCAACAAACGGTGTTTCAAATCATATAATTGAAGCCATTTGACTTAATGAAAATAAATAGTGTTTTGGCTAGGAAAAACCGAGAGGCAGTTTACTAATTCTAGTCAAGTTAGCTGAAAATGCTTCCCCCCCCAAAGTAAATACAAAAACAGACTTTGCAGTTGCATTAATTGGTCTATCCAGCACTGCAGTACAAAAGTGCAAAAGAATGGAAAATGCTGGCTGGCAAGCTTTCTCATGCCTTGTCTGCTGTGCAATTTCTACATTGGGTGTTTATTCTATTATCTTGTGTATCTATTTGGGGAAAAACAATAACATATTTAAAGATGAGGAAAAAAAACCTATAAACTCACACAAAGTTGAATGTGGATGCAGAGTTTAATTAGAGTTATTTTCAATTATGCAAGCTCCTACCCTACTTTCTTGGCACTTTGAGAGTTTGTGACAAATTTTCATTCATTGTAGGTTCCAAGTAGCACCAGTTAAATCCATGGAGGCACTCGACCAAGTTGTACCCATGCGGCCCCTGACCCGGTGCAGATCCCAGTGGGCTCCATGGTTCTCCGCGGAGCTCCTGGAGATGAAGCGTCGGAGATGGGGCCTAGAGAGCTGTTGGAGATCCAGCCAGTCTGAATCCGAACGATTGCGACTACGGTCCTCTATGAGGTCTTATCTCGCAGCGATGAGGACGGCAAGGTCTAATTACTTTCCTATCCTCATCGTGTCTGCAGATAATCGCCCGGCCGCCCTGTTTAGGGTGACCCGCTCCCTCCTTAATCAGGAGGTGAGGGAGGAGCCCTTGCAGGGTCGTGCCAAGGAGTTTAGCCAACATCTGTCGGACAAAATCGCTCAGATCCGGACCAGTTTGGACTCCGACTGGGCAGAGTCTGACGGTGAGGACATGGGCGGTCTTGGTGATGTTATCTGGGATGAGTTCGATCCTGTGACTCTGGAAGATGTGGACAGGATCATGGGGAGGCTGAGCTTCACCATGTGTTTATTGGACCCGTGCCCCTCCTGGCTGGTTTATGCGGCTCGGGAGGGGACATGAGGCTTGCTCCAGGCAGTGATATCTGCTTCTTTGAATGAGGGTAGTTTTCCCGCTGCCTTGAAGGAGGCGGTGGTGAGACCCCTCCTCAAGAAGCCTGCTTTGGACCCAGCTGTTTTAAAAAACTATCGACCGGTCTCCAACCTTCGCTTTCTTGCGAAGGTTGTTGAGAGCGTGGTGGCGCATCAGCTCCCTTTGTTCCTGGAGGAAGCTGATTATCTGGACCCGTACCAATCAGGCTTCAGGCCTGGGTACAGCATGGAGACGGCATTGGTCGTGCTGGTGAATGATCTCTGGAGGGCTCGGGACAGGGGTTGTTCCTCTGTCCTAGTCCTATTAGACCTCTCAGTGGCTTTCGATACCATCGACCATGGTATCTTACTGTGGCATCTCAGGGGGTTGGGAGTGGGAGGCACTGTTTTGCAGTGGTTCTCCTCCTACCTCCTGGGACGTTCGCAGTCGGTGTTGGCAGGAGGGCAGAGGCTGACCTCAAGGCCTCTCGTTTGTGGAGTTCCTCAGGTGTCGGTCCTCTCGCCTCTCCTGTTCAACATCTATATGAAGCCACTGGGTGAGATCATTTATGGTTTTGGGGTCGGGTATCATCAGTATGCTGATGATACCCAGCTTTTCATCTCCACCCCAAACCACCCCAGTGATGCCCTTGATGTGATGTCCCGTTGCCTGGAGGCAGTTCGGGTCTGGATGGGGAGGAACAGGCTTCAGCTCAATCCCGACAAGACTGAGTGGTTGTACGTGCTGGCATCTCGGGAAATTCAGGTCATTCCATCTTTAACCATGGGGGGTGAGGTATTACCCCCTGTAGATAGGGCTCGCAACTTGGTTGTCCTCCTAGATTTACAGCTCTCCCTGGAAGATCATATAGGAGCGGTGACTAGGGGGGCCTTTGCCCAGGTTCGCCTTGTGCACCAGTTGCGGCCCTATCTGGACCGAGATGCCTTGTGTACAGTCACTCATGCGGCCACACAAGTTGTGTTGGGGGTCTCCCGATACTCCCATGTAACACCTTTACTCTGTGAGCTGCATTGGCTTCCAGTTGCCCTCCCGGTGAGATTCAAGGTGCTGGTGATGACCTATAAAGCCCTAAATGGCATGGGTCTGGATTACTTACGGCAGCACCTGCTGCCGGCATCAACTTCCCTTCATCCAGTGCGCTCCCACAGAGAGGGTGCCGTTGGTCAGGGAGTGTTGGCTGGTGACCCCCAGGGGGAGGGCGTTCTCTGTGGGCACAACGGACCTTTGGATTTGTTTACCGGTTGAGCTCCGGACGGCTCCTGACCTTCGTTCCTTCCGCCGTGACCTGAAAACTAATTTATTTGAACAAGCCGGCCTGGTCTGATGGGTTTGGGGTATTTTAATATTAATTTTAATCAATTTTTATTGTAATTGGGCTTTTTATTTAATTCTTATCTTAACTTTTGTAAATTGTATTTTTATTGTATTTATTGTCCTGTACACTGCCCTGAGTACTTTGGGAGAAGGGCGGTATAGAAATTAAATAAATAAATAAATAAATACATCATGAGAAAGGCAGGGCTAGATGAATCAAAAGTTGAAATTAAAATTGCCGGGAGAAATATCAACAATCTAAGCTATGCAGATGATACCACTCTAATGGCAGAAAGTCAAGAGGAACTAAAGAGCCTCTTGATGTGGATGAAGAAAGAGTGCAAACTTTGGGTTGAAACTAAACATTAAGAAAAGCAAAATCATGGCATCAGGCCCTCTCAATTCCTGGCAAATAGATGGAGAAGAAATGGTGACAGATTTTATTTTCCTGGGCTCCAAGATCACCGCAGATGGGGATTGCAGCCAAGAAATTAAAAGACGCTTGCTCCTGGGGAGGAAAGCCATGGCAAATCTAGACAGCACACTAAAAAGCAGAGATATCACCCTGCCAACCAAAGTGCGTATAGTCAAGGCTATGGTCTTCCCTCTTGCAATGTATGGTTGTGAAAGTTGGACCATAACAAAGGCTGAGCACCAAAGAATCGAGGCCTTTGAACTATAGTGCTGGAGAAGACTCCTGCAAGTCCCTTGGACTGCAAGGCGATCAAACCAGTTAGTCCTAGAGAAGATCAACCTTGTCTGCTCTTTAGAAGGCCAGATCCTGAAGTTGAAACTCATATACTTTGGTCACCTAATGAGAAGGAAGGACTCAGTGGAGAAGAGCCTAATGCTGGGAAAGGTTGAGGGCAAGAGAAGAATGGGACGACAGAGAATGAGGTGGCTGGATGGAGTCACTGAAGCAGTAGGTGTGAACCTAAATGGACTCCAGAAGATGGTAGAGGACAGGAAGGCCTGGAGGAACGTTGTCCGTGGGGTCATGATGGGTCAGACACAACTTTGCAACTAACAACAACAACAACAAAAAGAAGGAAGATAGTTGATAAATTTACTTGTAATTTTTGTAAAGATCACAAGCTGATTCTTTATATATTGGCTTGGCTTGGCTTGCTTGGCCTTGCCCTGCCCTGCCCTGCCATTGTCCATCTTTTTCTATTTGCTTAGTGTTTTATTCACTGCTGCATTTTTAATCATTCTTTTTTCTTTTAAAAAATCTGCATTTGTTTTTATTACTAGATAAAAACTTTTAATACAAATTATTATTATTTTTTTAAAAAAAGAAGTTTTCAACATTGAAGAGCATCTAAGCTAGGGATGTGGTTTCATCACAGCTTGCACGTATCTGTTCCCTTTGCCCATTTTTATTCTGCGATGCTCACCTAATCATCAGGTGCCAGGTTGCTGGTTCCCACTGGCATTAGCAGCTGCCTCTAGAAAAAGGTCTTTCTCTCTACCCACCCACCACCTCCAGTTTTCAGCCACCAACAACCTAAATATTGAGCTGGCAGCCTGATGATTTCCAATTATCAATTGCAGGAGAAAAGCATCGATTTGATGGGGCCAGAAGTCCAATGCAAGTGTCACGTTGGTACCATCCATTGGATCTCACTGCAGTATCTGTGTTCTCTTCACACCTGTCAGGTATTGCAGTTGTCTCCTGTACTGCAGAGGCTGTCTGGCATATTTGCACTTGTGTACAAAAATTGATGCTATACAAGATAAGGGGAAAATACGAGGAAGTAGGTGCCATAGATGTTTTATGCTCCATATAATGAGTTTTGTGGCCAACTAAGAATGTGACAAGAGAAGATGGGTTTTCTTTAAGTAAAACAACAGCTGTGGCTGGATTGTGGTGGTGGTTAAGCATGACTTATGAGCTGTGGTGGTGTGCATTAACTGAAGAATGCACAAGCTAGGCCCGAAGACTGCTTTGGCCTTAAGCAATTTTGACAATAAAACGCTATAGTTTCTTATATTTTTTTTTACAATAGCATCCTTTCTATCTGAAATACAGTATCTGATACAAGTTTTCTTTAGTTTCACATTTTGCATAATTTCTGTTTTGTTATTGCTACTCATAGTGATTCCAGATTATTGTCTGGTTTATTTTAACATCCAGTCCATTTATTCCTCAGAGGATAAATGTACATTTTAACGACAATACATAAATAAAAACTAAAGTACAAAGCATTAGCCCTGGAATTGCAGTGCACATTATCTCACAAAAATAAAATTATACTTGCTAAGAGTCATGAAGTCTAGCTGCTGTTAAATGTTCCAATTTAACATCGGCTCTCCTAGACTTCATGCCAAAACCTGATTATTGGAAATGCAACAATTCTATCCTCAAGTGCATTTAATAATAGGCCTACGAACTATGAGTAGACTACATCATTATCTTTCAAGTTGTTATAATTGAAAAATTATTTATTTTGTTATTCAAACTACAATTAGAATAGTATTTTCAAAAGGGTTCTATTAGTTGTAACCTAGAATTGTGAAGTATTGTTAGAAGACATATATGCTAACTCTTTTATAAACAGGTTATTTTCTTTATGATCAGAAACATGTCTAGTCCACACGTTCAGTGTATTTAAAGCAGGGAAGAAATACAGGTAGTCCTCAAATTATGACCACAATTCAGCCCAAAATTTCTGTTGCTAAGCAAGACAGCGGTTAAGTGAGTTTTGCCCTGTTTTACAATCTTTTTGTGTGTGTGTGCCACAGTTGTTAAATGAATCACTGTAGTTGTTAAGTTAGTAACATGGTTGTTACTTGAAGCTGGTTTCCCCATTGGCTTTACTGGCCAGAAGTTTGCAAAAGGTGATCACATGATGCTGGGACCCTACAGCGCTCATAAATAAATGACAATTGTCCAAAATCCAAATTTTGATCACATAACCATGAGATGCTACAACGATTATAAGTGTAAAAACACAGTCGTAAGTCACATTTTTTTTGGGGGGGGGAACATTGTAACTTTGAATGGTCACTAAATGAAAGGGTTTAAGTACTACCTGTATGCTGAATCCTGAATCCTGAAGGAAACCAGATTTCAGTTCTGTTAATGACATCTCATGTCACGTCTCAGCCTAGGCTACCTTTCTCATCTTGGTCTCTTGCCTAGCTGTCCTCAAGACAGATGTTATGGTCGTAAATCAAGAGCTACCTGGAGTTAACAAAAGTTTGGCAGCTTGGCATTTTGGAAAATTTTGAAAGATGCCTCTACAATGAAATATATGAAAAATATTCGTATAGTGAGTTTGATAATACACTGGTAAAAAAAAACATTAACCCATCTACTGTTAACATTATCTAAAATCTGTACAATATAATTTAGTCTATTTGTTCTTACAGTCATAACAAATGATAAAATACTGGAATTATTTTGCTTAGGCTTGTGGTTTTGTATTCTAATTTAGCATAAACCCTGTTCCTTTTGAAGATGACATGGCTCAGGTACTTCTTTTCAGGAAAGCACAAGAATATCTGCATTTCTCATTTTGCATCACATTTTGCACAAGCTGAGAAGAAAGCAATGAATGTGTTTTGGTTCTTATACTGGAAAAATGCACATGACACCAGTCTGTGTAAGATTCAGATATACATGGAGTTTCACACTGTGTATGATTTTTACTTTTTCACTCTTGAAAACATCTAATACAGTTTTCCAGGCTGTGTGAAAGAACTTAGTTGTATCCAGGCACCATAATTTAAGAAAGATAAATAAAGAAAAGAAAGATATACTTGAGTAGCAAATCAAGTGAATTAGCCTACTAAAGGCCCAGCTAGCCTATTAAATTGCCCAGGCTTGGTGTAGCTGTCCTTGGAGTTAAAAAAAAAAAGCTTTTAAAAATTGCTTAGTAGCAGCATTGAGAGCTGTCTCCCTATGCCCATAGAATACTGTAGTTGAGCTCTGTTTCTTTAATAATAATAATAATAATAAACCTTTATTGTCAAAGTACAACATGTGTACATTGAGATTAGCTGAGCCTCCCCCCCGTGCTCTCTCCCCCCAACACACAGTGACAACAAACCCTCCATCCCATCTATAAATGCATAATTAAGTAAGCAAATAATGAATCAACACCTCATGCATTTTATTCGAGAACAATGGACCTTCAGCTGAAGTTTAGGGAAGTGATCCAGAAATTGTTCCCCCATACATATTTTATTCTTTGTCTCATCATTCAACATAGAGTGTCAAAAAGCTGTTAGAAGGGACAAGAAGCAGGATTACAACAAGATCTGTAAAGACGCTGAAGATGGAAACAGACATGGGAAAAAAAGGAAAGTCTTTCAAAAGATCTCACAGTGAAAAGCCACAGAATTGTTGGAAAAGGTTTACTCTAGGTCACCAATGGACTTGTGCAACAAGGCTTCCTGCTGTCCCTTTATTTATTCAAATTATATACTAAATATATACTAAGGGAAGCTGGACTGGAAGACTATTGATACCTTTGAACACTGGTGATGATGGAGAAGATTCCTGAGAATACTGTGAATAGCCTAGAAAACAAACTGATGGGTCACTGAATAAATTAATCCAGACTTGTCACTCAAGGCACAAAAGACCAGTCTCAAATTTATTCTGCTTCAGACACTTTATACAAAGACCCAGCTCTCTAGAAAAGTATCTATTGCTGAGAAAGGTGGAAGGAAAGAGAAGAAGAGGATGACCAGCAACTGGGTGGCTGGATTTAGTTATAGTGGCAATGAGTGCAACATTGGGAGATGTGAAAGAACAGTTAGTAATAGACCGTCATAGAGAAGATCTATGTGGTTGCTAGGAGTTGAAAATAATTTAATGGTATAAAATCACTCAATCAATTAAACTGGTAGATCTTTAAGGTCATACATATCTTCTTAATCCTGAGATTTTTTCATAGATGAATTTGGGAATTTATGGGTATTTATTTCTGCATATAAAATATGTTTATTGTTGAGTTATGATACTAACTTCATCTTATTCTTTTTTAAAAAACAGATTAAAATGGGGACTTCAATCTGCCTTTTAGAATGAAATCTGAATCTCAGATTGACTCAGAAATCATGGCACAATGATTTTGACCTAATCTAAGTTATTAAAGGCATAACTTGTTATGTGTGTGTGTGTGTTTTACTCATTAGATCTGGATTTTGCCTCAGAGCAGTAGCGACATGATCTAGAGTTGGGAGTTGGGAGATGTTACCATCCATTTCTTGTTGTGGACGAGTCACTTGCAGTTGTCCTTTGCAAGTTCTTTACTGCAAAGAGGAAGTATCTATTCAATAGGTCTGCTCCAGTGCCTGATGAACTTGGGAGAGTTCCAGATGGAATATGAAGTAATTCTAGAAGCTCTGTTGCATGGTTTGTCTGAGATTAGGGTTGCTTCTTGGACGAGCAAGCCAGGATCCTTGGACTGAATCATGCCTGTATCGACTCTGTCAAGATGGGCCTGATGCTGCAAGCCTTCTAGAAAGCTCTCAAGACTTGAATGTTTCTGTTTGGGCCAGATTATTCGTAAAACCCAATATACAAAGTTCAATTGGGTTCTAGTTTTAAGGAGGCTTAGCTTTGCTATAATGATGCTTTATTACTTTTGGTTTTTAAGTTTTGTATCATAAGCAATCCAGAATCCCAAAATTGAGATAGGCAGCTCCATAAATTCAGTAAGCAAATTAATAAATAAAGTAAGCTTGGAATTTTAAAGAGTAAGTTCTTAAATAATCCTTTCAACCTCAGCAGACAGTGGAAGTAGGTATTAAATAGCCCACAGTCCATTTGCTTGTCTGAATTATGCCAATAATATTTGAAAAATAGCAAATGAGGTCTTTTTCCTGTATGATATGCCTCCCTTTCTGGGATTTTGCCTGTGCATTTAGATGGTTCCATGATGATTACAGAGGAAGACCTTGAACAGTTTAAACTGATTATATTATGTTAGAGAAGCAATTTAATGTAACAAGAGCCCTTCAAAGGTTAGTCTAGGTCTTGTTTTATTGATTAGTCTATGAGTGAGTCTGATTTATTATGGGGAAAGCATGTCTTTTTAATGCAGGCTCTCAAGACCTAGTTTCACTTTTATTCCAACACTGGTGTGTAGAAGGTCATGCTACCCTATCACTCTAAAATGCATGCATATGCAATGCCATTTGTGTTGGTTGGCTCTTTGCATTCTTTAGTTTTGTAGTAATAGCCTAACGTCTGCATAAATGCAAAGATCATTTTCAATCGCTGACAAGTGCTCTTAGCATTCGTCCACTTGTCTTTCAAGGAAATTCTAATGGAACCTGCTAATAGACTGAAGTAAACTAGAGAAGAAATAACCACAAACACACTTGGAGAAGGGAGAAAAGTCTATCAAAGCTCTATCCAATAGTTTCCTGAACCCAGTTTAAATTCTGACATGATAAAGTAGGAAAACAAATTAATTTGTTGGGAAAATTAGATGGGGGGTATACAAATCTCTTGATTTTTTATGTGTCAGGATTATTTGCAAGACAGAATGTTGTCTAAGGAATGACTTGCTAATATATATATTTCTCCTATGCTACAACTTCCATCCTTTAATATTCTCATCCTCATGTAGTTTTAAAATAATATGTTCACTACAAGCATAATTATTGATTACACATTATTAATTCCGGAACATAGGAAACTGTCTTATATAGTAAAATAAAACTCTAATTCTTTGCAGGATCCAATCTGGATCAGTCACTGGGACCAGAGGTTTTTTCTTCTAAGTTTTCAGAATTGTGCTGGAGCCCATCCTCAGGGAACTTCTCTCTAGCAGAGTTTGTCGTTTGGGCTATTCTGTGTGTGATATTTATATGATGCCTGTTGTGTGTGGCTTTTTAGATGTTAATTGGGGTGCTGATGGCTGGCTATTAAATGGTTGGCTGTTGTTTTTTTGTGCTGTCAAGCCCTCACCTTCTAAGAACTTGATAAACTGGTGGTAATTCAGCACTCCTATTGACAGATGAGGGTCCCATTTCCCAGGCTTCAATCACTTCCTTGGCTATTTTTGTCCCTGCTCGTCCAGCAATCTTAGTAGTTACAAATTGAATGTATGTCCTTGTTCATTGCAATGTCTAATCTAATTCAAATCTAATTCTGTTGTACTGCTGGTATTGTGACAGGGGTGTTCCTGAGAGGGATAAGTGAAGAATGCCAGTAGTCTATGCCAAGAGTATAAAAACCCAGCAGAATCATTCAAGGCATTAAGATCATTCTAGCTGTTCAACTGAAGGAAGCAGGCAGCTATATTGGCAGCAGTGATATAGATAGATGCCCGAGGTGGGGGATGACTTTAGTGACAATGACAAAGGCATTAATTCATACTGCGCAGAATAACATACTACCAAACCATTCCTATATTTTACCAAGAAAACTACATCGATAGGTGGTGTAAAGTGATTAACAGTATATGCTGGATAATGTACCCCCCTTGTTGGATGATACTGAACATGCCATTGAGAAACAGCTAAAGAACTGGTGTTTATCATGTGGCTAGATTAAAACCTTCAGAACATCTAGTTGATGAAACTGCCATGTCATTGTCCTTCACTAAGTGAACTTTAAAAGATGATGCTGTTTGGGCATCTATCCACTGGTTGAGATGTTTATTGCAAGACCAGCTGTATTCATTTATTACCCAGATGTTATCAAAAAGAAAAAAAAATCAGCAGAAAAAACATGGAGATGTCTCCCTCATGTTTCATTCAAAGAGAAAAGGAACTTAAAAGTATGGCTTGGTTTTTGAACTACATCTTGAGAAGCTAAAACTTTGGATCCATCATCCCTATGAACCCTTTCTATGTCACAAAGGGAATCACCTCCAGCTCTGCAGTCATAATGAGATCTGAAAGGATGTGATTTCTCTAATTCCTTTGAAACAGACCACTAAAGTTATATTATTTTAATCTCAGAAAGGAAAAAAGGGGTTGCATAAATATAATTTTATTAGTTTTATTCATTTCAGCACAACTCACATTAAGGTTAATGTTATTTGGTGTTGTCCCAAACATGTCAGTAGCATAGATAAGCCATCACTCATTGGGCAACCTTAAGTTAAGAATCAGAGGTGAAAGGTTAAGATAGCAGTGAACAATTAGATCAGGAAGAGAACCCATAGAAGGAGAGGATAGTATACTTTTGATCACTTTGGTAAGGAAAAGTGTGTTATTTTAATATATATATATATATATATATATATATATATATATATATATATATATATATATATATATATACTGTATATATTAAAAATAAAACAGCCAAAAATAAAAAGAAATAACCCTCAGACTGCTGTGGAAGGATTTGTGAAGGGTTTTTTTCCCCTTTTCTCTTTTTGTATGTGTTATGTGTACAGAACTGATAGATGGATTTGTTTTTGATGTTTGAAACAATAAATGAGAAGAAGCTGTAATGTTTTTGTCTCTGTTGTATCTGTTGCCTCTTTTGTATCTGTTGTAATAAAGTCTAGCTTTTCCATTAAGCTGTGCTCTAGGAAAAATCACAGCTGTGTCTCAAGTGAACAAATATTTCCATGTGCAATTAATTTAAATATAACAGAAAAAAACCACATCCCAGATGAAGCTGACAATTATCCTGTGCTTAGAAATTTTAAGCCAGAAATAAAGGTATACAATATTTTGTATCTTACTTTCATATTGCTAAATTTGGTAGTTCTCTTTTTAGATTTTCCCCCTTTTTGGTAGCTATTCCACTGCCTAAGGGAACCAAGAATAAATATTATACAAAGATGACAAAATGCAATAATAATAATTTTTAAAACTCCATATTTCTCTTATGTGGAAATATAATAAATATTTATAAAGGCTCTCAAAGGAAAATGCAATCATTTTTTGTTTTTCTCACTGGTTGGCAGCTTAAGAAATCAGAAGACTTTCCACAAATCTCTTACAAGGATGGGGCATCTTTTGGGGACTGCAAGAGACAGATTTTTAAATCATTTCTTAAGCCTTTGAGGTTTGCAGAGGAATTGCAGTGTGACACAAAGACAAAAGTAAGTCACAGTCAGAATATTTGGCCTTTAAAATTATTTTCTAGCATGTTACAGAGATTAAGCTAAAACAGCCCTAGTTGGCCAGGGCCCTCATTTCTTTTTTCCTTTTGTTAAAATTTGGCCTAAATTCTCAGCTGTGTAAATCGGAAAGCAACCAGGAATTGCAGAAAAGACTTCAAGGGATAAATGCAGATTTCCGTTGGCCATCCTTGATTTATTAATTGTCCATAAATCCATTGTCCACTTCCGAACCTCAGAGGGTGACTCTCTGAAACCATTTTAACAATTACATCCAATGGAGATTGAAAAAGTCTGAGACTGTCTTCCTATTTCCCCACCACCACCATCATTTCTACATTGATTTGGGGGCCCTATTCTAGTGGCCCAGCATCCCAGTAATGCTGACAGTGCTTAATTGAAAGATTCCTTTCCAATGGCAAATTTCACAGATGGCCATTAAAAGATCCAGATGAATGGGACTTCCAGTTCTGCCCTGTATCAATGCAGCCAAAGAATCTCGGAGCTCCGCACCCCACAGCTGATTTCAGCCTGCCAGGTGAAAAAAAACAACGCTACTCTTTGACTAAAGAGGGAGTTAAGAAGATGGAGAAGCAAATTATTAGAGATGTATTTGAAAACTATTTAAATAAAATCCATCACTTCATTGATCAGCTATGCTCCAAAGATGTCAAAAACTACTCAAACTACTTCAGAGATGCAACTATGTGTAGAAAGTTACCAAACCACCAAGGCAATTTCACAAGTAGCTGACAATGCAGAGGAGTCAATTGTAGTTTTGGAATATAAACCTGACACCAATATTTATTATGATAATTTAAACATAAACCTCCCAACACAAATGAAAGAAGAGCTGCAAGAAAATCTGCACCTTTTAAAAGGACAAGTTTGGGACTTTTTCCTCATGGACATTAACAAGGTTGAGAAATTCTTGAGAAAAAGACAAGCTTATAACTTACTTGACAAACATTCCAGAGAAAAACAGGATTTTATTCCATGAATACAAGCTGGAAGGAGTGACTTAAACTTAATGAGTCAATTGGAATTAGGATGGATCTTTACCTGTCTGATATTTGTAATTGAAAGAATGTCTTAATCTAAAGTTTGAAAATGTATTATTTTTCCTTTATATGTAATGCTTAAGTAATTCCTAAAGTTTTTTAAATAGTGTACAGTATATCTATGTTAAGAGAAAGTTAAAGAAAAAGATGTATTAGCTTAAAGAAAAAAATAGAGTTTTAAAAAGGATTATACAAGAAAAAATATTCTATGAGGGTAACTTGGAGGGACTGATCAAAATTCAATGAGTTAATTGGAGTTAGTTGGAATTTTATTGGTCTGAATGTGAACTTTAAAGTTTGTATGTTAAGAGGAAGTTTAAAAAGAGGTATTAGAATGTTTTGATTTTAGAAATGATTTTTAAAAAGGTTAGAGTTTTAAAAAGGGTGAAAAAAGTATTTTTCCCTTTAAGATTAAAGAATCTGAAAGAATTGTGTTAATATAAATGGTGATAGTTTATAAATATTATTAAGTGCCCAATAGAAATACATCTTATTTCAACAGCAAGGAAGATAAAGCAGAAATGGTTTAACTGATTGTTCTATTCAAAGAGGAGAATATATTTATGCTTTTTATTTGGATATCACTTGTGTCATTTCCCCCCCCCCCCATTTCTTTAATCTAATAGCCCTAGGAGAAAAGTTTATGGTTTCCATTGTAAGTTCATTTTTAAAATTTTCTGAATTAAACAATAAATCTGTTCCTAATAATTCTTTGCCTTATTACACATCCACCACATATGATAAAAATATACTCCATGTATTTATATTTACAACAAACATTTGAAATATCCTTATATGGTTTCAATAATTTAGTTTTAATAATTCATAATTTAAATACCCTCTGGTACATCATTTTTTAAAAATTATGTTTAAGGTTATAATTCAACATAAATTTCAGTCCTTTAGTCCACATATTTTCCCATTGCTCTAACATTACATACTAAATAGATTATATATATATGTATATGTGTGTATATATATATATATATATATATATATATATATATATATATATATATATATATATATATATATATCTCCAGCAATTTAAGTTGAAGGATTGGCTACTCATGAGAGCATTGTCATTAGGTCTTTAGAGTGTTTAAAAAGCAGTTAGATAAAAATCTACTAATTAAATCTCTTGGAAAGAGAAATGCAAGAAAGAGTTTGGCTTTTTTATTTATTTCAGAAATGTTAAATATAAGAAACACTATCCTATTAATCCTGTAATTTAAAGCACTTTTTAGATTACTTTCAAGGCTTTTATGAAAGCAAACACAGTTGGCAACCAGGATTAAACACAAACACAAATAGAGATACATCTGTGTTTACATTTTACAATACAGCAACAATTTGTAGTCATCTATCTATCTATCTATCTATCTATCTATCTATCTATCTATCTATCTATCTATCTATCTAATCTTCAACAATTATTTCTCTCCTGTGTAGAGATAAATGGTGATGAATCATTCATCATTCATCTTTTCTTGCCATCCTGAAGAAGAATAAAATTCATCCATCTTAACAGGTAAAAATATTTTTGAACATTGCGGGGAAATAAATTTAAATAAGAACTTTAATAACAGGATCTATGTCAAGGTGATTAAGATGATTAATTGGAAAAGAAGCTTCATATTGATGAAGTTGTTACATAGAAATACAAGAAAAATGTTTATATTCAATTGTTATCTACTAAAATACTAATAAATGTACTAATTTAAGGTTGACAAAAGAGAATACTATTGGAAGAAGAGAAAATGAAGGAAAGCTACTATGTGGAGTATGGAATTATAGAAACTAATTGTTATTGATTGTTTGTAAATATAAACCCAGACAAATACCAAATACTAATGGTGGTTATGTTAATATATATATTAACAGCCACATGCTTCATATTGATGAAGTTGTTACATAGAAATACAAGAAAAATGTTTATATTCAATTGTTATCTACTAAAATACTAATAAATGTACTAATTTAAGGTTGACAAAAGAGAATATTATTGGAAGAAGAGAAAATGAAGGAAAGCTACTATGTGGAGTATGGAATTATAGAAACTAATTGTTATTGATTGTTTGTAAATATAAACCCAGACAAATACCAAATACTAATGGTGGTTATGTTAATATATAAACAGCCACATGCTTCTCCCAGAAGAAGGAAGCAGAAGCCACCAGCCTGATGATGACGGATGGGATTCCGTCGAAACGTCGCCCCTACACCTTTAGTTCTACGCGGGGAAAAAACCCGAATGACCAAAGATCCACATACAAACACCCGCGAAAACCTCAGAAAACATATATATATTTACACATATATATATAGTAATTTACACACACACACACACACACACACACACACACACACACACACACACACACACATATATATATATATATATATATATATATATATATATATATATATATATATATATATATATATATATAAATTGATCAGGAGTAGAGTCATCCTTGACTTACAACTATTCGTTTTGCAACTATTCAAAGTTAGAACAACACTGAAAATGTGACTTTAAAAAATTGGTCCTTGCGCTTACAACCATCCCAGGATCCTAAAGTCACATGATCAAAATCTGAGTACTTGGTAACTAGAATTAATTTACAAGGGCTGCAGCATCCTGGGATTACCCATTGCAACCTTCCCAGAGAGCTTTCAACAAGCAAAATCAATGGGGGAAGTCAGATTCCCTTAACAGTTGTGGCAAAAAATCAGCCATGACTCACTTAATATCCACTTTGTTTAGTGACAAAATTTTGATCCCAATCATACATCAACGATGACCTGTATTGTCTGCACCCTCCAACAATAAAGAACAAAAATGCCACCAAAATAAATTCTAAATTCTCGAGCATCCTGAGAATAAGGTGCAAAAAGAAATTTATTTTACAAAGAACAACATTAAAAGGCAATCTGTTGGTGCACAGTGCACGACATGAAATACCAGAGGAAAACAGGCCCTATTAGTTCCCTGTTACATCAAAAATCAATGTTCATTGCCAGGTTGTGCTTAGTAATAACCATAGGAGATCTAGGACTTGGAAAACAGTACAGAAGATGTAGATGGAATGTAAGCAGAGTAAACGGAGTATTTTCTAACGTATTTATGTTCTGAGACCACGTAAAAGAGTGGGTGCCGTGTTTAGAGGGATTCCCAGCATTACTTCCTGTTCTGTGCTCAGTTTTAAATACAATATATCCACGGAGATTCTCAGTCATTCAGGTCATGGTTGTCCCAACAGTGCTTTTTTTCCCCCAAAAGGCAACTGAACGTTGTCTTTTCTTTACTTTGAAGACGTTTCACTTCTCATCCAAGAAGTTTCTTCACTTCTTCAGTGAACAGGAGAAGCTCCTTGGATGAGAAGTAAAACATCTTCAAAGAAATGAAAAAAAAACAAAACAAAGTCCAGTTGACTTTTTTTTTAAAAAAAGCATCTTTGGGTTAAATACAATATATTACTATCTCTTTTTTCCCCCTCATGACCTGGCAAATCTCCAGGGAGCAATGGAGAACTGTGACCCATTTGGTATTATTGGACTGTTAATCCAATCCTTATCTTTATTTCTGTTTTCTGCTCTTGGAGTTCAACAGCCTCTGAAAGTTATGGGTCCTCTATTCCTCTATTCCCTCTCCCCCAAACCAAGAGAGAGAGAGAGAGAGAGAGAGAGAGAGAGAGAGAGAGAGAGAGAGAGAGAGAGAGAGAGAGAGAGAGAGAGAGAGAGAGAGAGAGAGAGAGAGAGAGAGAGAGAGAAGAAAATGGAGTCACACAGTATCTTTTCAAATGAGAGTTAGATTTCTTGAGTCAAGCCTCAGCATATGCTGTATTAATAAGGAAAGATGGATATGTGATATAGTACTTAATAGAAAAATTGCAAAAATGGGCAAGCGAAAGATTTTTACAGGAAGCAAGACATTTTCTCATACAGGAACAAGGGAGTGAGTGGACCGTGGTTATAAAGAGCCTAATTAGGCTTGGCCAGGAAGAGAACCATATGTAAATAAAATCTCAAAGAAAGGAAAAAGGATTGAAGAGAGATTGGAGATGCAGATATTATCTAATATCAAAGCCCTGCCACAAGGATAAAGTGTTAGCCCAAGCAAGGCTTGTTTTATATGAATTATGGATGCTTAAGTATCAGTGTCAACTACATTGTGTTTCTTAGACTGGGACTGTTAAAAAAGTAATAATTACAAGAGAACAGCTACATCACGCATGTTGTAAATTCAGGACCATTAGTACACCATTATTTTCTTCTGTCAGGATTGCAAACCTTTATTTTTGCACATTTTCAATGGATCTCCCCCAAGTCGTAGTAAGCTAGCCTTATAAGTGGACTTCACATTTCTGGGAGTGTAACCTAAGGGACGCGGTGGCTCAGTGGGTTAGGACGCTGAACTTGTCGATCGGAAGGTCGGCAGTTTGGCGGGTCGAATCCCAAGTGCCGCGTAGCAGAGTGAGCGCCTGTTACTCGTCCCAGCTTCTGCCCACCTAGCAGTTCGAAAGCATGTAAAAATGCAAGTAGAAAAATAGGGACCACTCCGGTGGGAAGGTAACAGCGTTCCGTGCGCCTTTGGCGTCTAGTCATGCCGGCCACATGACCACGGAGACGTCCTCGGACAAGCGCTGGCTCTTCGGCTATGAAACAGAGATGAGCACTGGCCCCTAGAGTCAGAAACGACTAGCACGTATGTGCGTGGGAACCTTTACCTTTACCTTTAACCTAAACTAGGCAACCAGAGGCCCTCTAATTCAACCCTGAGAGATAAACTCTTAAAACTCAGTTTTCTTAAAAACTGAGGAATGTAATGTAAGAAAATTTTACAGAAGTCATTCTCATGCCAAAAAAACCTGGCCGTGATCTTGATGGCATCATTTGGGATTCAAAATTCAGCAGGAACATCATTCATGGGAAAGGAAAGGAGAAATGGCAGATTCCGGCATTGGAAAAAGTATTCAGACATTGCAGGCAAAAACAGCGAGGAACAACCATAAAATGTATGTGTGCAAAATAAGTAATCATATCTTGTAGATGGTGATTTTGTACTAAGTATGATGTTGGATCAGAGTGGGGCTTAAAAGTTTGTGAACCTTTTTGAATTTTCCATATTTCTGACCAAAATATGACTTAAAATATAATCTGTTCTCCACACAAAAAAGTGATTGGGTTTTCTTTATCTAATTTTAGGACTTTTGTGGTAAAGAGATTATATTTTATGTCACATCTACACTTAAATGGATTTCAGAAGATGGTAGAGGACAGGAAGGCCTGGAGGAACGTTGTCCATGGGGTTGCGATGGGTCGGACATGACTTCGCAACTAACAAAAACGCAGAAATATTGAAAAGGGGTTCACAAACATTTAAACATCACTGTAGTTTTAATGTGTAACATGTGTGAAATCCTGAACAAATGCATGGGGCCCTGGCATTCACCCATGGAGTGCAGAACTGAGTGTCATGCCAGCAGCTCTGTCTAATAAGTAACCCTTTGCACTGATGATCAGAGATCAATATTGCATAGTAAAGTCTATTTCCATTTTTTCTTTAAATTAAGCTTCTGTAGTTTTGTAATCTTTGGATCCGGATGATAATGTTTTTTGCAGAACAATACATTCTTTTTTTTTAACCTCCCTGTTAAGCAAACAGCAGAGAAGAGAGTCATTTAAGTCACATTCCATTCAGTTAACAACATTTGTCTATTGAGTGTTATGCCGTTTCATACTTTGTTGTAGAGAGTAAAAGGTGAGGGGTTTTGGGGGGTGGGTGGGTATAAAATTGATCGGTGGATTCCACCTTTGGAGCTCCTTTCACCTATTTCTTGGCTAACTTTGGTGTGGAATTCTACCCCATACTGTAGCTATACATGATGGTTGGACATGAAAGAGAGATTCTAATTTCTTTGCTGCAGGACTAAAAGGAAGCTGGAAATCATGTATGTGTGTTGCTCTTACCTTGCTTTGTCCCAAAGGTGCTTTTTTAAAAAGGCAACTGGACTTTCTTTGTTTTTCCTTTAAGATTTTTTGCTTCTCATCCAAGATGTTTCTTCAGTTCTGACTGAAGAGCGGAGAACTGAAGAAGCTTCTTGGATGAGAAATGAAATGTCTTCAAGGAAAAAGAAAGAAAGTCCAATTGCCTTTTGGGGGGAAAAAACGCCTTTGGGACCACCATAAAATTCCCATGGGCATTTACCTTGCTTTGCAAAGACTTGCTTTCCAGAGAGCAAATTGTAGGAAAACAAGCTCTTCCCCCTTTAGCCATTGTGAAGAGGATTTACTGGGGGAAAATGGGTAGGGGAGCTACCAATAGAAATTTATTTCCTTCCTTCCTTCCTTCCTTCCTTCCTTCCTTCCTTCCTTCCTTCCTTCCTTCCTTCCTTCCTTCCTCTTTCTTTCTTTCTTTCTTTCTTTCTTTCTTTCTTTCTTTCTTTCTTTCTTTCTTTCTTTCTTTCTTTCTTTTTTTCTTTCTTTCTTTCTTTCTTTCTTTCTTTCTTTCTTTCTTTCTTTCTTTCTTTCTTTCTTTCTTTCTTTCCTTCTTTCAGGGCAGGGGAGCTTTCATTCATCCCTCTGTTCTCCTAGCTGCATTGTACTGCATCATAATCCATATCCCATCCTACCTATACCCCTCCTGGTTGGCCTTGTCTTATTGTGCCTTCTCCACCTTTTGCAACTTGGCTAGGTTATTGGTCTGTCATCCTGGATCTTGCCTAGTAGGGATATGAAGAAGGCTTATTCCCAAATTAGAGTGGAAGCCAAAGTTATACAAAAGGCAGATGATACAGTTGCAAACACAGGTAGTCCTTGACTTACAACTACAATGGGGTCATCCACTTGTAAGTCGTTGTGGATATAAGTTGAGGCACCCACGTGACCAGACCCATTTTTTCCCCCATCTTTTTTCATGGCAGTTGTTAAGCAGATCTTACAGTTGTTAAAAGAACCTTTTTTTTTCAAATTCATGTTTCTGGCTTGAAACTGGCAAAAAAAGAAAAAAAATAAGAAATAAATAAATTACAAATTGTGGATTCATGACGACGGGACACTGCAACTGTTGGTAAAGGTGAGCTGGTTACCAAGGGCCTGAAATGCAGTTACATGACTGTGAGTCCACACCATTATATGATGGTTGGAAGGGATCTGTGGGCTGTTCCAAAGCCCTTGTAACTCTGAGCAGTCATAAAACAATTGATCCATAAGGGTAATAAGTCGAAGACTACCTATAGCAACAACACTAATATGAGCAACTTGGATTTCCATCTGGGGCCTTGGTTTCTTCCATCCTCTTGCTGACCCTTTGTTTCTTCCTCAGAGGAAGAAGAACATTTTAAGGACTGGTTTTCAAGAACTGAGCTGAGCTGAGCTGATTAGTGTAACACTCCCTCAGATTACAGTCTCTCATAATACCTCATCTTTTGATTCCCAGTCTCTCCAATGAGACTTGATATCCAAGACATCTGGAACTTGCCAAGATGGAGACGATTGCATGGAGAGGTGTCCTTACAATGGCAGTGAGTCTCAGCTTCCTGGTAATAAAGGAATCAGATATTTTTCAGGCTTTTATGTACTGATGTTAATAGCACTCTCTTCTTCAGACTCCTTATTTGATCTTCTAAACTTCAAAGTAGTTTTTTTTTCTTTTTTTAACGTTCTTTTTTTTTAAAGCACATGTATTAAAGTAGTTTCTTTAATTGCTCACGAAATGCTTTTTAAATGCTTTTAATGTGAGCTTTTGATTGCATGAGTGAATTTCTGCTTTAAAGGAAAACTGTTGCAACGGCAAAGGATGTTGAGAAAAACCTTTAAGTGGGCCAAGATTGTTCTGTTCACTTGCGAAGGTAGGAGGGAGAATTGACAAGTGTGGTTAGAGAAATGATCCCTTAAGTTTTGGACACAGAGCTGTCAGCTCAAAGCACACTGCACTGTCCTTTAATCTGCTATTAAGGAATGTATTGATAAATGATTTTGTACTGTTCTCAGGACTATGAAATTAGGAGGAGCTTTGAGGAAACATTTGCAACCATTAGGAATGAGGGAAAGAAACATTTAGTTCACATTTAAATGTGAATTTAGCTGCATTTGTATTCTTGAACCAAACATATGCGCTACAGGTAGTCTTCTACTTGTGACCACAATTTGAGCCCAAAATTTCTGTTGCTAAGTGAGACATTTGTTAAGTGAATTTTGTCCCATTCTGCAACCTTTCTTGCCACTGCTGTTAAGTGAACCACTACAGTTGTTAAGTTAGTAATATGGTTGTAAAATGAATCTGGCTTCCCCATTGACTTTGCTTATTGAAAGGTCATAAAAGATGATTACATGACCTCAGGACCTTGCAACCATCATAAATATGAATTGGTTGCCAAAGCATCTGAATTTTGATCATGAGACCATGGGGATGCTGTAATGGTCGTAAGTGTGAAAAACTGTTGTAAGTCGAGGACTACCTGGACTCTTTTCTCCCACTCAGCCCTACAACCATGAGCTGAAGAAAGAATTTGAAGGAAGATCTGGACAGGGACACTGAACTACAAAATACAGGAAAAATAATGATTACCTTTCTTTCCAGTGGGTTAGGGAGCCTCTTTGAAGAATAGAGTAATTTTGGTCCTTTGTTTTCACCTCAGTTGTCCACGCATCCTTTAAACAACATTGATGGAGTTCCTCTTCCAGTTGCTACTTAAGTAGTCTGTGTGTCTGTGTGTGTGTGTGTGTGTGGTGTGCACAAGTTTGACTCCAGGTGCATAGTCCTGAAATCTTAATAGGCAACTCTCCCCCCCCTCCATAAACAATACAAAAGGAGTTGACAGGTCTGAAAGGGGCTGATGTGAAAAGATAATTAAGTGCTTTAGAGAGTGTCAAGAGTCAATAGCTCAGCACTGTCAGCACTCTCTTGTGTTACAGGCTATAATTAGATGGCATGGAGGTATAAGGGATGTTTGGCAGTTTATTTCAGCATGATCTCTGCAGGGAAAAAGCAAAGAGCTGTCTCCAAGTAAGACACCATGGAAGAGGTGGGACATGTGATTAAAACACCCACCCACCCACCCACACACCTCTGGGGACTTACACAAATAGTTTTGTTTTGTGTTTTTTTTCCCTCAGGAAGCTACCTCTGTCAATGTCTCTTCCATTCACCTAGACCTTTGTGACCTCTTGTTCCGAAGGGGAAAAAAATAAGGTGATCCCAAATAATCTTTTGATTCACACTTTAAGTCCCTGGCAACTCTCTTTTTATCACTTTGGTCTTACAGAAGCTTTTAACGGAGGGAGACCGGAGAAAGAAGTCACACCACAGGGCTTCAAAGGGGCCTCCTGTTGTTCTTTAGAGGCAAATGATAACTGAACATTAGCAACAGCAGGGACACCAACTGTTCCCACTGACAGATAGAGGCTCTTCTTTCTGAAACGTGGGAGAAGGTTACTTGTCCGATACCTTCTGGCTATGGATCCCACTCCCACATGAGTTGCAGGTGGCTTCTACTCACTTAGCAGTCCAGAAACTTGTAATGTCACCAGTCTGTTAATTGTTTGGCCATGTTAGTACGGTACTTGTTTTATAGCTATTTTGATTTTTTTTCTTTAAAGTTTAAGTTTTCTTTTTAGTATTAGCCACCTTAAGTTCACAGGCTCATCAGACTAGAAAAACAGGATATAAGAGAAGTGATGATAGCTAGCTAGATCATAGATAGCTAGATAAATACCTAGATGTGATCTATCTATCTATCTATCTATCTATCTATCTATCTATCTATCTATCTATCTATCTATCTATCTATCTATCTCTATCTATCTATCTATCTGTCAATCACTAGATAGATAGATAGATAGATAGATAGATAGATAGATAGATAGATAGATAGATAGATAGATAGATAGATAGATAGATAGATAGAGGTTATGGTAAGCAAACATCTTTTTCTGATACAAAGATTTAAAGAGAGCTGAAACCAGTTTTCTCTGAAACCCCCACAAGGGTTGAAACCTACATGGTACAACCGTCTCAGGTGTGGTATTGCCATCAATATTATAATTAGCTTGTCTCTTTTGCTCAATATACTGTATGTTTCATATTGTTTCCATTTTTTTTGTGCCCACCCATTCATGCCATGCCTTTTTACTTATAAATAAAGCACATTACCTAAAATTAGAGCTTATAACTACTGGTGCAAAGTTAATGAAATGGAGACTGGTAGACCCCCCCCAAATTATGCCTACTAGAGCAAATAAAACTACAATCACAAATCTCCTGGATCACCAAACTAACAAATTTTGTAAGAAGCTGTGGCCTTCCTGTCTCTTGCGTAACAGGAGAACAATCTAAAAAAAGAGTTGCCCAAAGAATTAAGGATATACTGTAGAAGCACAAACTGATATAGCTATCCTTGGTAAGGTGGGTAACTTGAAATGGCTGAGTAAATACAAATGTACTTTTCAAGTAGACAATTATTTGAAGTTACGACTCCCAAAACATTTTAGGGAGATATTTACGCGAGCGAGATTCGAACAGCTTGACACAATGGTCAGATATGGGAGATTTCATGCTATACCCTACAATGAGCGTCTCTGCATTTGTGGAGCAGCAGAGGTAGAAGATCTGGCTCACATCCTATTTGACTGTTGCCTGTGAGAGACAGGTATCTTGGTCAATATACCAAATGAATGACCCATTGGGATCCCCTTATCAAAACAACTTACCTTATGTCCAGCCAGAACTTGAAAATAACATTTAACGTAGCACAGTACCTAAACAAAATGGTTCGATTGAGATCTGCATATGTGGGACTGATTGGGGTAGATTGCAAGGGTGACTCTGAAATATAATTTTATCATATTTTATCTATATATTAAATTATAGTACACTATTATAATTTCATTTTAGATTGTATTTTATTACCATTTCATTTTAAATTGTATTTTATTCTAATTCTATTTTAAATTGTATTTTATCAAATTCCATTTACAATTGCTTTTATCTAATTTTAGTAATAATTTATTGCTGGAACTTTGCACTTTGATATGGCCCAAGGGCTAATCAATAAAGAATTTTGGTTTTTATAAATAAAGCTTCCATTTTACATAGGAGAGAAGTCTGCATTCTGACCTATCCCATGGCAATTCTAGCATCAACCTTACTTACTTACTTGCTCTGAGTTTTAAGGTAGCCGTGCTTAACTTGGTGTCTTGCTAATATCTGACTCACAATTCTTGTAATTCGCAGGCAATTAAGCGTTGTTGTAGCCCGACATATCTGCAGAGAAGCACGTAGTTGAACTTTGACTTAATAAAGCTTCTCCAAATCTTGGTGCAACGAAGTGGATGCAATGAACATGCCTGACTGTATCTTGTCTATAAATACTTATTAGTCTCCTGCTATAGGGAGGTGGAATACATAATGCAATCTTGGAATTCTACAAATGGTAGACTAAAATATCTGGAGGATATTAGGTTAGAAAGGCTAATTTAGAATGTATTCAGCTGTGCACTGGAATGTGTTGACACTTGGTTAAACATATGCTCTAAGTGAAATGTAAGATGCAGTGGAATATAATAAAAGATTGATAGGTATATTTGGATTGCAAATTCTAATTCCGTGAGTAGGTTTAAATGCTTGTTAAAGGAAGAAATATGTGATGGCATGTGCTATTCGTGTACACAGGATGAGACTGTGGTAGGTCTGATAATGTCTGTTCACAAGCTACATTTTAATGTATCCTTCTCCCTTTGCGTGCTTTCATATGCACATCTCTAAATCTAAAATGACCTTTTTGAAAAACTTATTGGACATAGATCTGTGAATGTAGGTTTAATTTTCTGCTGTTGATAATTTTCACCACATTAGTTTCTCATAATCAGTCAAAATGAATCAAATTATGTTTTATAAAAGCGCCCTTCTACCAAATTCCAAGCACATCTAATTGAGTTCACTGGTCTTTAATTCCAAATAAGTGTGCATACAGGATTGCAGCCTCATATACCAAAGCTTCAATAATATGTGTATCTAATCATTAGTTTTACCGCCTAATCTACTTTTTCTCTTTCCTTCTAAATCAGCTTAACCTAAGACATGAAGATTCTCAGAATTAAACTCCAGCACACCTGGAAGGCACCAGTTTGAGAAGGCTTGTTCTACAGTTGTTAAGCAGCCTTTTTCAATAGAACAAATCTATTAACCATATTCTAAGGAACTCAGAATATCTCTTTTGTACAACTCAAATCTCCCGGCAAGGATTTTTCACTTTCTAATACTGGAGCATCTGCATGGAGTGCAAGAGAATTAGTCCTCGCCAGTAATACATGTTATTGAAAAGCTAGTTCTGCAAAGCCCCTTTTCTACATCCTCTGATTTATTTTAATTAGAGGTTAGCAGCAGACGAGTTCATATGATTACCGTTATAATTATTGCTCTACCAATCGTCCACATTTCCATTAATGTTCCACTTGGTAGTTGGCAATAAGCAGAAATAAAATATTAGGACTTTTGAAATAGGAGATTACTAATTAGCACAATTCTCCAAAGATACAGAATAATTTATTAATTATGATCATCCTCATTATTCCGAAAGCAAAGTTTCCCTGGGATACCTGCATGCTTCCTTCCTGCTTCCCCAGCTAGGCCTCTCTACTCTGTAATTGCAAAGATATGTGTGTGTGAGAGTCACAGCTGACTGTGAGCCAGAAATGAAATCTGCAGAAAGAGGCATGGAAAGAAAGCCTGCTTTCTTTCTTCTAGCAGAAAAATGACTGGAAATATAGCTGGCTTTTGTGCAGAAGGAAATCTTTACGTCTATTCTGTGAGAATAGGAGTCAGTTTTCATTATCCTTAAAATTTCCACAAAGATTGCACTTGTCTTATCTATGGTGCTCCCATCAAGTAGTAGATCCTTGGGGGTCTTTGGTGCTCTCTGAGCTTGGTTTGTTTTCTTGCAGATGTTTCATTACCAAAGTAAATAACATCATCAGTGCAAGCTGTTTGGTACTAAAACATCTGCAAGAAAACAAACAAGCTCAGAGAGCACCAAGGGTGCCACATTTCAACTCTGAGCTACAAATAATTTCTTCTTTCAGTAGTAAGAGATCCATTGTCTGAATTTCTAACCTTAGACAAGACATGTGGATTTGCATTAGCCTAAGTCCATACTCCACCAGTTGTCAAATCATAAATTCTCCCACTGAGTGATTTATATCAAGAAATAGGGGAGATATCCTATAGAAGTGGTTCTCAACCTTTTCTTCACCACGATCTTCCTTTGAATATCTTTTATGGCCACAGACCATGGCCACGGACGCCTAAGACTTAATTCAAGATGTAAATCATAACATTTCTTCAAGCTTTTGTGGACCCCCTGTGATGACATTGCGCTCCCCCAGGGGTCCATGGACCACAGGCTGAGAACCACTGCCCTATGGGATCTCCTTGACTCATCAACAGACCTATCAGCCTGACCTCAACACCTAGGAAGATTCTGGAAAAGATAATCAAACAACAAATCAGCGAACACCTTGATGCAAACAAAGTCATCACTAAAAGCCAACATGGGTTTGTCAAAAACAGATCATGCCAGACAAATCTTATTGCATTCTTTGACCAAGTGACAAAACTAGTGGACCAGAGGAATGTTGTAGATATAATTTACTTGGACTTCAGTAAGGCATTTGATAAAGTAGATCACAACCTACTGATAAGATAGAAAAATTTGGGTTAGATAGCATCACCACCAGATGGATTCGTAGCTGGCTGACAGGCCGTACTCAGTGTGTGGTCCTCAATGGAACTGCATCTACATGGAAGGAAGTGTGTAGTGGGGTACCACAGGGCTCTGTTCTGGGCCCAGTGCTCTTCAACATCTTCATCAACGATTTGGATGAGGGGATAGATGGGGACCTCATCAAATTTGCAGATGACACCAAGCTGGCAGGAATAGCCAATACTCCAGAAGATAGGCTTAAGATACAGGAGGATCTGGACAGACTCGAACATTGGGCACTATCTAACAAAATGAAATTCAATTGTGAAAAAAGTAAGGTTCTACATTTAGGCAGGAAAAATCAAATGCACAGGTATAGTATAGGTGGTACCTTGCTCAATAGTAGCAACTGTGAGAGAGATCTCGGAATCCTAGTGGACAATCACTTAAATATGAGCCAGCAGTGTGCTACAGCTGCCAAAAAAGCCAACACAATGCTAGGCTGCATTAACAGAGGGATAGAATCAAGACCGCTTGAAGTACTAATACCACTTTATAATGCTTTGGTAAGTCCACACCTGGAATACTGCATCCAGTTTTGGTCACCACTATGTAAAAAAAAAATGTCGAGACTCTAGAAAGAGTACAAAGAAGAGCAACAAAGATGATTGGGGGACTGGAGGCTAAAACATATAGGGAACGGTTGCTGGAATTGGGTATGTGTAGTTTAATGAAGAGAAGGGTGAGGGGTGACATGATAGCAGTGTTCCAATATCTCAGGGACTGCCACAAAGAAGAGGGAGTCAAGCTAATCTCCAAAGCACCTGAAAGCAGGACAAGAAGCAACGGATGGAAACTAGCCAAGGAGAGAAGCAACCTAGAAATAAGGAGAAACTTCCTGGCAGTTAGAACAATTAACCATTAACAATTAACAATTAACGAAAGAGATGGTGTTAGACTTCCGGAGAAAAAAGGAGGAACCTGCCCCACTTCACATCAGAGAGAACTGTGTAGAGAGAGTTTCCTCCTTTAAATTTCTGGGAGTCTACCTCTGTGAAGATCTGACCTGGAAAGTTAACACAACTCAGGTGGCTAGAAAGGCCCAACAGAGGCTTCACTTTCTTAGGGTCTTGCAGAAGAACAGGGTAGAACAACAGCTAATGACCCTCTTTTACCGGTCTACTATAGAGAGTGTCCTCTCGTATGGTATTGTGGTTTGGTATGCTGGTCTGACAGCTGCAGATAGGAAAGTATTACAGAGGGTAGTGAGCACAGCACAAGACATTGTGGGCTGTTCCCTGACACCACTGGATGACATCGCCAGTGCTCGTTGCCTTGGAAGAGTGAGGAAGATTCTCAGGGATGACTCACACCCTGGACGGTATCTCTTTACTCTCCTACCATCTGGTAGGAGATATAGGAATATAGCCAGCTGTACCAACAGGCTGAAAAATAGCTTTTATCCGTGGGCTGTTAGGCTTTTAAATGGGACATAATCTTTTTTTTTTATTGAAAAGTTTTAAGATACAATTTTCCTTTAAAAATCCCCCCTTCCCCCCCTCCCTCCTCCCCCCCTCCCTCCCCCCTTCCCCCCCTCCCCCCCGACTTCCCAGAGCTAAATACAAGGTATATATATAAAAAGCAATCATAAACAATCATATACTAACAACTATAAACTCTAAAATCCATCACTCTCTAGCTTATATAGGATAAAACAAGCCTTAGTAATATTGAATATGTGTAAAAAGATACTAACATAAAAAAAGAAAAAGAAAACCGAAAGAAGACTTATTCAAATGCTACATAAAACTTCTTAACCCTATACTTGTTCTGGATAAACTCAATCCATTTTCTCCATTCCATAATATAGCGTTCTTGCGAATGATCTTTCAAATAGGCCGAAATCTTCGCCATCTCTGCCAGGTCGGAAACCTTTAAAGTCCACTCTTCTATGGTCGGCAGTTCCTCTTTCTTCCAATATTGGCCTATCAAAAGTCTTGCTGCCGTAATTAGGTTCAACATCAACTTGGTGTCCACAACTGTAGTGTCTGCAATTATTCCCAACAAAAAAAGTTGCGGACAAAACTTTATGCTCTGTTTAAAAATCTTCTGCATATTCCACCAAACTTTTATCCAAAAAGCCTTAACCTTCTTACATGTCCACCATATGTGAAAATATGTTGCATCTTCATCACCGCACCTCCAACATTTAGGCTGATAATTCGGATACATACTTGCAAGCTTTTTAGGATCTAAATGCCATCTATAAAACATTTTGTAAAAGTTCTCTCTTAGATTTTGAGCTTGAGTAAATTTTACGTTCCTCACCCAAATCTTTTCCCACGTGTCCATTGTAATAACTTCCTGGATATTTTGGGCCCATTTTATCATACAATCCTTAACAAGCTCTGTTTCTGAGTCAATCTCTATCAATGCAAGATATATCCGTTTAATATGTGCTGGTCCCTGATTTCTAATTTGCTTTATCAAATTTTCATCAGTCATTGTAAATCCATTTTTCTGGTCTTCTTTCCACCTGGCCCGTAACTGAATATATTGAAACCAATTTTGAACAACCTTCTCTTCTCGCAAGAGGCTATATGATTTCAAACACCAAACATTTCTTTCCAAGCTGAGGATCTCCTTGTACGTAGTCACATCATGTTTGAAGCCAGCATGTATATTTTCTATTGCATGTTTTGGAATTGCCCACAATGGTATCTTGCAACTTAACTTATGTCTATACTTCTTCCAAACTCTCAGCAATGCCTGTCTTAAAATATGCACCCTAAACACATTGTCTACCTTCTTATCATACAACAAATATGCATGCCAGCCAAACAACAAATCATGGCCCTCAAGATTTAATAACCTCCCTTGCGTCAAATTAATCCAATCACTTATTCCTACTAGTGCAGCAGCTTCATAATATAATTTAAAATTAGACAATTTAAGGCCACCTCTCTCACGAGTATCCTGCATAATCTTAAGTTTAACTCGTGGCTTTTTCCCTGCCCACACAAATTTATTGATACCTCGCTGCCATTCCTCCAAATTAGAATCTTTCTTAAGAATCGGTATCATTTGAAATAAAAATAAAAATTTAGGCAGGACATTCATTTTTACTGCTGCGATCCGTCCCAACAAAGACAATTGCAATTTTTCCCAACTCTCCAATTCTTTTTGAATTTTCCCCCATAGTTTTTCATAATTATTTTTATATAGCTTTGTATTAGAGGGTGACAAAATCACCCCCAAATATTTAACCCTTTTAACAATCTCAAATCCAGTTAATCCTTCTAAGAGAGCCTTTTGCAAAACTGTCATATTTCTGACCAAAATTTTGGTTTTCTGTGTATTAACTTTAAATCCAGAAACCTTCCCATATTGTGTTATTATCTCCATCAGGTCCACAACAGAGTTCTCTGGCTGGGTCACTGTAACAACCAGATCGTCTGCGAATGCTCTCAATCTATAGTCCTGATCTCCAATTTGTATCCCCTTAATTTTTTCCGAATTCCGAATTTCAACCAATAATATCTCTAATGTTAACACAAATAACAAGGGCGATAACGGACACCCTTGCCTTGTGCCCTTCTCAATGTTACATGCTTCTGTCAAGCTATTATTAACTATAATTCGGGCAGTTTGTTTTTGATATAATGCCCTAATCGGTTGTAAAAAATTTTCCCCAAAATCCATTCTATCTAAAACTTTCAACAAAAATTTCCAATTCAATTGATCAAAAGCTTTTTCAGCATCTAGAAAGATTAGCGCCGCAGGGATCTGGTTGTTCCTTTCCAAAAACTCTAACACATCAACTATATGCCTCACATTATTTTTCATTTGCCTACCACTGATGAACCCTGTTTGATCCCCATGAATCACCTGTTGCAGAACCCTCATCAGTCTATTAGCCAAAACCTTAGCAAATATCTTGTAATCTGTATTTAAAAGCGATATCGGTCTATAGTTTTTAACTTGAGTAACATCTTGGTCTTCCTTCGGAATCAAAGAAATAAAAGCTGTTCTCCAAGACGGTGGCACCTTTCCCCCCCTCTGGATTGTCTGGAACAGTTCCTTTAACGGTTTTATCATCTCTAATTGCAAATTTTTGTAATAGGCCGCAGTCAAGCCATCCGTACCTGGTGCTTTATCCACCTTCAATTCCTTAATTGCTGTAAAAATTTCTTCCTCTGTAATAAGTTGATTAATCCCCTCTTTTTGTACTTGCGTAAGAACCGGGATGCTAGCATTCTCCAAATATATATCAATATCTTTTTCATTAATTTCCTCTTTAGCATATAATTTCGAATAGAAATCCACAAAAGCATCCTTAATAAGTTTCTGTTGAAACACAACCCTTCCTTTATACTCAATCTTGTCTATATTAGAAGCCCTTTGTTTTTTCCTCAATCTATAAGCTAACCATCTGCCTGGTTTATTAGCGTTGCAAAAAATATTATGCCTAGCAAACCGCAGATTGGTCGCCACTTGATCAGCCATTAGTTTATCAAATTGTCCTCTTAACAGTCTAATAGCCTCCTTGGTCTTCACATCCTCTGAGTTCAAAATCAAAGCCTTTTCTTTTTCCTTTATTTCATTCTCCAGTTCTTTCCTTCTAGTTTCCACTGCACGTCTATGTTTATTATTCATATATATCAACACCCCTCTCATATAGGCCTTGCTAGCATCCCAAACCATATCCATAGAGGTACCCTTATTCATGTTAATCTCAAAAAAGTCCTTCATCCGCTGTTTGCATTCTTCCACATTTCTCTGATTTCTAAACAAATTCTCATTTACGCGCCACGAGCGCCTGTCTCTTATCTCCTTATCAATCTCTACCCAAACTGGACTGTGATCAGAGATAGTTCTCGCACAAATCTTCACCTTTTTGGTCCTCAAAAAAAAGTCATTAGTCAGCAAAATAAAATCAATCCTCGAAAAAGATTGATGTCTATCAGAATAAAAAGTATAATCCTTCTCCTGCAAGTGTCTCTCACGCCAAATATCTCGCAATTCCAGGTCATCCTTCATTTCAAAAAAAGATTTAGGCAATCTAGCATGACCTGGAATGCGCTTGAAAACTCCAGCCTTGTCCAACTGTACATCCAAAACACCATTCCAGTCCCCCATAAAAATAAAAGATTTATAATCCAACTGGGTAAGCTTTTTGTGAAGTAAACTAAAAAAATCAGCTTGTTGTTGATTAGGTGCATATAATCCAACTAAAAGTGTCTTTTTACCCTCTAACAGCAGCTCAATCATAACATATCTTCCATGCTTATCTGCTTCAATTAAGTCTGCTGTTAAGGCACTTTTAACATAAACAACCACTCCATTTTTCTTGTTCTCTGCAGAAGCAACAAATTGCGTACCCAACCTCGAGTTCGATAAATACTTTTGATCCAAAACTCTAATGTGCATTTCTTGCAAACATATAACATCTATCTTAAATTGTTTTAAATATTGAAAAACTTTCTTCCTCTTTTGTGGTGAATTTAGTCCATTAACGTTCCAGGTTAAGAATTTAGTTGCCATGCATATCCTCCCAAAGCTCTTGGAGCACAGCTTTGATAGGACTATCTTCTTTAGGCCGTGCTTCTCCCACTGCTTGGCTATGAGTACATTGTGAAGATTCTGAAGATTTTTGCTGGTCTTGTTCTTTTATTTTCTTTGCTCGTTTTAAAGCAGCACGCGTTACTCTTTGCTCTCTAGGATCATCCAAAGAAGTTATAGCTTGATCTCCTCCAGCACCATTATCCTCTGTTTCATCCTCTTGATGTTCTCCTTCTCCAGATCCCTTTGCAGCTTCCAGAAGTGTTAATGGGGTTGCTTTTAAAACATTATTGTAGAAATCACGCGCTTGCTTCACAGTAATCAGCCGATACCTTTTACCTTCATGCATCACCATCAGCCCGTCTGGAATCTCCCATCTGAACCTTATATCTCGTTGCTTGAGCTCTTGCACAAGAAATGTAAAGTCCTTCCTTCTCCTTAAAATCTTTGGAGGGATTTCTTTTAAAACCAAGACTTCTTGATCAGCAATCACAACTTTAGCATCATAGGCAGCTTGTATAACTTCATCTCTAATTTCTCTTTTTGCAAAGTAAACCACCACATCTCTAGGCAACTTTCTCTGTCTGGCAATCCATGAGTTCACACGGAACACTTTATCCATAGCTGCTCTTATTTCAGATGCTGGCTGGTTCAATACCACTTCGAGAGCCTCAGAAAACAGCTGCTTTAAATCTTCCTTAATATTCTCTTTTAAACCTCTGATTCTAACAGCAAACTGCATCTGGTAATATTGAGCAAGGCTTAACTCCCTTTCCATTTTGTCTCTTAAATTTTCATTCTCCCGTACTTTTACTTCTAATATTGCATTCTTTTGAGTCAAATCATCCACTTTTTCATCTAAATCTTCCACACATTCCGCCACTTTATGCACTGAAGACAAGATGTCTACCTTCATCACGCTGAACTTCTGTTCCATCCTCTCTTCCATTCTCTCCTCCAGTTTCTCCAATTTCTCCTCCATCTGTGCAAATTTATCACCCATTGATTGATTAATTGATTCCAAAAGTACCTGGGCATGTTTATCCAGAGCATCTCGTAAGTCCTTCGGTGTCAATACATCAGGAGGGTGCAACGCCTGTAATGATGATTGTTGCACCGGAGAAGATCCACCACTCCGAAGAGTTTTAGGGGGAGGTTTAGCCGCCATCTTTTACTTTTCAATTGTGACGCACTTTCACTTAAAGTTTAAAAAATTCCATCAAGCTCGAGAGTATAATAAAATAATCCTCTTCACCTTTTCCTCTTGTACCGCTCTGCCTGCTCCTTTAATCCATAGTCCTTTCTTCAGGCAGGGGTGGTCGCAGACGCCTGGCTCTGCTCCAAGAAATCCGGAGCAGAGACGCTGGCCAGCTGGGAGCAACCCAGGCTTCGGGGGAGTTCAATCCTTCAGCCGCCCAAGCTCCAAGCTCAGGCGGCCCCGGAGAACTCGACCCCTACCTGGGTCCTCACCCCCTCCTCTTCTCCCGAGGAGGGGGCTTCAAATTCGCCCAAACAGCTGATCGGCGCTGTTTCAGGCGAAAAAACACACAGCTGAGCCGCGGGCAGCCCGGGAAGGCTGTCTCCGGCGCCGCGCAGCCACCGGAAGTCAAATGGGACATAATCTTATGCAGAATTGACTTGGGAGGCCAGTGTGTGGTATAGTTGGTTCACATAGTGTGGTGGGGTGGAGGGTTTGTTGTCAATGTGTGTTGGGGGGAGAGAGCACGGGGGGGGAGGCTCAGCTAATCTCAAATGTACACATGTTGTACTTTGACAATAAAGGTTTATTATTAAAACCAGTGGAACAACCTGCCTCCAGAAGTGGTGAATGCTCCAACACTGGAAGTTTTTAAAGAAGAGACTGGCCAGCCACTTGTCTGAAATGGTATAGGGTTTCCTGCCTGGGCAGGGGGTTGGACTAGATGACCTCCAAGGTCCCTTCCAACTTATTATTATTATTATTATTATTATTATTATTATTATTATTATTATTATTATTATTATTATTATTATTATTGATTGTTCTAACTTGAACATCTTTATGTTCCTTGGTGGTGCAGTGGTTAGAATGCAGTACTGCAGGCTAAGAATGCAGTACTGCTCACATGGCTAAGAGTTTGATTCCCTCCATCCTGACCAGCTCAAGGTTGGCTCAGCCTTCCATCCTTTCAAGGACGGACCCACATTGTTGGGGGCAATATGCTGATTCTGTAAAACCTCTTAGAAAGGGCTGTAAAGCAGTGTGAAGTGATATATGTCTAAGTACTATTGCTATTGCTACTCTTAAAACAGGGTTGGGGAATTCTGGGAGCTGAAGTCCACACATCTTAAAGTTGCCAAGTTAGGGAACCTAAATTTCAGAGCAGATTCTTTAGGAGTGCTTCAAGACCCTATTTTGTTGTTGAGTTTACCCAAGGTATTGAAAGTGCCATGCCAATTTTTTCAGGGCTTTTGTGGGATGTTTCCCATATGCTGATGACCTCTATTTCTGTGCCTTTTTTTTCACTTAACCCAAGTGAAGAATGAAGAAGGCTCTGTAATAAAATTAAATGGCTTTGTGAATAAAAGGGAAGACAGGATGCTGAGTCTGTGACTTACAAAAATAAAAATAGCTGTACATGATATACCAATGGCAGAGATACTAATGGGTGATTTATGAGGTGTAGTTTTTAGTGACTAGATGTTAAAGATAGTAAGAACCAAGGACATATGAAAGGGAAAAAAAAGATGGATGTGTACACACTCATCTATATTTACACACCCATATTATTTGTTGGATAGGCATGAAAGAAAAAAGAATGAGATTATCATGTCCTCAGATGCTAACAAAATTTTGGCTTATATTATCTTGTACCACAGAGGGATTCAGCACAAGAGTGGGTGAGGGTATAAATTGTACATGCGTTTCTTAATTTTATGTAATCAGATTAGTACACAGCCCCAAGCTTGCATCTAAGTACTCAGGGAAAGAATTAGAAGGTGGAATGCAGCTTTCATAAGTAACAATATCATTTCAGCTATGAACAAGAAAGAAGCAAGCCTGTGTTCATGTTAAAGGGGAGTTAAAGTGTGTTAGGAACTTGGTTACATATATAGTTGGTTAATGTTATTTAGATTTTGATTGTTATTTTTGTAACCCTGTATTCAGTTCTGGGAAGTGGGGGAGGAGGAGGGGGGTGGTTTGGGGGTGGGTTTGTATTGTAACTTTTATAAAACTTTTTAATAATAAATAAATAAAGAAAGAAAGAAAGAAAGAAAGAAAGAAAGAAAGAAAGAAAGAAAGAAAGAAAGAAAGAAAGAAGCAAGCCATGGAGGGCAAGGATGGGAGAGATTCCACTGAGATTCTAATGCTCCCCAAAGACATAAAATGTTGAAGCAAGGTTGTTTTTTTAAAAAAAATGCTGCATGGTCAAAGCTACGTAAATGAACTCACCAGACAAAGATTGCCTTTCACCTAAGACAGAGGTATGTTAATTTTCCCAAAGGACCACATGAAAAACTGGGACTGTGGCAGAGAGGCCAACTAATAATTCCTAGCTGTGCTAATGTCATGGTTCCGACAAATGCAGTACTTCAAAGAACTTCAAGGCATTATTTACCTTAAAGAATCTTTTATTATACTCCCATAGCTTTGGCACTTATATATTAGAAGCCAAGATCTGAATTCTCCTCCCCTGAACACATCTTATAAAATACAATTCCCTCCCTTAATTTAACGTCATTAATCACATTCTCCAATTAGTTTAAAATGTAAACTTTCCCTCCTGTTTAACAACCTGCCAAATTCTTATCTTCTCTTATTACAAATAGTCTTGAGATACATTCTCCCTACTCCTCCCCCCAGTGTCCACTAATTCTAGCTCTAAAAATAATATATGAGTTAAAGGAAGGCTACATCTCCCTATGTTTTAAAGCAAGAACATCCGATTTTAGCAGCATTGACAGCTCACACATAAGACTGTGGTTTGACCAAGGCAATGGTAGGTAGCTGACCTTCATGTGATTACCACCACCACCACCTCCTCAGGCTGCTCCAGGCAAGGGGCAAGCACTGCGCAGGCACAGAAAAGCCCTTTCTCTCCTTGTCCTCCTGTGTTTGCCAGCTGACTGAAACAGCACCCAGCGGACTGCACAGAGCCAGATCTGACTTGACTTCTTCTCCTGACCCCTGCAGCACATTTCTTTACATTTGATTTCTAATTTTCAATTGACCTCATGAGGCCCATAGCTCCAGGGCCTGTAAAATGCCCAGGTCTGATCTAAGGCCAAAGAATAGCCATCTCCAGTGGGGTGCTGTAGCCTAGTAGTTAAGATGCTGGGCTTGTTGAATGGAAGGTTGGCAGTTCAAGACCCAAGTACTGCATGACAGGGTGAACATCCATTACTCACCCCAGCTCCTGTTCAAAAGTATTCAAATGCAAGTAGATAAATAAGTAGAACCCCAGTGGGAAGGTAACAGCATTTGTGTGCCTCAGTGTAAAGTCAGGCTGGCCTCATGACCACTGAAGCATCTGTGGACAATGCTGGCTCCCTTGGCTAAGCAACAGAGATGGGCACTGCCCTCTACAGTCGAAAATGACTGGGCAGGAAAAGCAGTCACCTTTACCTTTCTAAAAGAAAGCTATTTTTTATTCTCTCTGTAGACATCCATGTTCATTATATTTAGTTTTCTACACTTCTTTTTAATAATATCATGATTAAAACACCCCATTTCATAAAAATGAAATGATGGGGTTGCATTGACTAGCTTCATCAGATGGGTTGGATACCATTTATAGGGAGGATAGTTCACCCCTCATTTATTTTTTAGATATAGATATATCACCTAAATCAGGAAAATGAAAAGTTACAGCATTGATTTATTCTGTTTTTTAAAAACATTTCATAACTTGTTTCATTTTCTTGGCCCATAGAGAGTGAAAGGAGTCACATTATTTCTTAGTAATCCCTTCACATTACTCTCTTTCCATTCATTAGTCCTTCAAATGGATTTTGAATCCTTCTACAATTATGTTCCCTTATAGGAATAAGACAAGAGAATAAAAGAGTTGGAAAGGAGCTTGGAGGACTTCTAGTCAAGGAGGAGACCCTACACCATTTCAGACAAGTGGTTGTCCAATGTCTTCTTTAAAGCTTCCAGTGACCCACAACTTCTGAAGGCAAGGCGCTCCACTGATTAATTGTTCTGTCAGGAAATTTCTCCTTATTTCTAGGTTGGTTCTCCTCCTTCATTAGTTTCCATCTATTGCTTCTTGTCCTGCCTTTAGATGCTTTGGAGAATAGATTGATGAGGATTCAGAAACACTGACAACATCACTTGCTGCCAAAATCTGTTTTGTGTGTGTGTGTTTGTGTGTGTGTGTGTTGTGGTGTTGGTGTTGGGGAAAGGGTTACAGAGTTCAGTTCCTACAGAAGAGAAGTGGAGATGGAATTGATAGAACTTGGACCTTCCTTTATTCACTTAGATATTGAAAGGGAGAATTGTAAAACTGTAAAGCCAGGGTTCCCCGCCAAGGATCTACTAGACTAGAGTAACTGAAGATAAGAAAATAGCAGTGGGTATGAGACAGGTTTTGTTCACCAAATGGGAAATAAGACACCCCAATTCCACAAAGTTCCAGTGCCCCAATTCTAAAACTGGCTTTAAAACAGTATTTATATCCTATGAAAGTTAGAAGTAAGTAAGTCAGGAGGGTGCAGAATTCATCCTGATATGCACAAAACTTTCATGAGTAAAATGGATGATAGGATGTGGTCTAGAGTCACAGGAGGGAGGGTCTTTTCTATCTAGATACTAATCAGGTTGAACCCTTAAACAGGGGGTCTTCAAACTTGGCCCTTTTATGACTTGTGGACTTCAACTCCCAGAATTCCTCAGCCAGCAGACAGACAGTCAGACAGACAGGAAGTTTTGCAGCACAGAGAGCTAAGAGAAGTTGTGCAATTTTTTTTAACCATGATAATTTAATTTGGCCCTCGGGAGGGTAGCAAAACCTTAATTTCATTTCATTACATTAACTCCTGTGATTCCCAACCCTCCACCCCCCACCCCCGCACTGATTACTCCCTTCAGTCACATGAAAATTGCAAATAGGTTGTTATAGAAATGGCTTGTACTCACTGAATAAGTAAAGCAAAAACCTGAGGTTATAACTGCATGTTGTGTTCTAGTGGATAGAAGAAGGTTGAAAGCCATTGCTTTTTTTCATTCCCTTTTACCTTTCACCCGTTTCCCCTTCTTTACTTTTCTTTATTCCCTCATGATATTTGATTTTATCGGTATTACGTACTATAGTAAACTTTATTTATTTATTTATTTTTTAAAAAAGCACAAACAGATGATGGCTTTTTGCCAATGCCCTAAATGTATCACCCAAGGTTTTAGGTGCCATACAGTTACCTCAGCTTACAATTTGCAACCATACATTTAGTGACTATTCGAAGTTACAACGGCACTGAAAAGAATGGTTTATGACCTTTTCCCTCATGACTGCTACAACATCCCTGTGGTCACATGATCAATGTTCAGGGGCTTGGCAACTGGCATATATTTATCATGGCGGCAGTGTCCTGGAGTCATGTGATCTCTTTTTGTGACCTTCCGTCAAGCAAAGTCAATGGGCCTGGTGGAGCAGTGGGCTAATGCCTCCTTAAGTAACACCAGCTGCCTGCAATTAGTGCAGGTTCGCATCCCACCAGGCTCAAGGTTGACTCAGCCTTCCATCCTTCCAAGGTAGGTAAACTGAGGACCCAGATTGTTGGGGGCAATTAAGCTGACTTTGTAATAATGCCGCTTGGAGGTGTGTGTGAAAGCCCTAATAAGCAGGCATATACATAGAATGAAGGCTACTGCTAAGCTTGTAAGCCGCCCTGAGTCTTCGGAGAAGGGCGGGATATAAATGGAATTTTAAAAAAAATGGGGGAGTCAGATTTGCTTAACAACCATACTTAACAAATTAACAGCTGCAGTGATTCACTTAACTACTGTGGCATGAAAGGCCGTAATATGGGGCAAAAGTCACTTAACAACTACCTTGCTTAGGAATGAAATTTTTGGGCTGAATTGTGATCATAAGTTGAGGACTAGCTGTATAGGGCTTTGAGGCCACCAGCTGAGCATCCTAGGTTAGAGAATGAGAAACAACTGAAAGAACATAATGTTAAAATGTAGAGCAGTTTCACATTCATATAGGATCAAGTTTGTACTTTCTTTTAAAGTACGGACTTCTAATGGAGCCAGCTTATGTCTTAAAAAGGTAAAGGTAAAGGTTCCCCCCGCACATGTGTGCTAGTCGTTTCCGACTCTAGGGGCCGGTGCTCATCTCCATTTCAAAGCCGAAGAGCCAGCGCTTGTCCGAGGACGTCTCCGTGGTCATGTGGCCGGCATGACTAGACGCCAAAGGCGCACGGAACGCTGTTACCTTCCCACCGGAGTGGTCCCTATTTTTCTACTTGCATTTTTACGTGCTTTCGAACTGCTAGGTTGGCAGAAGCTGGGACGAGTAACAGGCGCTCACTCTGTTCCGCGGCACTCGGGCTTCGACCCGCCAAACTGCCGACCTTCTGATCGACAAGCTCAGCTTATGTCTTAGGGGACCACTTGTAGAACTGTTTGATTAAATGTGGACCTTCAGGAATTATTCCTTAAGGAACTTCAAATCCAGATCAACAGAACTAGAAGAGCTGTTTCTTCCTTCTCATCTTCTCCATTATGAAAACACGATTGCTGATGATACCTTCAGGGTATTGTTTAGAAGAAATCGTTTGTACTCTTCACAGGGAAAAAAAAGGAGAACAAAATCTAAATCCCCATACAGATAAAATGTAAGCAGTTACTCGTACTAATAAAAAGAAAACATGGGTCTGAGGAGCTAAAAAGATGTCCTTCCTTCTCCCTTTGGTTGAAACAAAAACAACAAACTGTTTAAAATGTTAAACTTAAGTGTTGGGTTGTTTTTTTTTTTACGTTTACATATTACAGTTCTTTGGCACTTGAAATCGTTTGCATTTTTTTTAAAGGGGGCATGTTAAAAAGGGGGGAGGACATCTTTCTGACAATCAGAGGAAAAAAGAGCAGAATTTTAAATTGCCCCCTTTGACATCAATAAATAATGAGAGCAGAAATTGCTTTTTTTACAAATGTAAATGAAATGCAATAAGCAAATTTGACTAATCTGCCAGTTTGATTGCTTTGTTTGGTATTTCACCACAGTGAGCAAAGAGAGTAGTGTTCAAGAAAGAGGTTGGGAAGGAGGAGTCATGTAACTTTCAATTTTTATAAAGTAGAACGTGAGTGGGGATGTGGAAACCGTAACAATTCAAAACTCAAAAGGCTCTTTTCAGTGGTATCAAGGCAGCAGAAAAGTATAAAATTCTGTTTTGTAAGATGAAGTAATTAACATTCAATACATGTTTCATTTTCTCACAGAGAAACATACAAATGCATCTTTTATTATTTATTAACATTACGATATTTTAAAGTCCATCTATGCTGAAAAATGCACCACTGTGTCTAATGAAGATTATTTTCAGCAAACATAATGAGTGCATTTCACTATATTTATTATGAAACATAATGAAACAAAAATCCAGAAGGAGGGCAAGACATAAAGAATTTCAATACAACTAAAAACAAGCCAACCCCCCCCCCAAAAAAGAATTAAGTCTGTGCTTCTGTAGATTAGCTTGGTGGACGTCAAGACATTAGTGAAAATGTGGACATTTCATGGGAGTGGGGGAAGCACTTGGATTTAATCTTTGAAGTATGATTTCTAATTTTTTATTCTTCTATTCTACACTCATTTGTAAATTTGATTTGCATTGTTGTTAATCCCAATTATGTATTGGGTAATTCAACACCACTCCAAGTTGGCTTCCTGGAGTGGGCCATAAATCCTCCAAATAAATGAATGAATACATCCCTATTTCAGAGCGGAGCATCTTGCAACAGTAATTCACGTTTTCAGGAATATGCTACTGAACTACTGCAGTGCATGCTACATGGGACTGACCTTGAAGACTACCTGGAAACTTCGGTTATCCCAGAATGCAATTACCCAGAATAGCTCGTTTATTGACATTGAGCATATTATATTTGTGCTCCAGGACCTCCATTAGCTATCAGTTAGTATCCAAATACAATTCAAGGTCCCTTAGCATGAAAATAACTTCAGGGCTACCAGCTTTAATAAATATTGATCAGACCAACTTGTCTGAACCCAGGAAAAATTGTTGGTAGTCTCCTATTTATTTAAGATATATGCTTTTTTTTCTGTTGTAGAACTTATACTTTGTAATAGCTTCCTGCTCAAACTGTGGTTGCCCCTTCAATAAACTGATTAAAAAACAGAACTATTCTGGAATATCTATGATAATATTTTGGATAAATGGCTATTCAATGATCTTTAAGTTTTATAATGTTACTAAGGATGGGAGCTTTGTAATCTTGTACTATTATAAATTGCTGAAAGTTTTGAAACTATGGCAAGTACTAAATCTAATAAATCTGTTTAAACAAATAGACTTTTCTTTAATCATCATCCATAGTTCAGTGGAGAAATGGGATCTGTAGTTGTTTGGGAGCACCCTGCCACGGCATTGCAAGGACTCAGGAAGTTGTTTTGCATTCTTTTGAAATCCACTACAAATCTTATCTACTGAACAAATGTCCAGCTAATGAACTACAGCTAAGGTGCCATTTGTTTCCAGTGTCTTTTGCTTTGAAAGACCTAGGACAGGGGTGTCAAACTCAGTTTCATTGAGGGCCGCATCAGCATTGTGGTTGCCCTCAAGGGGCCGGGTGGGCGTGGCCTGGGTGGGCGTGGCCTACTGGGTGGGCGTAGCTAGAGTGCGTATGGCCTACTGGGTGGGCATGGCCAGCTCTACATCCTTTGCATCAAGGGTGCCTATGGGGGCCTGGGCAGGAGTGGGGACAGATCTGAGGGTCTCTGGCAGAAGGAGGGTCTCTGGGCCAGGGCCAAGGCAGTGGGGGCCGTTCCCTCACTATTTCCAGGATGGCTTCGAGTGCCGCATGAAACCACTTCGCGGGCCGCATCCGGCCCCCGGGCCTTGTGTTTGACATGTCTGACCTAGGAAAACCATGATCAAGTCTTCCAATATTCTGTTCATGTTTTCCCCTGAAGGAGGGGCAGGGGGAGAGAAATGCTGTTTTTCTATCTTTTTTAAAAAATGCCTTAAATCTATTTTTGTGGTAGAGTTGAGCTTTGTTACGAGATGGTTGAGTTGTTACAAAGTGTTGGAGTTGAGCTTTGTAACAAGACAGTTGCATTGTTAAAAGGGGCTTGTTACAAGATGGTTGAATTGTTAAAGGAGATGGGGTAGAGTTGAGCTTTGTTACAAGGTGGCAGAGTTGAACATGGTCACAGGGTAGTTACAAGATGTAGTCAAAAGATGGTTGAAAGGCACACTTCTTTCTTTTCTTTTCCTCCCTGGGGCATATTTCCTCCGTCATTTCATAGCATTTCTATCTGTCCACATACACATCTAAAAAACTGCCATAGAGTAGATCCTCCTGATGGCTTCCACTGAAATATAATTGTAGCACAGAAAGACAGGAAGGCTGCAACCTGTCACAAAGATGATATTATAAAAATATAGAGGATAATAATCTTTGGCTACTGTGTAAATGGGATAAGTGCCAGAAGCCCGCAACCTACCCAGAAGACTTTTTTCTAAACTACTGTTCTTGAAAGTAGATTCTTTTTTTAACTAGCCATTAAAAAATAATCATTTCTTATCAGACTACTAATCTTTTAGAGGAGTGTGGACAGGACCAACTTTAACATGAAGGCTCTCAGTGGGTAGTCTTTGATTGGCAAAATTCTTGAAAAAAAAAAGAATTAAAATCAAGTTTCACCAACAATTTTTCAGAAAAACTTTTTCCCCATCATTAAGTGGGGTAAATTTGCTAGATAGATTTGATATGAAGAATCTTGAAGATTCTTCTTTACATTTTAGGAGACTGCATTTTTTAAAAAAATCCAGTTGTTTTTATTTAAACAAAGTCATTCATTTTGTTTCCATTCATTTTATTTTTTCTCATTCCTCTTAATTACCCTTATTTTATTTTTCAGGTTTGTTTTTTAACAAGTTGGTTTCAGTGAGAGTCCCGACTAATATTCAGCTATCTGTTCTCTGTGTGTATATTTAAATAAGCCATATGGCAACCATTTCTGCATTCTTCTTTAAGTGTCGGTTTAAGAAATCCACATTGAATGGGTTCACATTAAAAATCTGAATTGAATTACTTCCCATTTACCAAAATTTTAGTTCTTTATTTTGTCATCACCTAGAACTCCTCTGTTACTTCACAAGCCTTTCCAACCAGTTTAAAAATTTGTTGCAATAAAGAACAAATGAGAAGCAATCAGATAAACAAGAAATGTATTCATTAATTTGAATTCACGTTTTGTTTTAGGCTTGAAATAAATACGGCTTATTCACTTTATTTTTGCTTTGCAATTCAAACCCGTTGGCCTTGCAGGATAAACCAGATGAGCTAATTCTACTTTATTGTAAAACTGCATTAACAGAATCTTGCAAGTCGGAAAGTCTATATCTTCTTAGCCCCATCCCCATCTCTTTTACAGTCTGAGAAATTAGGGAGGGTATCTTCTGAGCCACTTGCCTCACCCACTACCAAACGGTGGGTATATTGTCTCTTATCTGATCATTCACTTGGCAGGATCTCTTTGCCCAGTTTCCCAAGGTCATTGCCACACACTGTCACACTTTGTGCTTATATTGTGTTATCGTATCTTCCATCTTGACTATATTGATTTTTTTTTTTAATGAACCTTGCTACATAGGCTACTGATTACTTCTCAAGTGCAGGAAGAATGCCATCTTCTTCCCACACCAATAGCAACAGGTGCCTTGGGTGCAATCCCAAAATATCTAGAGCACCACACTATCAGCGTTGACAAAATCACCTTCCAAAATGCAAAAGGCAGTTTTATTTGGAATAGCTTACTTCTTGTGATGATTCCGTTAACACCATCAAATATGGAAGATCAGAAATGAGGAGGGGATAAGCCACCTGGGAAAGCCAAGGGAAATCATCAAAACATTAAAAAATGAAAGTTAGAATATCTCGGACACGTGATGGGACACCCAGAAAAATATGGCATACTCCATTTAATCCCCCAGGGAAAGATTGAAGGCAAACGAGGTCCAGGCAGAAGAAGAACATCATGGTCTCAAAATCTAAAGGACTGGTTTGGACAAAACTCAGCAGCACTTTTTCGTGTGGCTACTGATAAAAACAGGGTTGCCAACATGATCACCAATGTCCAATAATGGATATGGCACAAGAAGAAGAAGATCAAATATGAACATCTGCCTGTCCTGGGACTCGATAGGGAGATAAAAATGTTAAATCCAATCTAAACATCTGGCTGACTGTGCAATGAACCTAATCAGAATTTTACACATTAATGACAGATTGAAATACACTTTTCTCTCGGCTCTGAAAAACATGCATTTAACGTGCCATGAAATTTAACTGTAAATATTCTATTTCTATTATCTTAAGTGGGTTTTGTTTGTTTCTTAAATACAATAAGAAAGCTTCAGCTAGTCTTGGGAGAGGTTTTAACCTGAACTTGTTGTAAGTGGCTTCATAAGATGCCATTCTGAGGGCTGACGTCTTCTGGATCATCCGGGGATAAATGAGATGCATATTCCCCTCCCAAGAGAATCCTGCCTCCCCCCTCCCACTGCACAGTCTTGACATAGGGGCAGGATGAAAATTGTTGAAGAAGATGGCTATGTGTCAAATGGAGTGTGATTATGTCACTCATTTTATTTTCCATTATCTACAATTTAAAAGCATACTGTCATGGTAGTTTTGATAATTAAAACAAGTTCCCATTGCTGTTTATAATTATCGTTTTAAAACTTGACATTTGAAGATTGCTTTGGTGACTTAATTTTCTTTTCAAAGTATGTGCTGAGTTGAGGTGAACCTTGTTTTAGCCACTGGTTTTTTGGGTTGCTGCCCTAGCACGATCCATGAAATCAAGAACTTGTAATTAAAGCTCAGCTATTCAAAGCAGATGCATATTTACACTTCTCCTTGGACATAACACCAGCTGGGCTGTCCCTGTACTAGATGCACAACTGTAGGACTTGGGCCAGTGTCAGGCAGCCAAATGAATGGAATCTGAGGATCACTCCTGGGATTGGCTCATTTGCTCAGTTGGGAGGTAGCCAATGCTGGGAGGTATGTTCAGCTGCTACCTGCCAATCTCGGTTAACGCAGGGTTACTACCCTATTCCAAATCTGTGCCACTCTTGGCCTGGCTACATCCACCACAAGATAAGAAAGTGAAATAATCTTCTAAAATTCCAATTAATGGTTTCCTCTCAAAGTTAATTAGATGCACATGAGTTACTGCAATATTACTGTTTCTAGAATCAAGTGAAAATCTTTGTACTTGTGGGAGATGAAGTATGGAATGCAAGATTGATCTAAATTAGTTTTATCCCAATATCTTGGACATAGTGAAGATCTGAACATCTTCTGGGTGATTCCCAATTTTCCATCTCTAGCAAGGAGGCTGCAACTTTCATCTCTAAGAAAGTTTCTACAATTTTGGGTTGAGAAAAGGCTTTTTAATCTAGAAAGTGTAGTGTCCAGTGGATTTGTACCAATCTGCCTCCTTAAAAAATGTTGGAGGTGGGACTGTTTTGTCTAATAAAATATCTAATTTTATAAGAGTTGAACAAATGCTCGAGAACCAGTTTGGTGTAATGGTTAAGATACTGGTTAAAAACCAGGAGACTGTGAGTCACAAAGCCAGCTAAGTGATCTTAAGCCAGTCATTCTCTCTCAGCTCTAAGAAGCAGGCAATGGCAAACCACTTCCAAAGTCTTGCCAAGAAAACTGCAGGGACTAGTCCAGGCAGACACTAAAAGTGAAGACTGATTGAAAGGTTTATGTGCGTGCACATACACACATATACAAAGATGCTTCAGTGTAGCTGTAAAAATATCTACTGAGAAAAGCAGCTGTGAAAGGATGCCAAACTTGTACAGTAAAGCGATAATGGATAGAACAGCATATTTAACCATATTCTTTCTATAGATTTGTCACTATAAATCCTACCCGACCTTGTTTCCTCCTACAAGTTTCCAAATCATGTTTAATCATTCTATAAGGGAAAAAGAGGCAAGATGGTTCAATTTTAAAATATTAAAAAGCAACCAGTCAAAATAAAAGTGCAAATAGCCAGGAGCTTGTAAATCTTAATTAAAGAAGGACAGGAACTTCTTTATATGAGAAGGGAGCAGGTTTCTCTGAATAGGCATGCAGTCAATTTCATGTAACACAGGTGTGTTCAAGGTTAGGCTAAGTGAAGACAGCTCCATCCAATGGATCTAAGGCAGGGGTAGGCAACCTTGGCTCTTTTATGACTCATGGACTTCAACTCCCAGAATTCCTGAGCCAGCCATGCTGGCTCAGGAATTCTGGGAGTTGAAGTCCATGAGTCATAAAAGAGCCAAGGTTGCCTACCCCTGATCTAAGGCAAAACAAGTAGTTCCAGGTTCAACCTGTATAAATTCAGTGTTCAATCTTGGTTCAGGACTGAATTATCATGATTAGTTTGTATTGCTCCCTTAGCAAAGGGAAGGAGAGTGAGTGAGAGAGACATCTGTCATTTGTGCTTCAGTGGCACATAAAGCAAGTTCTAGTGTGTGACAAGCAAGCAAAGGCCTAATCCTATGTTCATACTGAGGAATGTCCATCTGCAACTAAAGAAAATTATGGTCAAAAAACAGGAGATCCAAGCTGTACTTCCCAGATGAAGTTTGGTGCTCTTTCTCACACACTCTCCCCCACCCCCCCACCCCATGAGTTTGAGCAGGCAGGCATGTGTTTGGCAAACATCACAGCACTCATCACATTGGAGAGAGAGAAGCCAGCTCCCATTCCGCTACACTTAGGAGCCCATCAGAACAGCTGTTCACACTTCATCCAGAGGCTGTGGCAGAACACAGTTATGCTGAGTTGAAGGTCAGATGCCAATTACCAGTCTCTTGTGTCTCTCTTCTGCCTCAGTCCTCTTCACTGAACAAAAGGTCCCATACAAAATAAGTGAGATTGAATAAGGCCACCCAAGGCCCTCATCATTGGCTGATTCTCAAAGGGTCATACTGATGACAACAGCTTGAAGCAATCTGTTGCTACAAAAGGCCCAAGGGGCCAATTGAAAGTTTATTACACTTATGTGCCACCCATCTTGTCTAGAGGTGACTCTGGGTGCTCACAAATATTAAACCAGTTAGATATTAAAATGATAAAACAATAAATAACAACTGTTAGATACTGGGTTCTTCACTTCATTGATGAGACGAGGTGAGTGAGTTCAGCAAAGATCATTCTATATTGCTTGCAGGATCTGAACTGAGACACAGGACTGCGAATGCAGCAATTTATACCCTGGCCTCTAGGCGGCGGCCAATAGGTTTAAAGCAACCTATTGCCACCCTAGAGGCAGCCAATGGCGGCGCTGGAGACGGGTTGTCTGAGGAGCTGGGAGCCGTTAGCCAGCTTCCCTGCTTAAGCAACCTTCCAGCAATTAACCCACGTGGTGTTCCCTTAACAAGACAAAACCCAATACATTACAACAACAACAATAATAAGTACAGCATGATGGAAAAAGAAAGAACTTGAGAAGACAACAATATATAAAGACCTGCAAATAGAAATAGAATGAGTGTGGTAAAAGAAAGCAACGGTAGTACCAATAATGATAATAGGCACCTTGGGTGCAACCCCAAAGCAATTGGAGCACCACTTGATCTCCATCAGCATTGACAAATTTACCATCAGTCAATAGCAAAAGGCAGCTTTACTTGCAACAGCTTTACTTGCAATGGTATCTATAACACCATCAAGCATCCACATCTATCTATCCCAGGTCCTTGGACAAAAATGCCAAATCTAGTCTGAACATCTGGCTCACTGTGTTACAAACCATAAGTACAGTTAAAAGACTGGGAGAAGGGAGCATGAAGACCACAGGGAGAAGTGGGTGGGCGGTTCCCTAATCCAATAGAATGTCACACTCTTGTTGGAGCCCCAGAACAACTGGGAAAGCCAGGTCTTCAAGCCCTTACAGACAGTCAGCAGGGTGGATATGGATCTCACCTGGGGGGGGTTACAATGTTGCAAAGGGAGGACCCATAGCAGAAAAGGCTCTTCTGCACCCTACCAGCCAAAATTCCTTGACCGATGGGGTCTACAGCATGCCCCTTCTGCTGGCATTGTGGGATGGACCAATTCCAGTGGGAGGAGATGGTTTTTCAGATGACCAAAAAGTTGATTGACCAAAGTTGACCAAAGGGATCCTAGCAAAGGTACTGCAAAAGTTCATATTAGTTGGGATGGACAACTTTTGATTCCTATGCTATTCTTTTGTTTGTCTTTTGGGACTATAAACCAATCCAATCATTTACTTTTCAATCTCACTAAATATAAAAGCAGAATTCTCTACAGGCATTCATGGGAAGAGAAAACAAGCAAATATGGTCAAAAGAAAACTTTCTGGTCCTTTCCCTCTTGCTGAGATTAAGTGTTCTCCACCCATCAGTGAGTCAGCAGAAAACTGCACTGGCGTGAAATTTGCTGTTGTTTCAAGTCACTGCTTTATCCTGACTTCCCTCCAAAGTAATATGTAACAAAAGCTAACAGAATTTATATACCTTGAGATTGCCTTGGCATGGTGTCAGAATAATGGGGAAAATATCCTTTAATATGTATGACTTAAAGCTGTCTCACTTTTGGGATGAATGGAAGGAAATGTCATAAAAACACAGTGGTGGGGGGAAGACGTTGTCAGGTCATATTTGTGCCATGGTTAAGGACAAGTGGGAGAAAGCTCTTGGTATGGCTATGATAAAACTGCTACGGTCACCTTACCATTGGTGAATTTACTTAAAGCATGTATAAATTGCTTTAAATCTCGCAGCTGCCCAGTGTGATGCTTATTTAAAACTTCAATGGGATAACAACAACAACAACAACAACAATAATAATAACAACAACAACAATAAAAATAAAAATAGAAAGCAATCAGATAAGATGACACCTGAATTCTTTTTGGTAGAAGATAAAATACTACCAGAAAAGACATTAAAACTCACCAAAGCCCAAGAAACAAGGACTTCAATACCTATTCAATTTTTTAATAAAGAGCTAATCTACATTGTCTATTCACCTAACTAAACTTCTTTCATAATGATACATAGAATACAATTATCAATGGCATTTAGTTTTTTTTCTCTATTTCTACCTATTCATTTTGGCTGAGTTTGTAATTATCTCAGGGGGTAGCTCCCTCTCTTCTTTCCCTTCTTCAAATCTGATTTTTTTTTATCCAATTAATTAAACATATGGAGAAATGGAACTAAAAATCATAGGTTTTCTGGTAGAGGAATACATGAGTTGAAATCCTAGAACAATCACCTTGTATTAAAGGGGAAAACTTTTTTTGATGGTTCAAAGGAATTCTTAAACATGAGCAGATGAAAAACAACAAAAGACCATCATGGGCGCTGATGTAGATAGTTGTCTATGACCATATCTACTGTACATTTTTTGCCATCATCAAAACAATTTTAATTTTCTTTTTTGCATCCAACAAATAGACTTGTTTATAAGCTCAGTAGAACTGCTGACAACAGTTTCACAAAAGATTCACATACATCTTTTGACTTTAAGAGTTGATTCGTTACTGAATGTATCAGTTTTAATCCTTCTTTCCTGCAATAAATGGATTTTTTTAAAAAAAGGACAAATTAGATCTGACCTTCTGAATAATGCTATTTTTTTTTTCTTGTGTATTCCCTCGTTTTGTTCTGTGTGGCTTCAAAGACTGTGGCTTTACCCTTCTATAACAATACCTTTCAATGCAAAGAAAAAATCCTTGATAATTCTGAGCATTAAAACTTGATGACTTGAGGAGTGGGGAACATCCTCTGTAGTAAGATCCTACATTCAATCTATTGCATTGCCAATGAAATATTAAAAGCTGAGGAATATGATCATTTTTGTCCCAAAGTTATGATGAGTGTCTATATGTTTACTTCATATGGCCTTTCTTATATTCATACTCTCATATTTTTTCCACTAATGTTAAAATTCTATTCCTAGTCTTACTTGTTAGTGTTTCAGATGGAAATCTTGAGGGTTGGTGAATATTTTTTTTACTAAAATCAAATGTGCTTAGGGCAATTTGACCAGCACTTTTACGTCACATATTCTAAATTCAGAGATTGATGGAAATTTGGGATTTTTAGCACTGGAGAACACATCTGCCCTGAAATATATTAGATAAACCTTTTTCACATGTTTCTTTCTTTCTTTTTTCCTAATAAAGATTACCACTGTTGTTGCTTTTGATTGGTTTAATGCATGCCATTGCGTTCACTTTTAGAGGGAAAAAAGCCTCTTTAATTGAGACTTGTCTTGACATCCTTTTAAATTATTAAGGGCTTGGGACGCTCATTAAAGAAGAGATTAGAACACACAGTAGACATGGGTAATTATTAAAGGCCCAAGAAGAGGGACAGATGGTGCATTTTAATGGAGGCTTTAGTGGCTTGCTAAATTAAATGAGTAGTTTAGTGATAAAACTGGTTGAAGTTAATCAATTGAATAAAACTATAAGGCTGTGGAAAAGGGTAGATCAGAACAGTGTCAGAACCAATGGCACGGACTGCAGGCAGTTAATTCATATTTGTTTAATAATAGATTTGATGAAGAGTACCTAATTTGTCAGAAGATTGGGCATTAGGTCAAGAGCTGTGTGATGGATGAATGTGGCCCAATTCAGTGTCAGCTGTGTGAAACACAGCAATTTCAATATATAGTAATGCATTAATTATTTGACAGAAATATACCATAATCATTTTAATTCTAAACTACTGTGAAGAGTGTTTTCCACAAATCTGATAAATTTCTGAAGGTCTTGAAGTGTGACATTTGTACTAGTCTTCTCTTGTTCATCTTCACAAAGTCATTAGCTATGTCTGAATCTGGCTGAATCTGGATGTAACCTGCAGGTCATTGGATTTCAGAGCAGGACTCCCCAAACTTAGCAACCTTAAGACTTGTGGACTTCAACTCTCAGAATTCCTCAGCCAGCCATTCTACAGATGGAGGCCACCAGATTCTATGGGACCTTAATCCTCATGAACCCTGTTGACTGAATTGAGTTCCAACAGAGGCTGAGGTAGGCTTAGGATTTTTTTTTCTGCTTCCTCTAGACCAGGGGTAGGCAACCTCGGCTCTTTTATGACTCATGGACTTCAACTCCCAGAATTCCTGAGCCAGCCTGGCTCAGGAATTCTGGGAGTTGAAGTCAAATGAGTCATAAGAGAGCCGAGGTTGCCTACCCCTGCTCTAGACAAAGAGTGAAAATCCCCTTTTGGTCATTTTACCCACAGAAAAAGAAAAGCTAGCCCGCTATAGTTTTAGTTGGAGATTTCATGATGTGTGAAAAGTAATGACCGGATCCAGATCTTTTAAAATTAGGCCTGAAATTGTTCATCAAATTCTCTTATTACTACTGCTTGCTTGTTAACTGGATTCTCCAGGCTGCTGGATAACTCGCCCAACTCAAATCTTTTGCTGGGTTTACTAATAAGGGAAGGAGCCTTTGACCCAGCAGCTGCTCAGTCAACTGATTGGAAGTTCAGGGATGAGAAATAAGATACGAGGCTTTTCACCTCTTAGGCCTCGGGATGAAAACTCTCAGAGTTCAAGGAGAAGTTGGCATTTAATAGCTAATTAAATGTCTTCATGGCATATGCCTGTAGCTGGCAACTGTTAGAATGGAGTGAGTCTTAACACAGCTTGCCTGATCCATCTGATCATAAACTGTAAGGAAGTGTAGCCGTTGTAAGATTTGCTCTGCTGAGTTATTTTTCTTCCAGTGTTTCAGTTTGCTTATTTGGAAAATGAGCCTTCGAATTTGCTTTATGCTGAACTGTTTGAATGGAGGATGTAACATAAGCTAAGCACATTTCTTTTCTTAGTCAGCTGATTCATTAACAATGGCATTTAGCAAAGCTTTGTTGGGTCACCTAAGGATAAATACTGGTTAAGTTCCTTGAAACTTTGATGAAGGCTACAATATTTTTAAGAGAACAAGCAGCTACAAAATAATTTTTAACCATAAAGAAAATTTAAAATAGTTTAATGTTTACTTGGTACAGTAAATTGCGTCTAACCTAACCTTAAAGTGAAAATTCTAATTTCCTGATGTCTTGTTAAAAGGAAGAGAGAAAGAATGGTATGTTGCCTCCTCTTAATGCTAAATTATGGTTTAGCTTTATAGACAAACCAGCTTAGAGAAAGAGATTGAGACTAATATCTCCTCAGCACAGAGATTTTGGCTTACTTAAAGATAGATTGATATGTACCACTTCCATTTCTGCTTGTTGAAACATTTTTTTTAAAAAAATAAGGTTATTGAATTTTTAAATCAATACAATTCATAATACAGACATTACTTGAAATTGTAGTGCTAGTATTAATACAAATAATGCAACTATAACCAAGCAACAAAACTAATACATTTTGTTTCATGTAACTATTTTTAAGTAAACTACTTAAAAAAAAACTTTAAAAAGAAAGGAAAAGAAAAGCAAAATAATGAAACAAGAATTGAAAGCTAATATTCCCTCTAGGAAAGAACTCACACAAGCCTATGTTATGTTTAGCCCACTGTGGATTAGATTTATTCTACAATTCTTGTTAACCCTTTTCTACATTATGTGAGCATAGTATGTTTCTTTAAATAAATGGAGCGTTGAATAGTTTTAATTAAGATGCCTCAAAATAGAGTAAATATTAACAGTGTCAGAGTTCAAAAAGCTGAAGAAAATTATTGTGCTTTTTACTGAGCGCAAGCATAAAGGAAGAGGAATTCTCTTGGAGAGAGACACCTTTTTAACCTGTGACCCACTCGGTTTAATTGAAAAGACCAATGGTGGCAAACTCTATAGTCTAAAATGGTGATGTGCTGGTCTCAACCTCTGAAATGAACTGAAATAGACCAGTATGTGTCCCTCTCCCCCACCCAGTTTTTGTTGTTGTTGTTAGCTGCGAAGTCGTGTCTGACCCATCGCGACCCTATGGACAACGTTCCTCCAGGCCTTCCTGTCCTCTACCATCTTCTGGAGTCCATTTAAGCTCACGCCTACTGCTTCAGTGACTCCATCCAGCCACCTCATTCTCTGTCGTCCCCTTCTTCTATTGCCCTCGACCAGTTTAAACTGTGACAATCCTAATGATTAAAAGCCTGGATTTACAGCCCTTCTGAAAGTGTCTTCGTATTTCATAGTGCAAGATTCTTTGTATTTTCTGCCGAGGACTGAAAGCAAATCAGGTTTCAGACAAGTAATGTCAAAAATGGTAATTTGATCCAATGTTATTCACTGTTCATGGCTCTTGCTTATTCTCCTTGCCCCTCTCCTGTCTTTCAAAACATCAGCTACACTTTAGAAATTAGGTCTCAGCCTGGCTTGTTGTGGGTGCACTTCTGAGTGAAAACTGCATGTTGCTGGTAAATGCATGCGGGTGGCTTTTGTTTGTCTTGATTAGCAAACAGAAATTTTGCAAGAGTTGGCATGTAGCATCCACAAACAGGCAGAAAAGAAAGGAACGGCCACACAGCCTTTATACCCATCATTCTTTTAGCTACCCTGGTTGGAAATGCTGCAGAATTAGCCACGGGTCCATGTTGATAGATTCAGCATGGCTTTCTCAAAACTGTGTTCCCCTGTTGGAAGACAGATCAGGAATTATGCAATTCTAGCAGGGCAAGCTTCAGATATTTAGGACAGACTCACAAACTATGGCAGTCTGCATGGCTGCAATGGGACTCGTTAACTGCTATTATGAAAAATTACAAACCTGTTCTAGGACTTGGTCCAGAAATGACAGGATGTAGTTTGGAGATGTCAATAATGAGAAGAAGAGAGTAAAGTATTAGAGCACCTGGAGTATTAATAAGCCAATTCTATTGATTAACACATAGCTTGCCTCAGTACCATGCAGGTATGATGGAAGCATCTTTAATTCTGTTTTGGATTAGTGTTGGGAAGTGGCCTGATTCATGTATGAACAGAATCTGAAGACAGGCAGGATATACCCTTTTCTGAATATATTGAAAAGAACAAATGATTGCTCCAAATCAGCTGGGAAATTAAAATATTCATTTAAAAAAAAATCTTACAAAGGTGATGAGGTATTTATGCATTATCTAAGATACTATAGAGCAGGGGTGTGGAACCTTGGCAAATTTAAGATCTGTGGATTTCAACTCTCAGAATTCCTCAGCCATTCTGGGAGCTGAAGTCCACAAGTCTTAAAGTTGCCAGATTTGGACATTCCTGCTGTGGAGTTTAATATCCAAGGTGAGTGTCCTCACTTCCATTCTGAATAAAAGGCCCTTTGAAACCTTTTTTTTTTGGAATGGAAGATAAGAAGCAGGTGAAAATATTATCCTCATGCTTTACATCCCTCAATAGAAACCCATGAAGGATGCCTACCCATGAGCCATTCTTCTTTATTTGCATACCACTTTATATGGTACGATTATAATCATACTGGCCAATCAAATGCATATGCCTTATTAAATGATGCTATACAAAGAAATATTCAGGTGGCACCACATGGCAGCAGCTTAGAATGACAGAGGATCCTCTACAGCAGTGATGGTAAACCTTTTAGAGACCAAGTACCCAAAATCTCGGCCTACCCCTGCCCGCCCCTGCTCCGCCCCAGCCGCCACCCACCCAGCCACCCACCACCTCCATGGTCCACCGCAGATCACCCAGGTGGCCCAGCAGCACCATGGCAGTCATGCCCTCTGCCAGCGCCCTGCAGCATCAACTGCAAGCAATGGGGCGTGAGGGCAGTCTTGTCCCTGCTGCCCGGCTGCCATGTTCTTGGCTGCACTGCTCCGCAGGCCATGCTTGGGGGCAAATCTCTTGGGGGGGCTGCTGGTGAGGAGTGGGCCGCAGGGAAAGCAGGGCTGGGGCGATGGCATGCGTGGCCACAGAGAGGGCTATGAGTGCCGGCTCTGACACACATGCCATTGATTCGCCACCACTGCTCTACGGCATGGGTGTCAAACTCAATTGGGGTGGGTGTGCCAATTGGGGTGGGCATGGCAGTTTGATACCCCTTCTCTACAGGATGTCAAGTAAATCTTTATTAGGGTGAAAATAAAGATTGGGTTTTTTCCTCTTTGTTTTCCAGTTGCATAAAACTGTTACTTTGTGCTAATGTCCATCCTACTTTCTAGTATCAGATCTGTGATATCTATTGCTTTTACCATGGGAATATCATATCATATCATATCATATATCATATCATATCATATCATATCACATAGTGACAAAACTATCTAGGATTTTCTTCAGGATGAGAGATTGTTCCTTGATTTAAATCTCTTCTGTCTTTGATTAAGGATATCCACTTAACTCATTATCTTAATGCAACGTTCAGTTCATGAACCTTTAATTTAAAACCACATGGAACCAAATCTACCAATCTAGTCCTGTCATATGTTTATTCATTTTTATGGATTTTTTAAAATGATTAAGTATATTGTTGGGTGCTTTTATTGAAAGAGGAAGTTATAATTTAAAAATTATTTGTAATTATATCCATTTTTCTTAATTTTCCTTGTAATTCTCCAAGAATGATCAGCATGCATGAAATAATAGGGGCTCCCTCTGCTGGGACAAAATAATAGATATATATTAAAGTATGTTGCTTTTTTAAAAAAACATAATTTGCCTAGTAGTTGAAGTGTCTGTTTCTGAAACAGGTGAGTACTTCAGGTTTCAATAGGATAGTTAAAACAGAGCATTTTTGTTCTAAAATAGCACATTTTCCAGTGAAAAAGAAATTGTTTATAAATTAGTGTAATAATACTCCAGAAAATAAAATACATCTTTAAAAATTCAGTTAATTACAGAAAACTTGATGTATATACGAATCTCTTTCTCTCTCTCTCTCACTCTGTTTGTGTGTGTGTGTTTCTGTGTGTACATATGGGCACATATGTAGAATTACTTCATTCTATCGAAATACAAATGATTTAGAGCACTTTGATTATCTTAAAAATATGAGTTACCTTAAGTGATCTGCTTTAGACTGCTGCAAGGGTATATTCAGTTTATTTATTTTAATTAAAATCAAACAATTGCTATTAATTTAAGTGGTTATTTTTCTGGTGTCCCTTTGATTTCAATCCTGACTGTGTTCATTGCCAAAGGAAACCACCAAGGAGACAAAGGGAGGAAGAATTGCATCCACCCTCAAGATCCACAGAACTCCAGAACTATCAGTTACAAAATGTAAATTTTGCTTTTCCTTCTGAGCTACAGGTGAGCCAGAGCTAAATTACTACAGTGCGTAGTTCTGGAGGTGATAGCAGGGGCTCAGAGGAGCAGAAAGTCTATCTAGGGCTAAAGACAAAATCCTATATGAAGTCCTCATCTAGAAATTGGGAAAGGAAGAGGAGGAGGAGGAGGAGGAGGAGGAGGAAGAGGAAAAAAAAATCTACAAATGATCTGAAATGGGGGAAAACACTGTGAGAGGGATCTTTGATTATATGGTTTTGGCCGCCATCTTGATGTTTTGGATACATGTTAAAAAAGGTGGGGCTTTGGTTGCATATTTAGAGCTACCATACAAACTTTTTTTTTTATGCAAGTGAAAAAGAGCAAGCTGTCATCTTGATTATTTTGATCCCACCTTGTAATATCTCTGCATCCAAAACTGATGCACATTTGTGTTCACATTTGGATCATAAAGTGCACCCAACTCAATTAGCTAAAATATCTCTTGCTAACTATTCGGTCATTTATCTTTGGGCTACCAACAGTCCTGATGGATGTGCAATAAACATGTGGGGTCATATTTACAGTGATCTTACTGAAAGGGTTTATTCATAATGCTGTGAAAATCTGATTATGTGTCTGTCCTTATACAGAACAAAGCATGTTTGTAATTGCTATTTGCATATCTAGGCTAAGAAATCTAGATGACCATTCAAAGGAGTGAGAAGGTTAGAGGTCTCTTTGCTGCCATCTAGTGGTCATCTGGATTTTGCAGCCTACATAAGATTGCTCTGTGCATGAATATAAATACAGAGTTGTCACAGGTCAAGCCACAATTCATTCCAATTTTTTGTTTTTCACTTCTCATCTTCATTGTGTGGATTAAACATCCAAATGCTACACTCTTTCCACATATATGGGCATAGATTATGACAGTCATTTAATTACTGATTTTTAAAACATGTTTAACATGTAGAAGAAGAATTAAATATTTTCTTTTTAACCCCCTGAAGAAACCAAGAGAGTTCACAATGATCTACTATTGCAAAAATGCAAGAATGCCCACATGCATTCGTGCACAATAATCCATTAAAACAATGGATTGGAATGGGACTAATGCTTGGAATGAGGGGGAAGTCATCTATAGATATACTGAGCATGTGCAAAAATTAAGAGATGCTCAGAAAGAATTATTACATTGAAGTTGCTAATTTGGCTTCCAAATTCAGAAATAGCAGGATCAGCTTGCTCATCACTAATTATCAGAAAGAAGGGTATATTTATTTGTTTATTTCATTGCCATATCATTACTGCTTCACACCAGAAGCATATGTAACACATTAGAATGAAAATAACTTTTAACAGTGAGACTCTAACTTTCACTCTCATTAAACTTATTACTCTAATAGCTGTTCTGCCACTTTAACATACTATTTAATTTTCTTGACTAGAAGCAGTAATGAGGCAGAGACAAGATAAGGCCACATGCAGAATTCATTTGCTGATTCAGGACTTTATGAACTATTCTGAATGTTGGGGAACAATAGCTTTTTAAAAAAATGAGCTAAGCAAAACAAAATTGTAGGAAAGCGAGCCTTTTATTTTATTTTAACCAGAAGCTTTTCTTCTTAAGAAGATAGGCAGACAGATTTTCTCTTTTATTAATACTCACTTAGGATAGTAATTGCTAATGTTGATGTTCTTATTTATTTTTATAACAAGAGATTCTGGTTTGGTGGTACATATCTGTTTTATCAGTTGGTGTGTATGTGCTTTAATAAAGTATTACGGAAAGTAATTAAGAGATATTGCTTTAAAAGACCCCATACCCTATTAAGATTTTCTCCAAAAAATATTTAACTAATTTTTGGTCATCTTCTCTCTCTCTCTCTCTCTCTCTCTCTCTCTCTCTCTCTCTCTCTCTCTCTCTCTCTCTCTCTCTCTCTCTCTCTCTCTCTCTCTCTCTCTCTCTCTTTCTCTTCTTTCTCTGTTTGTAATAAGATTAATTATGTGTGGTGCACCACTGCTTATCCCCATGAAAGAAAATCTAAAACGAGGGATTTCAGCTTCAAGAAGGCTATTTTGTCCTGTTTCCGATGTTCTAAAGGGATTAATTTACCATATCGTATAGCCCTGGAAGACTGTGATAATTGAAAACATCCATATTCATTGCATGTTCAAAGGGATCTGTCTGACTTTGTAATGTAAAAAGTGCATTTTTAACCTGAACGGGGACCTGCATCTGGCATTGCTTAATCCTATTAGTCCGACAGTTCCAAAGCTTTAGTGTATAATCATTAGCTTGTGTTAATCCGCAGACATGCCTCCAGCTTCAGCCTGTCAGAAGAAGTCCCTGCAGGGAAAATGTGGAGGTGCTGATAGCACAACACCAACTAATCTTATCTAAAATGCTAGCAGCAGCCACTATCTGTGATAGCCAGGGAATGAAAAACATTTTTTTATGGTCACTGGGTCCTGCCTCCCCCCCCCTGCTCTCTCACACACACCTCTTCTACCTTGTCCTACTTTTGGTTACCCTCATTCTTTTGTCAGGTAGATGGCTGTAGAGAGGATGGAAGATGGGTAACTGGCTGTGGGCCAGGCATTGGAGGGAGGTGCTATGGTGGTGACAATGATTTGGTGACAATGATTTGTAAACATTTGCCATGCTGCCAGGACTGTGACAATGATATTTGCTCAACCTCTTCCGTATTTGTAGCCTTTTGGGTAGCAGAGGTTCAGACGTATCACTCGTCTATCATTCCCCATATCATTTTGTCTGTCATGGAGGAATGACAGCAATTTCTGATGGAGAAACTCATCCCAAACGCTCAAAAGCTCAGCCAGCATTTTGCAGCCCCCACCATAACTCGCTTTTGTGTCCAGGGTCAAGGAAGAAGGAAACTAGCAGCCACAAATTGAAAAGAAGGCTCTGGATATCCAAAATATACCTTGGTTGCGTGTTTTAATCTGTCTTACAGCTGACTAACATTTCACTTTTTCACCAATATAACATCAAAATCTGATCAAAAGTTTGCCTCGCTCGTGGCTTAAGATCTTACAGCTTCTTTATCCCATAAGTTGTGATGAGTTAAAGAAAACCTTCTTTCAACCCCTGATTGGTTAAGATAAACATCTTCTAAAAAGAAAAAAAGGAAAAAAAATAACATTGATCAGGACAAATAGCCTCTGGAAAGATCAAGAAACCTGACTTACTGGTCATTTCTTAGCAAGTTTTATAGCAGGTGTGTCCAACCTTGGCAATTTTAGACCTGTGGACTTCAACTCCTAGAATTCCCAGCCAGTATAGGTGGCTCAGGAATTCTGGGAGTTGAAGTCCACCAGACTTAAAGTTGCCAAGTTTGGACACACATGATTTGCAGCCATTACTGCTAAGCTTGTAAGCCGCCCTGAGTCTTTGGAGAAGAGCGGGATATAAATGGAATTAAAATAAAAAAAATATATAAGCAAAGCAGGGTTTGGAGGATGGCCCAGTTCACATTTACTTCAAGAAGCATAAAAAATGTGACAATTCCTCCTGCTAGTGACAGATATGAATTCTCTCTAAAGAACAGGCATCATTTGGCAAATGTATCATTTGCAGTGGTTGGGAAAGGAAGCCTACTTTTTTACAATTTCCCAACAAAAAAATAATTTAAACATGGGAGAGAGAGAGAGAGAGAGAGAGAGAGAGAGAGAGAGAGAGAGAGAGAGAGAGAGAGAGAGAGAGAGAGAGAGAGAGAGATGATAGCATATTTATCTAAAGCATAATTCATGTTTTCATTTTTTTGAGGGGGGTTTACTTTAAATCAAATTGAGGAAAATGTTTCTTGTCTCGCAGAAGAGGAAACTGGAATCTGTGCCCTGGAATTTCTCTCATATCTGCTGCTTATTGCTAGGCATGAACAGATGCATTTAGGTATCTGAAGAGCTTTAACTCAACATAGCTGAGATGTTTGAAAACCTTTCATGTGAAATGCCCTGATATATTTCCATGCTGGAAATAGAGCCTCCAGGCTCCCATATGTTCTTCCAATGAGATTCATACACTTGATGACCCTCCAAAATATCTGTGGAAGATGCTGTCCTGGGACAATAAGCTTTGAACTAGCAATACACTTACTGGCAACTTCCATGTCCTGTACAAAGATTTTTAAACTACGTCAATGTTGCCAGGGGGGTCATCTTTGATCATATAGGTTCTCATACAAAGAAAGCAAGGTGTGAGCAATCATGGATACTTAATTATATTCTCATGAATTTAGTACAGCAGCATGCAGAGTGGGTAGGATAGAGGAACACTGGAAAGCATTAATTTAGTCTACCCTTGGAGAAAAGCAGTGCTATATTCCTACGTTGCAATCTTATACATTTCATCTAAACATTGTAAGTCACACTGTGTTCAGTGAGACTTATTCTCAGAAACTTTGCACGTGATTCCATGCTTAGTAATTCACATGGAGATTTATGCTGTGTAGAGCCAAGCAGCTGCGCATTGCCCTTACATTTTATGAGATCTCACCAATTGTTCTGAACGCACATTGTGAGCTTCACCAAACCTACAAAAAGTGCGGCATGTGAACGCAGCCTTTCTGAAGTCAGATTTGAAAGCATAGGTGTGCAGAATCTTTGAACGATTTCAAGCTATATGTTACAATTTTATGAGCAGTTGTGAAAGGATGAGCCTGGTGGAGACTGTTCTATAGCTCGAGGGAATGTGAGTCAACGAGAAACTGGCAAGTTTTGAATTCTTCTATTCTCAAACTGTCCCCTCCTGTTTAAATATTGAATACATTAAGAAAAAATGTAGGATAAGGCAAGATAGGAACAGAGAGTGAGTTTGTGTGTGTGAGAGAGAGACTGTAACAGATTAAGTGCACTTTTATATAAATATAATCAGTTCCTGGTTGCAGCCTCAGGTATAAAGGTAACATGTGTGAAGGATGTGAAGGTAGCATGACCTTCTCTGTAAGGCTTGGTTTATGGGAATAATGCTTCATTTGACTTTCACCTTCTGAGATTTTTCAGCTGCCACCAGCTTTTCTTAATTTGAATGAATAATAAGAAAAGGTATATATAGTCCAGCTTTACATCTTGCAGCCACTGCTTTCAGAGATGAAGGACAAGAAGAAGAATCTCTCAGGCAAAGCGTAACCCTTGAAAGCTTTTCCAATGTTCACAGTGACTTAGTGCAATAGTACTATGTACTATGTGTACTATTTTTTTAGTTCGGTTTTCTGCATATGTTTAATTCCAGGAACTGGGGGATAGGTTTATAATGGGGAAAAAATGAAAAAAAAATGTGGTCATAGGGTAAAACTGTCATGGATTTATTTTTTGCAGTAGATTATTATTATTCCATTTCAGAAGATAACTTACTCCTGACTTATTGAAAAAAAACAATTTTGTTATCATCTGAACTGTCCTTTTTTGAAGTAGAAGGATGAATGTTTTTTTCAAAAAAAAAAATGACTGATATCATTGAGTCCCATCACTATCATACATTTTCAGACAGTCTGTGTGAAAGTACACATAGACATCACACCCAAGGTTCATACACCCAAGACTGAATGAAAAATAAGGTTGAAAAATTAAAGTATGGAGTTATTTCATAACATATTGAAGAAACCTGTCTATTGTTGAGAGAATATGCAGCAAATGGTGATGATTATATGAATAAGCAAACACAGGCTTACAAAACACTTCATTTTTACAGGACTTTTTTCCCTATTTCATTATTGAAATATTTCTATTTAAAATTACAAGGTGGAGGCATTACCTTTCATTCAGCCCTCATACATTGTGTTGCTCTTAATGTTCTATAGCATTCGAAAAATAGGATAAAGGCAGAATAGCAGAACACAATGTAGTTATAGAAACTATGTTATTCTTCAGGAAGGTTTCCTTATCTGAATCTAATACAATTGGTTAAAAAGAATATTTGTAGCTCAGAGTTGAACTGTGGGTTCTTTGGTGCACTCTGAGCTTGGTGGCTTTTCTGCAGGCATTTCCTTACTGAACTAGGTGACGTCATCCATGCACCCTAATAGGATTCTTGAGGAGGGAAAAGAGAATGACATGGATAATTAACATTTGCAAATAGCATGGTTATATTGGTGGTAGAAGAAGCCCTACTTTTCTTCATTCAGTGTTCATATTTGGAGGAACACAAGAACATAAAATGGAATGATTGAAAAACTAGGCAACATTGTCCAATGCATGATGAAGTATGAATACATTAAAGAGTCTTTGTGGTGCTGTTATGTCCAGTTCACATTATTAAATGTCATCCTTTCTTGGAGAGATGCCTCTTGAGTTGGCACCCAGCTGTTAATGGCAGAACCAGTGAAAGATACTATGGTGCTGCCTTTTTTTTCATGCTAGAAAATGTGTGGCTTTTTATCATTCCTGAAGATGCAGAAGACCAATTTAACCACCAGTCCACAACTCTATTAAACCAGCTAGATAACACCCCTGCAAGGAACTGTAATAAAATCCATCATTCTAAACCACAGAAATGCAAAGGGTGCTATAATAGACATGATTACATCCAACAGAGAAAACTTCATCAAAGACTTTGTAGGATTTATGTATAAGAAGTTCAAAATCATACCCAAAACAGTTTTCCAGCAAAAGAGCCCAGAAAAACTGAAAGGGCTGCAGTAACATGCTTGGTTCTTTTCAATAATCAGGATATTATCTAAATATTGATATTCTAGATTAGTGAATATATCCTTCATTTTATTAAGTTTATTAAGTTGTAAGCGTTCTACAGTTATATCTATAGCATTTTTCAGATGAGGAAAACTGATTGATATTTAAAATACTTACTCAGATACTTATCAGTTGGACCCAACATTACTTTCCAGCATCTTTGCTGTCCCAGAAATCAAGTTATGAATAACATGGCAAACTGCCCTAGAAAGAACATGTTGTTCTTTGATAGTATCCTCTCACATGATAATATTTTGAGGATTGCACATAGCTATCTTCAGCCAAAAGCAACTGGGATTATGTTTGATGGCTTTTAAAAATGTTTCTAGCCCTTCAGATTAGCCAGGTTTTACAGCTATTTCCTGTGGTTACCAGCTTGCCATTTGCTGACCTGCCTCAGGTACACCAGGCTTCCTGCATGCTGTGGCTATCTGCCAGACTGTATTAACTAAGAAGACATTAAAGCAGCTTTTCCTACCCATAGGATGGATCTTCATATGGACCCCAATGAATGAACAGGAGAGTCCAACTGGAATTCTCTCAGGAATTTTCCTACATAAACCTAAGATTTGTAGGAGACTTCATTCCTGATTCTGGGAATTCTAATGCCACCCCAGAACTGAACTTTGAAGGAATATGTGATCAATAATGGTCGTAAAATTATAGAACCCCCACTTTGTTTCATCTTATCCTTAAAACAGCTAATATTTTACATATAAACAAACCTATCATCCGTATATCAGTGAAAGAAGTGGGTTACAGGAAAGACTTTTTTTCTGAGACTGAAACGATGCTATCAGGCAAATGGGCGCAAATCTGAGAAACAAATTGTGAAACAGCTTATTGGTAGAATACAGGATTTGCATATAAGAATCCTAGAATTAATTTCTAGATATTTCTGGTGGGATTGGAAGATCACTTACCTCAAAACCCAAAAGCAACTTCCAAATAGAAATAGCATGGACCAAAGATCTGATACACTATAAGGAAATCTTTTGTGATTTTTAATAGTTTAGATCTGTCTTCCCTAAACATGAGGTCTTCTGGAAGTGCTGGACTTGAACTCAGCTGAAGGCCAGACAAGAATCAATGAAACTAATCAAGGAGAGAAGCAACCTAGGACTAAGAGAAATTTCCTAATGGTGAGAACAATTAGCCAGTGGAATGCCTTGCTTTCAGATGTGGGTGCCCCATCACTGTAGGCTTTTAAGAAGAGACAGGAAGCCACTTGTCTGAAATGGTATAAGATCTCCTGCTCGAGCAGGGGGTTGGACTAGAAGACCTCCAAGGTCCCTTCCAACTCTGTTATTCTATGTTCAAACTCTTACATTTTCAATCTGGCCTAATAGAGTTGAAATCTGACACATCTGGATGCCATTGAGTAGAGGGAGGATTTTATTTTATTTCTACATGAGTGTGTGTGTGTGTGTGAGTGTGGGCATGCATTGGTGCATCTGTTTGCAGAAGAATTGTGCATAAACATACAAAAAGAGCCTGAATAAAAGTACTGGTTCATTGTTTTCAGTTTGGCAATGTTTAACTATAAATCCATGCCCATCTCCTTAGTCACAGGATAAGAATCAGCCATAATATTATTACAGCATAATTCAATCAATGAGAAAAATAAATAAATAAAAGAAAACCATTTGTTTGAAAGAACTTTTTTAAAAAAATCTTGGCAGCTCTAGAAGTTCTATTATTGGGAAGGGTTTTTTATCCTTGAGTAAATCCAAATCAGTTTTTATGTGACTCTGTAAGACAGCACTCCAGTCTCTTACTGTAGTTTAATATCTAAAAGTCAGCTAAATGTTGGAATCCATACCATTCAAAACATAGCTTTGATTGAAGCAACGGAATGTATAGCTATGCAAATCTAAGTGGTGGGAGAATGAAATCTGCCTCTTTAGATTAATGACCAGTCACTCCTCTCACAAATACTTAGAAACAACATACAATGCAGAACCAACTCCCGGTTGCTTGCCAAATAACGGGATACCAAGAGGGGTTGTTGTTTTCCCCCTGCAAACAGCCTGTCCGAGCACTGGCAAGCTTTTTTCCCCTTTTTTTTTTCACAGTAATGGGACACATCCGTTGATTCTTCTTGGCAAAGAGGATACTTTCCAATTTCTCAACAGATTTATTTTCGTGGCTGAGCATGTGGTATGAATAGATTTGCTCCAAAGAAGAAGAAAATAATGTTGCTGGTGTATCGTGCGTGACAGACAGACTTCTGAGAGCAGGAAGGCCCAAGTTGCTTTTGAAAGGGCTGGTTTGATTAAAAAAAAAAAGCTTGCCAACAACCATTCTGTCTCAATAATGTTGTCTGTCAAAGCTGTGAGACAGGCATGTCATGATGGCCAGTGGTGGGATTCAAAAATATGTGAAGAACCGGTTCTCAGTGTGGATGCCGCTTCCGGAAATCCATTCTGGGCCTGGGCAACAAAAAATTAGCTAATGGTTCTGCTGAACGGGTGCAAACTGGCAGAATCCCACCACTGATGATGGCATCTCTGAAAACGCTCTCACTTTTCCAATCCTTCCTTGTTGGAAAAATGGCTTCTAGGCAGCCGGGAAAACCAGAAGAACACTCAGCACACGTTTTATACGGCCTTCATTTTTGGATTTCCCACAGCATTGCTACAAGCACCACCTTGTAAGTGCTCATTCCTGCCTCAAGACTTTCAGAAGAATGTCTGATGCGTATCCACGTGGTCGGAGCTTCATATGTATCATCGTGGCTACCATCTTCATTTTTTTTTTTTTGACCACATATTGAGGATACCGGTATGTGCTTCACAACCTCTTTTTCACTTGCGGGGAAAATATTACTGATCCGATCTGCATATTTTCCCCAGTAGTTAAAAAACAAACAAACAAAATCTATTTTTTCTTCCAGTTTCAGAGCATCTCTGCACAAAGTGTACATTTCCAGGAGCTGCTTTCATTGAAAACAAACAAAAAAAATCTGTACCCTCTGTCCAAGATTTTACTTGGCTTTTAAAAGGTTTAGATTTTGATAGACCTCTGTGGTCACTGTGTTCTCGGACTGGAAGGCAGAGACTGAAATGCTTTCCAAAGTTTAGGAGGCCACACTTTTATAGAACGAGAATATAATCAAGAAAGGATAAGGATGATATTTACTGTCACAATGAAACAAAACAAAGCAGCTGTTTCCGGCCCAAGCTATTCAGAATAATTATCATATAAACCTATACAAATGAAAATGATTCAGTGATAGCAGCAAGCAATATTTCAGCTCCCATCAGGGAAGAAATGGAGCATATTTACATTACATAAGTGATATGGGATGCTTGAAAATGACATTTTTAAGTGGGGTTTTTTTTCCAGACTGCCTACACAGACAATACCTGAATTTTTCTAGTAGTTTACAACTGGGTTGTTTTTCATAATATTCCATAGCTATAAACATAGCCCTGCCTTTGAAAAAAAAAACTCCTGTAAAAGTATACAGTAAGAGAGGATTTTCTTTAATATGATTTTCTAGAAGTTTACCCCTTTTCTTTTTGGATATAACAGGAAAGACAAACATATTATTGGGTAGGATGGGAGAAGACTAATTGTTAAAAATAGGTTATTCCACCCAGCTTCAATTATTTCTGCAAATTTACCCACTGAAATGTGCATTTTTCAGGACTTGTGATGCTTTAAAACTTAAAATAAAAGGTAAAAGTGAGCAAGCAGAACTGGATTGCTCTAGGCAAATGATCTACATTCTGCAGAAAGAGAATCGCATTCAAATGCATGGGGAAAGAAATGTGCAAAAAAAGGCCTACAAACCTTTGTGTTGACTTTTTCAGAAAAAGAATGACAACCCAGCCAGACCTGGGACAAAATTAAAGCCACACAACTCAGAGAAATGAAAAAAAAAAAATTAAGCGGAACTGAATGTTCAGAAGGCAAACAAATTGCCCTGCCGGTACAGAAATCGGCATTAAAATTTGTTATCCCCTCTGAAAAAAAGAAAAGAAAAGAAAATCCTTAAACAAATCCATTTTGTGGAGGGCAGCGTGATTCGTCTTTCCTTTAAGAGCTGAGTGTGCCTTGTGGTTTTACAGGAATGATCAAGCAGCTGGTGGACTGTGGAATTTGCTGAAGGGCTGTGTTGATGGCTGCACTATGTTTATTTCGTAGTGGTTGTTTACAGCACCTGTGGGTGGATTAGCAAGTCTTGACTTCAGCTATTTGTCCAGGAAATTTAAACTGTGAGCTGTGTGTATAATTAGGAGGCAGTGTACTTTCCACTTAGTCACAGCACCCAACTGACCCCTGCCGCAGGCCCATGTAATTCTAAATAGGACATCGCTCCAAAGATCCCTCTGGTAATCAGCCGCAAAGCCTTCCGTAAGGCACATTTTCTCTTCGTTATTTTTTAATGCATAAATATATAGCTAGCACGCTGGCAGGGAGCCCAATAAGAAACCGATAATTAAACATGTATCTTAAGCAATTTCTAGGATAAAACCAACTCAGCCATTCAATGGATTCGGGCTACTCCAAGGACTGCAGTGGAAGATTATGGAAAAAATAAACAGCTTTTTCTTTTCTTTCTGTTTTCCTCCACCCCCCACCCCCCCACTCTCTTCTGTAAGTATGAAAGAGCCAATCATCAGTTGCCATCGCTGGCTCTAACATTTAGTAACTGATAATTGCTGTAACTGGGGCCAGTGAGCTTTGCAAATATTACTCAGTAAATTTTAATTAGCACCCTGGGGATTGAAACATTTCCGAAGGAGCTCCCGGGAGACGCTTTCTCCCCCAACTGGTGGCAAAGTGTGCTGAGTAATTTTAGATCAGCCTGCCTGTCAGAGCGGATCAGGATCATCTTGCTACTTGGACTGGGAAAAATGCACCTGCTCCGGCATGGAAATAAGGTGCATTATCGGCCAATTTGTGCTGCTTATTTTTGCCGCTGCCCCAGTTTGACAAGAGGGAGATGTGGAAGTGTGGATTATTTATGTTGGAACCTGAGGGGGTGGGGGGGTGGGGAAAGTGGAATGAAAGGAAGATGACACATTCTCCCAGAAAGTCGGGAGAAAAACATTTGATGTTGCAGGAGGTGCTCAACATACCTTTACCTGGTTTTTAAAAGAAACTCATTAAACATTGTATTCAAATATTCCAGAGGAAGGAAACAGGCTTCTTGCATCAATGGCATTTTTCCATAAATGGTGTGAAGAAACACAGAGAAGCAATAATAATAGTTAGAAAATTTTTGGTAATATTTCGAACAAAAATAGATAGTGTATGTATGTATACATGTGTGTGTGTGTGTACACACACACACACACATGCATATATATATACACACACAGGTACAGGCACATACTGTAGCTTCATTGAAGAAACAGAATTGTTTGGTAATATTCCAAACAAAAATAGATATTTCTGGCTAAGGTAGCAATAGTGTATGTATGTATGTATATATATATGTGTGTGTGCATGTGCGTGTGTGTATGTGTATATATATATATATATATATATATATATATATATATATATATATATATATATATATATATATATATATATATATATATACACCTTTGGTCATTCGGGTTTTTTCCCACGTAGAAATGAAGGTATAGGCGCAACGTTTCGACGGAATTCCGTCGAAACATTGCTCCTACACCTTCATTTCTACGCGGGAAAAAACCCGAATGATCAAAGGTCCACATACAGACACCCACGAAAACCTCAGAAATATATATATATATATATATATATATATATATATATATATATATATATATATATAGGTGTTTGTATGTAGATCTTTGGTCATTCGGGTTTTTTCCCCACCTAGAATTGAAATTCTACGTGGGGAAAAAACGAAATGACCAAAGATATACACACACACACACACACACACACACACACATATATACACACAGGCATGCATATATATACACACACAGGTACAGGCACATACTGTGGCTTCATTGAAGAAAGAGAAGGGCTTTTTCACATATTATATGTCTTCCTTAGGCATCCTGGTAAGGGAGTATCTGTTTGTGCAACCTTAAGCAGATATTCAGAGAATCGTCTTGTAATAGATTTGTGGAGCCTGGTGCTTGCCTTATTTAAGTCAATCTATGTCATTAAACTAATTTAGACATATTAGTTGAAAACAGGGTACCTCACAAACCTGAACTCAGCAGCCATTATATCTCTTAGAACTGAGGTCTCCAACCTTTCCCAGCTCGAGGACCGGAGGGAAGGAGAGCAACTTCAAAATTGGTGTGCATGTGCATGTGCACATGGGGCCACGCACACTGGCACAGCACTAGCAGCCCCATTTGCCCGTGTGGCATATGCTGGTGGCGTGTGCATGCATGAACAGCTGCAAACCCCACAGCGGCTAACGGCCCGTTTTCACATGCACAAACAGGAAGTGCAAACTGCCCGGGCTAGTGGCGCATGCGCAAGCAAGCTTTGGACACCCGCCCCATGAACAGCATTCCTGTTCATGCCCATGTACATGCGCAAGCAGGGCTGCAGGTGCTAGCATGAGTGGGAGAGGGAAATGTGTGCCCACACACATGTGTGTACCAGCCAGGTTGGGGACCCCTGTCTTAGAAGGTTCATACAGCTGCTTAAAAGGTTTTCCCCAGCTGTCTATCAAGGAGTTTGTGGATCCTTAGCTGCTGATCTGGGGAAAACTTTGAAAGAACCACACCGCAGCCACATCAAGAAAAGATGTTTGGTCACGTGACTGTTTTGAAAAGTGCTTGATTGAAGAGTTGGACATGTAGCAGGGAGACTCAGTTTCTGGTTTATTCTCAGACCCTGAAGCTCTTTGAGTGATTTGGAGCCAGTTTCTATCTCTCAGTCCCACCTACCTCATGGGGTTGCTATATTAGGTTAGAGGAGAAAGTGGCATGCGTGCCACTCTGAACTCCTGAATGAAAGGTGGGTTATGAATCTAGCAGGCAAAGAAATCCATGTTTTTCCCAACTGTACCATATCGTATCTCCAGCTAAGCTTCAGTTATAACTGGGGAACTGTGAGAAAATGCTAATCACAGTGTATCCATAGGTGATTATTTTATATCATCACATAATCATAATTTGATTATGAAAACATAAATATAATAATAATAAATTGTTACTTGGGAGAATGTGCGGTAGACACCATTGTTCCATGTTTCTGTTGTTAGGTACAGCCTTGAAATACATTGTTGATAATCTTACCTTGTAAATGCAGATTAGAAGTGAAATGCAGATTAGAAGTGAAAGCATATGCATAACAAAGAAATATTGCTCGCCCTGGGTGACATGGCAGATCTCCCTGATTGTTATCTAAAAACATTAAATAAATGGTGTTATGCATTTTCAAGCGACAAGCAAAAGCTGTGTAACATTTCAACTGAATCATTCATGTGATATTAGAGAAGGTGACTATTAGGGTAAATTAGTTTCCATGAGTATCTTAATGACAAATTGCAGAAGAAACTGTATTCAAAGATTGCCCCCTTTTGAGTTATCTGTGTCCCTTTTCCTAACTCTCTTATTAATTATCAAAACTTCTGCAGCCTTGTCTTTCATTTATATATAGAAAAAGAGACCTGATTGATCTAGGATCAAATCCCTAGCAGTAAATCTCATTGACTCATCAAACTAGATAAATTATTTTAGTCATTCCAATTGGTTTAGATGTACATGGACTTCCATTTTCCCCAGAATGTTAAAGTAAACTTCATTTTAATTCTATGATGTGAATTGTTGAACAGATTTCCTACATTTATAATAATAAGTACTTCTGATTATATACAGTATTATATATTCACATGAACCCTCTACTATAAAGATTTAGATTTTGGCACCTAGAATTCTTTTTTTTTTCTTCCTCTGATTCATCTAATAGATTTTTTTTCATCATACTTCCTTATTTGGAATCAGTTTTAGTACCTAGATGACCCTGGTTAATCTTGAGAAACAGATGACCCTGGTTAATCTTCAGAAACTAAGTAGGGACAGATTTGTTAATACTTGGATGAGAGACCACCACAAAACAAAAGATTGTAGGTTAGATTAGAAAATAAAGTACCCAACACACACCCAGAAGAAATCAATGGCAAACCATTTTGATGTTGTCATCAAGAAAACTAAATGGATGGTTTAAAAAGAGCCAAGTTTACATAGACAAAGACTTTACCTTTCAAACTTGTTTAATTTTCTACATGCTCCATTTGGTGTTCCTTGCTACAGCAGGTTATCATATATATATGATTTTTTGTGATGTGCAGATTCATGAAATATCCCTATTTAGGATTTTGAATAAAAATTCAGCAATAGTATTGAAGCCACATAGAGTTAATCCTTGATGTATGACCAGTTGCTTAGCAACTGTTTGAGATTACAACAGACCCTGAAAAAGAGACTTGTGACCTGGATTCAAAGTTCTTGACATCTGTCCCGCCCTCCATGGTCATATGACAGCATTTTGAGTCCTGGGCAACCAGCCTACATTTATGGCCATCTGCAGAGCCCCGCAGTCATGTGATTGTGATTTATGATTATGACGTTGCTAAAAACCAGAAGTAAATGTTGGTTTTCAACAACAAAAAAATGTTCCACAGTGAACAATGGGTTTATTTCACAAGCCTGGCATTTGTTTAACAACTACTGTGCTTCCTTAAGGACTGCCACATTCACTTTATGACTGACACAAAAATGTTATAAAATCAGGTGCGGCCACACGGGTGACTTGCTTTATGGCCATCATGACTGATGATTAAAATTGCTGGTTCAATTACGATCATAAGTTGAGGACTACCAGTCTGCCAGTTTCTGTTCCTTGGTTGCAGCTACATTTTTAAATGAAATAAGGATGTAGCTTAACCCATTTCCTCACCTGATCTCATTGTGTCATCTCTTTTATATGATTTCCTTCTATTAAGCTGGCTGGAAATATAAACTCTAACACTGTATTCATTAAAAAAAAAGTCAGCCCCAACTTGTCCCCAGAAGTTGTGACTGCTCCAACTCTGGATGTTTTTAAGAAGAGACTGGACAACCATTTGTATGAAATGGTATAGAGTTTCCTGCCTGAGCAGGGGGTTGGACTAGACCTCCAAGGTCCCTTCCAACTACTACTACTACTACTACTACTATTATTATTATTATTATTATTATTATTATTATTATTATTATTATTATTATTATTATTATTATTATTTTATAATTTATAATAGTATTTTTAAAAAGACCTTGAGAATATAAGGTGAAGAAATGCTACCTAGGGAATGATCAGAAAAGAGGAGTACAGTCTGCGGCTGCATAACAGGAAGAAAAAGAAGCTTAGAAAGTATCCTCCCTAACTTCTCAGGATGTAAAGGAGAGGGCAGCAGAGCTGGACTTCAGACTTGCAAGATTAATGTCAGCCTTCCCAGGTATACCATACAGAAAACAAATCAGAGGAGTGACTTCTATTCTGTTGTAACCAGGGCTTTTTTTCTCATAGAACGCTCAGAACGGAGTTCCGGCACCTTTTTTGGATGGAACCTTGTAGGGTAGGCAAGGCGGGTTGTATGACGTTTGTGAGTTCCGCCACCTTTTTCTTTTACAAAAAAAGCACTGGTTGTAACTCTATGTTACCAGAATCTTGCAAGTCTGAAAGTACAAAACTCCTGCCCTCTCCTTTACACCTCCTGAGAAATTAGGGAGGGTCCTTTCTGAGTCTCTTCCTCTACCTGTTATGCAGCTGTGGGCTGTACCTTCTCTTATCTGGTCATTCCCTAAGTAGCATCTTGTTGTTTCTCGAGGTCCTTTTCACATACCATTACAATAATAGATGGCTGGCTAAAATTTTTTAAATAAATAGATACAATGCACAGAAACCCCCGGCACTAGCAGAGTAATTAATTTCTGCAAAACTGTAGAAGTCCAAATAAGCACACAGTGGCATTCTTCAAAAAATCCATGGGCTACGGAGACCAGACTTGGAGAAACTTACAGACAGCCCTGATAATTGGGAAGAGGCCAGCCTAATGCAGGCATTAAAGAAATTATCTAGAGCCCTACCTAGAGACAAGGAGTTTAGTGCCAATTGACAGGAACATCTAAAGAAGCTATTTTTAGGAAATCAACAGAAAGGAAGAAAAAAAAAAAAAAACTCCAAACTCCACGCATTTTAAATCAGGAAAAGGGAATAACAGAAAGAAAGTTAATTAGAGCGAAGAAGCCAGAAGTACATCGATTGTGGCATTTCTTTGCATTTGTTCTTGGCTGCGGCTATGCAAAGCTTTGATGGAGTGATTCACTTTGAAGGCAACGTGATCAAACTGATCCCAATTGAAGCAGATCTGCCAAGGGAAGTGGTGCGTGCCAAATCAGCGCAGCCATGCCATTTCCGAAGTCTACTGGGCAGATTGGCCCTGCCTTGAGGCATTGTGAGCCAAAGCCTCTTGTCTCTGACAGGACTTCTCAAGCATCAAGGCAGACTGCATTATTTAGGAGGTAGCCTTTCATTTAAAAACATTTGGGAGCAGAAGAGACGCGGCTGGTGTGTGAATGGGATACCACCAGGAAAGAGGAAGCTTCAGACTAATCTGGGAAACTGAAAATAAAATCCTGGTAGATAGCAACAACAAATCTGTCCATTAAGGCTGGGAAAATACTATGGGTAGTCTGCAGTTCAGTACTTCCCCCACCCCAAGTCATTTCCTGTACCCAGATCAAAGCAAACACGCAGGCCATTCAATTCAACTAGCAAAAAAAAAAAAAAAAGAAGTGCTTGTTGTTTATTCATTAAACATCAGCAAATGTCAAAAATAGTTAACTGGCAAAAGTGGACAAAAAGCAGGCAAAACCCAGGAAGAGCGAGAGAGAAAAACAGGGAGAGAGGGAGGCAAAGAGAAAGATGAATACGAAGCAACAATTTATAATATCCCTAGATATACAGATAGTCCTCGACTTACAACCATTTGTTTAGTGAATGTTGGAAGTTGCAACTGCACTTGAAAAAAAAGGGACTTAGGGCCGCCAGATTCACTTAACGACCAAATTACTAACTTAGCAACTGCACTGATTCACTTAACAACTGTGGCAAGAAAGGTTGTGAGTTGAGGCAAACCTGTTTTGTTTTTTTTTAATCCCATTTATATCCCGCCCTTCTCCAAAGACTCAGGGCGGCTTACAATCTAAAGCACAAATCAATTGCTAAGCACATTGATTTGTGCTTTAGATTGTAAGCCGCCCTGAGTCTTCGGAGAAGGGCGGGATATAAATGGGATTTAAAAAAAAAAAGAACAAAAATGTTGGCCTCAGTTGTGGCTGTAAGTCAAGGACTGCCTATATTAATCTACACAGAACTTTCCAGAGCCCCTGGGAGGACTACTGTAGGTGTTTACAATGGCTGGTCCCAAATGGAGTGGCCCTGGTTGTTCCAGCTTAAACCCTTTCTGCACATAACGGCAGCAGAATGGAGATGGATGGAAGGACACCAGGTGAACTCTCCCTCATTTTCCACCATGAAGAAAACCATGGTGGATAAGGATGATGTTTCTAACACATGAAGCCATTAAGAATCCAGTTTAACTCCAAGGAGATTTTACCTTACGTATGAAGGGGGCTTATACTCCAAGAACTTTGTCTACACATGGTTAGAAACCAGTAATAAAAGAGGCAAATTAATTTCTCACTCAAGGAAATGCAAAGCAAGACAAACTTTTGTTGGTTCAAAGGTGTTATATTGTCACATCTCTCAAATCACCTTAATACTAAATTATTTCCCATGTAGGATTATCTATCTCAATGCACAATAGACTGAGTTTTCTTTATTTTCTTTCTAATTCTGTTCCTCCAAAGCGGCAAGGAAGCAGTTTTTTTTCTGCATGGATGACAGCGAAGCAAGCAGTTGACTCTTTACAGAGCATCCCTCAAGAATGAGACCAATCATTACAACCACTGTTGTTTTCTAAATAGAAAATGATAAATTGTTCCAACATTCAATAGCAGCTGTATTGACTGATTAGTGAATCAAAGCTAGAATTTAAGCTCTTATAGCAATTACAGTCAAACAAAACATGGCAACTCTTCCTGAATTTTCAATTGGCCAATCTGAATACCCGTCAAAAGATGATATTCTTCTCATCCAGCCTACCTGCACCCTTGACCATTAAAGCATTGATAAATGGGGTCATTAGATTTGGCAAAATAGACGTTGTCATAGAACATTGGAGAATGATTCAATTACTTGCAAAGATTGTTTTCTACAGTGATACATCACTGTTGTCCTTGTTGTGCCATGAAAAAACAGAGTTAGAGAAAAGGTTTTTCTGTGCAAAACATTCAGAATAATTAGCAGGGGTGAAGGATTTTCTGAACATGCCACCTTTAAAATAATGAGGAGATTATATATATATATATATATATATATATATATATATATATATATATATATATATATATATATATATATATATATATATATATATATATATATATACTTTTTCAGAAGGCTAAGGTGGGGATTTGTTTTTTTAGTTTGAAATTGGCTCTATCAAAGCCCAGTGAAATTAAGCAATAGACAGAAAGAACAAAACATTTACTGTTCAAATCCATCCCTAGTTTCCAGACAATATGCAATTATCTTTAGGAATTAAAGAGGCCAGAGATCCTTCTATAGAGGTTATTTTAACTAGAACTTACTGGAACAAAATGTCATGTGAACTTTGATAGGTTCTAGACACATACAAGCATTGGTGACTGATAACAAACAACTGAATGCCTGTGATGAACTTGCACTCAATAGTCCGTAAGGTCCCCATGTGTTGAAGATGTGCATGTACAAACATAGGTTTACTATAATCAGTTGTATTTTTGGACAGGTGATTTTCAAATACTACCAAGATTAAATAAACTTAGAATATGCAGGTCTTTCAACAAGAATAATAATTATTCACATAAACATTTGATATTTAGCATCATAGATCTATATTTATTTACTTGAAGTGAAATATATTTATGCTCAGTGGAGTTAATTCCATGGTGACTATGTAGAGGATTCTAAACATGCAAGGATGTTTAAAATTATAACCTTTAATAAAATAAAACCTAAAGGCACAGTTTTGAACATCTTGGAGTATGCCATTAAGTTCAGTGCATCTCACAAGTAATGAGAAATATCAATTGAATCAAGATCTCCATGCTATGAGAATTTGTAACGTACCCATTTTGAATTTTAGCATCTACAATTTGCTCAGGATATTATGTACATAAGGTACAGATATCTTATTGTGTTCAATAACATCATAATAAAATTTAAGCTGACTTGCCCAAAGTCACCCAGTATAATTCAGAGGATAAGAATTTAATATGTCTACAACATTACTTATCTCAAATGATTGTTTCAGAATCCCATTAAAATAAAAAGAGGTAAATACTATTTATGTACCCACCACAGTTTGTAGAGAGAGTGAATTCCCTAACACTGTTAACCCTGATAAGCGCCTAATAAGCTCCTAGAAAAAGAAGCAGAAGCCTAGATGAATCTTACATCATTTTGTAGTAAGATACTGATAGAATTTGAATGTTTTAAAATAATGTCATTTATTTTATTTATGTCCTAACTTTAATGTGCTAATTGTTTTAAATTTCAAACCATTATTTGTGGGTAAATAAGGTTCGAAACTGTTGCAGCTTATAGAACTGCAAATTGGGCAGCTTGCAATTCTCCAGAATTTACTAGACTATACCTATCCCAGAATACCTCAGTGCTGGTCTTACTGCCTAAGAGTAACAAGAGTTGGATTCCACCTTTGGAAAGTTCCATGATGCCCATGGAAAAGCTTAGCAGCATTTCGTTAGGTTTTTAATGTGTCTTGAAAGCTACCATGAATCTTGAAGATTCAGTGACATACAACTCATCGTCATCATCATATCTGACATTTTTCCTATTTGCACGTGTACAAATAAGGAAATATACAGTAATATCTCTGAATATCATACTTGGGTTTCTGAAATTCCCATCTTTCTTTCCATTTATCTAATCAAAATGAATTAGATGTTGCCTCTAGAACTGTTTGTACCTTATTCTTGAAAGACTCCCTTCTCCTCCTCACAAAAAATGGCAGAAGGTAAATCTCAGAACCTTCTTCCCAATTTACTTCCTATATTGTCTACCAAAAAGACACTTAAAACAAGAAAATCTCCTTGTGCAAACGCCATTGCCTCCTAGAGCAGAAGCTGCATCTCTTGAAGGACTAAAGAGCCAAAAAAAAAAAACTAAGAATAACAACGTCTTTTTTTCATAGTTAGCTTGAAAAGAGATGCAATGTAATCCAAACATGAAACAATTGATGGACACCAGGCTAGATGTTGAAGCTGATAGTACCAGTCAAAGCAAGGATTCTTACACAAAGCTCCTTATAATCCTTTTCTCAGCAGAGAAGACAAGTAGAATGTTTAGATAAATGATTCAGTCCTGGCATTCTCTCTGTTTACAATAACAGTTAAATGCTAAGTACATTTGCAATTTACAAATTCCAGCTAAGCACATTTTAAGAGGGATAGAAGTCAGTGTATAACAGCACACCCATGCTGGAATTTAGTATATTTTTTGCACATAATTCCACCCCAAATTACATAGATCCCAAAGATAGGACATTCTAAAATTCTAATTTGCAGTGTGACCAAGCTGACACAGTACATTATTATTATTATTATTATTATTATTATTATTATTATTATTATTATTATTATTATTATTATTATTGTTGTTGTTGTTGTTGTTGTTGTTGTTGTTGTTGTTGTTGTTGTTGTTGTTGTTGTTGTTGTTAAAGCAGCACCAAATGTGATACTTCTGCTGCAAGAGCTATATTGGTTATAGGTGAACTTTGGTGTGCAAGTCAAAGAGTTGTTTCATTACTTCTGCTTGCCCTGTAAGATCCTACAGTGTGGGCATGTTGTGAGTTCTGTCCTCAAAACAATATTTTAGAAGTTTGTATTGCCTTGACCTTGTCATATTTTAAGTGAAACTTGAAAGAACAGGCTCTTCCTCTGGGTGTTAGGTTAAGGTGTCATTCTCCTTGAGAAGTTTTGCATGATAAGGCTTGTTCTTTTTGATGATGGCGAGGGTGATTAGCTACCTCACTAGTTTTTTGTTTTTTTAAAAAAAACATATTTTAATCTTCCAAGTTGGATAGCTATATACGCTTGATAAAACAATCAGTCAAATGATATGGATGTGTCCATATAGTTCACAAATTCAACTCAGCTTTGCTTCTCCTCCTTTCCACCTGGTTAATGTTAGCTAGCAAAAGAATGCAAATGGATCAGCAAAAAAAGTTAGATAGCTTAACGCAAGGGTCTTCAAACTTGTCCCTTTTATGACTTGCAGACTTCAACTCCCAGAATTCCTCAGCCAGAGTGCCCGGCTGAGGAATTCTGGAAGTTGAAGTCTGCAAGTCATAAAAGGGACAAGTTTGAAGACCCCTGGCTTAATGAAGCTCCTGCTAGCAACTGTCTTGTAAGGTGACCGACCATACCAAGTGTCTACAATGGGTTCTTCTTCTTTGAAGGTCTTTAAAAAGAGGCTGAACAGTCAGCTCTCTCATGCACAGTGCACCAGTTTTCCTGAACATCGTAGGGGATTGGATCTTGTACTCCCTTCTAATTCTATAATTCTATTACTGCATGATTCTCGGACTACGCCGTAACCTTGAGCTGACTCTGTAGTGCTTTGTCTTTGGACAGAGCCAAACAGGGATTAAAAGGCATTAATCTTGTTGTGTCTTTTCTATTGATCAAACAAAAGACATTAGATCAGAATCTAGCAATCTTTACTAAAACCTTTCTTTTAATAGGTCAGACAAGGGGAATGAGAGGCATTTAACTCTGTCTCAAGGCAAAGCGTTAGCCCTGCATAATCCACCCACAAACCCAATTAAAACTGTGCTTGAATCATGTGAGGAATATGTGACACCAGGCTGAGGCAAGGGAACAGTGTGAACTTAATGGCATCCAAACATCCAAGCAGAGGGCAAAAAACAGTCTGGAAGACTAATGCAAGATCAAAGTGTGCAATTAACATGCATCTCTGCATCTTAGTTTTTTTCACAAGGTCATTTCACATCAGCTTAATATCACATAAACTAGGACAGCTGTCCCAAATATCTAATCTGTTCTTTACAGTCAAAATATTTGTATAAAATGTTCTCACAACACATCATGTAGTATCTAGAGAAAATAGTTCTGTGATTTTTGCCAACTCCTATGTCATTATAACATTTCTAATATTCCCACCTTGCTACTTTCTGCTGCTTTTCACTTGATAGTTGCACACAGAATGTACACTTAGTTGTTTTCAAAATATATGAGGTTCTTATGACCAGAGATCTTTGGAGTTTTCTTGGAAGAAGATAATCAAATAATTACTCCACCTTTTTTTGTACTGTAATTCTTCCTACTGTATATTTTTTGAAAAAAATATGAATGAAAGATGATGCAAGGCATACATAATTTATATTGACATGGAGGGTTACCATTGAGGATCAGCCCACATCATGTTTTGTAATGGATGTATAATGCAAGCACATATATACATAGAACATAGAATAACAAGGTTGGAAGGACCTTGGAGGACTTCTAGCCCAAGCCTCTATTTGAGCAATAAAGTCTATAGACTTCTGGACAAATCATTGTCCAATCTTTTCTTAAAAACTTCTGGTGATAGATCATCCACAACTTTTGGATGTAAACTGTTCTATTGATGGATTGATCTCACTGTCGGAATTTTTTTCTTTAGTTCTATGTTGGTTCTCTCCTTGATTAGTTTTAATCCATTGCTTCTTGTCCTGCCTTCAGGTGCTTTGGAGAATAAATTGACTCCCTCTTCTTTGTGGCAGGCCCTTAGATATTGGAACACTGCTATTGTGTCACCCCTACTCCTTCTTTTCATTAAACTAGTTGTTAGCTGCAAAGGTGTGTCTGACCCATCGCGACCCCATGGACAAGGTTCCTCTAGGACTTCCTGTCCTCTACCATCTTCTGGAGTCCATTTAAACTCATGTCTTTCCCAGCATTAGGCTCTTCTCCAGTGAGTCCTTCCTTCTCATTAGGTAGTCAAAGTATTTGTGTTTCAACTTCAGGATCTGGCCCTCTAAAGAGCAGCCAGGGTTGATCTCCTCTAGGACTGACCGGTTTGATCACCTTGCAGTCCAAGGGTCTCGCAGGAGTCTTCTCCAGCACCAGAGTTCAAAGGCCTCAATTCTTTTGCGCTCAGCCTTTCTTATGGTCCAACTTTCACTGCCATACATTGCAACTGGGAAGACCATAGCCTTGACTATAAGCACTTTTGTTGACAGGGTGATGTCTCTACTTTTTAGTGTGCTGTCTAGATTTGCCATTGCTTTCCACCCCAGGAGCAAGCATCTTTCAATTTCTTGGCTGCAGTCCCCATTTGCAGTGATCTTGAAGCCCAGAGGGCCAGATGCCATGATCTTGGTTTTTCTTCATTAAACTAGACATAACTCTTAATTCTGCCCTCCCTGGCTGCAAATGGGTGGTCAAAGAAACATGAACATCTCACATTTACATTTACATATACGTATACATTTACAAATACATATACACTGAGTATTATATGGTGGGTATGTTAATGTTGATGCTGATTATGCTTGTCATCAACATTATCAACCTAGTCATATGTTTATATATTTTTAGTTGACATTTAGAGACTTGGGTAGGTTGCCTCAATCAGCAAAAGAGATATTGATCAGGATTAACCTGCTTAGAATGCATGATTTGATTGCCACATCCACTGTTCAGTTCTTAGTTTTCACAGAACTGTGGTGACCAGCAAGAAGATTGTTTTGTTTGTGGAAAAATGTACAACAAAGAACACTTCATCAGATGAATTATTCATTTGGTGCCTCTGCCAACGAGTAACAAGTTGCTTTTCTGTCATTGGACTTGAGGAAGGCAGCTTCAGAACGGGGATGGTGTCAGTAATGTTAAAGAGAGAGAAGTGTGAAATTGTTGGTTTGAAAGGAGCTACACCTATCTAAAAATGCAAATCTATTTAAAATAGATTTGGAAAAGATGGAATAGAAAATAGCTTCCATGACTTTGAGGAATAAAAGCGTATGCGGTGCTAAGGTTTAAGAACATATTTAATAATTTCACTTGAATTTACTTCTGACTTCAGATGACAAAAAATACAACATGACCTAACTAGGAAACTCCAAAGTATCAAGAAAGCAAAACAAAATGAAAAAAACCAACAACAAAGAGCTAGAGATAAATTATCAAATTTTGAATCAGAGCTACTTCCTTAGGGCTTTTTGTACTGTTTTCAGAAAACATAGCATAGAAATCATTCAGTGTTTGAAAGCAAGTTCTTTGAAAATCAGTGTACGTATCAATTGAACAACAAAAAATGGAATTAGATGATAGCAGGAATGGGCAAAGAAAAATGAGGATCTCTGGATGTTTCCAGATGACCTTTGATTCCCCCCCCCCAGCCTCGAATAAACATTATCAAAGGAATCCACTCATCATTTTTATTACAAGAAATCAAGAAAAAATATGAAGGATAGCCAATTCCTGTACCCATCATAATTTGGTGGAAGAGATTGGCAAAATTAGGTGCTTTAATTTCAGTAAGCAGAAATGTAACTTGCCAAGGAAAATCAGGTAAACAGTGTTTATCTGGGACCGTTTTAGTCTTTCTATGGAGTTGATTTTTTAATAAAATAGAGTTGGAAGGGACCTTGGAGGTCTTTTAATACAGGGGTGTCAAACCGCCAGCCCACGGGCCAGATGCATCATGCTGAAACCGCGTCCACCCCAGCTCCGACAATGGGGGGAAAGTCATGATATATCATGACATGTCACGTGACATGATGAGTTTGACACCCCTGTTCTAATACAACCCCCTGCTCAAGCAGGAATCCCTATACCATTTCAGACAAATGATTTCCCAATCTCTTCTTAAAAACTTCATGTTGGAGCACCCACAAGTTCTGGAGGCAAGTTGTTCCACTGATTAATTGTTCTAATGTTCAGGACATTTCTCCTTTGTTCTAGGTTGGTTCTCTTCTGGATTAGTTCCCATACATTGGTTCTTGTCCAGCCTTCAGGTCCTGCCTTTAGAGAATAGATTGGCTCCCTCTTCTTTGTGGCAGCCCCTTAGATATTGGAACACTGTTATAATATCAGCAAGTGTGTAAGCCCGAGTGCAGTCTTACCAAGGTGTTATAAAGTGTTATTAACACTTCACATGATCTTGATTCTATCCCTTTGTTAATACAGCCTAGGATTGTGTTGGCTTTTTTGCAGCTGCAGCACAATGCTGGCTGATATTTAAGTGATTGCCCACTAGGACTCCAAGATCCTTACTACTATTAAGCCAGGTACCGTCTATTCTATACTTGCGCATTTGCTTTTTCTTGCCTAAATGTAAAACCTTATTTTTTTCCAGCATTGAATTTCATTTTGTTAGGTAGAGTTGATTTCCTGGTCTAGTGTAACTAGTGGGGTAGATTAGGGGTAGAGACCAAATCAGTATTGACAGCATGACAAGCCAAAGCAGAAAGTGAGGCCAAGGTGTGAAGGATAATAATATATATTCCATGCAGGGAATTAAAATATGCTTCTCATTCTTATTGTATTTTCTGCTTTTGTATTTTATGGAAGTTATTGCAGAATGAAAAATATTGTGAGTGGCTCCTGAAATATGTTGTGGAAATGTGTGTGTGTTGCTAATCAGAGGAAACTGCAAAACAAAGATGACAGACACAGGTAGGTGCCCTCCATTCACACATTAGATGGAATGCAACCTTCTGCTCTGCAGGGAAATCAATTGTTTCGAAGCATAAATGAATGCATGATGATGACAGAAGTAAATCCATTTCATCAGAAATGAGCTCTTTTTAATTTGCTGAAATTGCTAATGCTAGACTGCATGGGTTTAGCAGCAATTTCTGAATCCTGTAATTTGGCATGAAACTGATTAGCATCAGCTGGGACGAGCACTCCCTTCTGAAACCTCTTTAAGCAATTGCCTGAATAAATTTATTCTTCTGCAAGAGTTGCACTCTGTACATTCCAGGAGGCAAGAAAGAGGAAGGAAGGAAGGAAGGAAGGAAGGAAGGAAGGAAGGAAGGAAGGAAGGAAGGGAGGGAGGGAGGGAGGGAGGGAGGGAGGGAGGGAGGGAGAGAGAGAGAGAGAGAGAGAGAGAGAGAGACAAAGAAAGAAAGAAAGAAAGAAAGAAAGAAAGAAAGAAAGAAAGAAAGGAAGAAAGAGAAAGAAAGAAAGAAAGAAAGAAAGAAAGAAAGAAAGAAAGAAAGAAAGAAAGAAAGAAAGAAAGAAAGAAAGAAAGAAAGAAAGAAAGAAAGAAAGAAAACCTCTACAACATGGGTGTCAAACATACCGCGTCACATGATGTCTTGCAACTTTTTTTACATTGCCGGAGCTGGGGTGGGTGCGGCCTCCACATGATGCAACTGGCCTGCGGGCCAGCAGTTTGACACCCCTGCTCTACAACAACAATAATGCCAAAATGATGCAACTGTTTCAGAAAAACATCATGTATTCTTTGTTTGCTTTGGACATTTCTCAGGATCTCTTTTGTCTATGTGTGTTTTGGTAGCTCCCCAAAAGCAAGAAAAATCATGATTCTCGTGTTTTGCTAGATTTAAGGTTCAGAGTCCCTAAACCTGCTGATGCATCTGGCCCACGGGCCAGCAGTTTGAAACTCCTGTTCTAGACTCAGTTCAAAGTCTGAAAAAAGACACAGCTGCTTTAATCAATACCAGACAGATGCTGGTCTTATGTCAAATGAGACCATAAGCATCCTTAGGTATCCTTATGCCTGAGAGAAGAATCCAACATTTTAATCTGAACTTCCTGTGTCTGAAGCCTTGAGCTTCAGGCCTCCTGAAATGCTGTCACTCTAAACTGTGACTGGCTGATGATCTACTCATAAATAACCTAGATCCTTGGATAGTGACCTGATAATGCCTTTGCCTGCTGCTTTGAAATCCTTGGCATGTCTTTAGCAATTTACTGAAACACATATTTATATGATCTCTGCTACCATCACTACATTTGTCAAAACTGAAATAAAATCTCTGAAACCAAATCTGTGTATGTGCGTGCATGCATACGAGCATGTGCACCTGGTGTAGAAGAGTGAGGTCTAGTTATATCATACCTGCACAGCTAAAATAGAGATAACTATTAGATAGCAGCAAAGAGATTAGAAAACTGTAACTCTTTGAGGTCCTCTATTGAATGGCCAGATGTGGTATCCTAACACCATCCTAACACACAACTCTGACTAAATCTTTATTTAAGGTTCAGTCTAAGCTTATTGAGATCCAATTAAATTTAAAATATTTTTTTTTAAAAAAGGTGAAGGCCTCCAGTCATGCTTCACTTCTACTTCTTTGTCAGTTTCTATGACCTGAGAAACAGCTTGAAGTTGACAGAGAGTTTCTCATTTGGGAATACTACTTTCCATGCAACCTGGTGAACTTGCAAAAGTGTCACTGCACCAGAAAAGGAAAAGCTATTGTATCTCATTATGGATTATTTGCATTCCTGTGGGAGTTCTAATCTGAGCTGTTAATACTTGGCCACAAGTCCTATAGATTTCAATAGGACTTTCTCTACCATACAGTCATTCCCAAGGTCTTGTGGGCAAAGATTAAAGAAAGAAAAGAAAAAGAAAGCAGAACACATAAATGCAAGTGTATGCCCACAAGGCTCAGCAGAAGTCCATAAAAAGGAAAGTGCACAATGAGCTTACTTAAATAAGTAAGACACTTGTGTTGTAAGTTGTAAATGTGACTCAGCATTAGATGCAGGAGAAGTGGAGAAAACATAGCAAAAATAAACACAGTGTCTGATCTACCCCCTTTTCTTCTCTTTGTAAATGAGATCCTATGTTCACTTTATAGGGATCTTCACAGGCAGTTCTGTGTGAGGGAATATAATGGGGATGTCTCTAGCAACAATATTACTTAGACTGTATTTCAGTATTTCTCAACCTCGGCCACATGAAGATGTGTGGACTTCAACTCCCAGAATTCTCCAGCCAGCATTGCGTTAACAAATGGATAGAATCAAGATCACATGATGTGTTAATACCATTTTATAATGCCTTGGTAGGATCACACTTGGAATACTGTATCCAGTTTTGGTCACCATGATATTGAGACTCTAGAAAGAGTGCAGAGAAGAGCAATAAACATGATTAGGGACAGTGGTGGGATTCAACCTGTTACCTGTGTGGATGCAGGCCTGGGCCTCTGAAGCCTAGAACAGACTTCCAGAAGTGGCATCCATGCAATTCCGGTGGGCCATTCTAGCCTGGGAGGCCTCCTCCAGGCCTCCCAGACTTAGAATGGACTTCTAGAAGCAGTGTGCATTCAGCCAGTTCTCCGATTTAGCTACCAGTTCTGCCAAACCAGTGTGAACCATCTGAATCCGACCTCTGATTATGGGACTGGAGGCTAAAACATATAAAGAATGGGTCCTGGAATTGGGTATGTCTAGTTTAATGAAGAGAAGGGCTAGGGGTGACATGATAGCAGTGTTCTAATATTGCAGGGATTGCCACAAACAAGAGGGAGTCAAGCTATTTTCCAAAGCACCTGAAGGCAGGACAAGAAGCAATGGATGGAAACTAATCAAGGAGAGAAGCAACATAAAACTAAGGAGAAATTTCCTGACAATTAAAACAATTAATCAGTGGAACAACTTGCCTCCAGAAGTTGTGAATGCTCCAACAGTGAAAGTTTTTAAGAAGAGCTTGAACAACCATTTGCCTGAAATGGTATAAGGATTTTCTCCCTGAACAGGGGGTTGGACTAGAAGATCTCTAATGTTGCTTCCAACTTTGCAAAGGAGAGAAAAGGAAGACAATCAGTGCTGAAGATAAATGAGAGTGGTTTTGCCATAAATGGTAGCACTGTTTTGGACTATTGAATTGGTAATGGGAAGTTTCTGTTACATTGTTAAAGAAATGGATACATATCTAAATGAAGCTGAGATGAGAGAAAGAAAAATAAGAGAAAACATATGACAAAACATATACTTCTAAAATGCTTGGAGTAGATTGCTATATTACAGCAGGAGTATGTTTCATTTCACGTTGAGGCTATTATACTGACATTACAAATGTGTCTGAAGTGATATTTTTCAGGAATTAGATAGGTCTCTTGAACAAATATTCATTTATTTGTATCCAGCCTGTTATTATTGTTATAAATTACTCAAAGTGGCAAACGTATCCAACATACCTTCCTCCTCCTATTTTCCCACAACAACAACCCTGTGAGATGGGTTGGGCTGAGAGAGAGAAAATGATTGGCTCAATGTCATCATAAATTAATCTAACAAAATATTAATTTAGATCAGGGGGTCTCAGAATTCCTCAGCCAGCCATGCTAGCTGGAGAATTCTGGGGCTTGAAGTCCACAAGTTTTAAAGTTGCCAAGTTTGGAGACTCCTGATCTGGTGTGTGTGCGCGGGGGGTGGGGGGAGAGGACACAGATTGTCGATCTTACATATGTTAATTATTGAAACTGGTATATGGCCATGTTATTGTTTTTAATTATTATCCTTATACCTCACTTTTCTGAACAGGATGGTAATCACAATCTTTTTACCATGTGCCCAATAAAATAGGTCCTTCTGGGAGATTCCTCAGATTCCTGATCAGCACAACAGCTGAGCAAGGATGTATTTCTGAGCATTTCAACTTCTCTCCTTGATTAGTTTCCCTCCATTGCTTCTTGTCCTGTCTTCTGATGGAGAATAGGCTGACCGCCTCTTCCTCAAATATTGGAACAACATTATCATATCACCCATGGAGCCTTCCCTTCTTTTCATTAGACTAGACATACCCAAGACCAGCAGCCATTCTTCACATGTTTTAGCCTCCAGTTCCCTAATCATCTTTATTGCTCTTCTCTGCACACTTTGTAGAGTCTCAACATCTTTTTTATATCGTGACGACCAAAACTGAATGTAATATTCTAAGTGTGGTCTTACAAAGGCCTTATAAAGAGACACTAACACTTCACGAGATCTTGATTCTATCAGTCTAGGACTGGGTTGGCTTTTTTTGACAGCTGCAGTACACTGCGGGCTCATATTAAGGGACTGTCCACTATGACTAAAATTACTTCTCACAATTACTACTATTGAGACAGGTAGAGAGACAGAGAGTTTGACTGATCTTCCAGACAGACAAGGCAATCGTATGTAGGAGAAAGCCTTTTTTAGTTTTGCAACAAGATTGAGAAATCTGTCTGGAAACCCTGTTTGGAATGAGGAGATTTTCTACATGGAGGGTTATATGAGGGAAGGGCAGACAGCCCGTCCCAATTTTGAGTATTGCTGAGTCATTTTTAATCATTGCAAAAGAATTCTCTTAGAGATGGGAAAGATTATTTCTAGATGGCAAATCTTAATGCATTTCAGCACTGGCTGTTTTGAATTGCTTGTTTATAAGATTGTGTGTTTGAACTTTTTGTAGTGGAATACTAAACACAGGCAGCAATTAAACTGGAGTATACATTGAAGAGACTGGTGGAGGAGCCAAGCCAGTGGAATGTGAATGATAATCCTGCATAATTATTGATAATACCGTTAATATGCTGATAGGCAGCTTTTCCCTTCCTTTATCTACCCATCTTTTAAATCATCCCTTATAATTACAATAATTAAAATTGATCAACAGTAGTTCATTGAAGGAGGGCACTGTAAATATTTCCTTCACACGAATGCATTTTGCTTGTCTGCAATTATGATTTGGGTTTCTTTCCACGATTTATGGAGGCTATAACTTTAGTTAAGCAACTTTGCCTATGTTGTACTGACTGCCCACCCACCCCCTGCCTTGCTTTCTTATCCTCAAGCTTTTCTATTTGCAAAAGGGCCCAACATTAAAAATTGCCTTTATTTCTTCTTACCATCCATCATTTGCACCCCTGTATTGAAAGCAATGGGGAGAAAGCCTCCTTGCCGTAATAGCGGTTCATTAAATCTCAGGATGGGGCGAGGGGATAGGGAGCAATGTCTTTTAAACTCATATCGTGTCATCTCTTTAATCACCCAGATACTGAATAATTCAGCTCCTCTTTGGAATTTGCACGGCAAGGATCTATAGCTCTGTCTCTCACTGGGGGGAGTTTATTATTACCAAGCCTGACAGTGCAGAACCCTGGCAGGTTAATTGCTGCAGTCCAACTAGCTGTGAGTTTGCTGTTGATATATAGTGACTAAAGGGAGTGAAGGAGATTGACTGTGCCTGTTACAGCACAAATATCTTCATGCGCCTGGGGTTCCTCTGAAAGATAGAAGAAATAAATGTTCGCTGTTCATTTTCCGTCTGCACAATACAAATAGCCTGAGGCTGAACATGGCAACTGCAGCAATACACACACACACACACACACAGAGAGAGAGAGAGAGAGAGAGAGAGAGAGAGAGAGAGAGAGACATACACAGACACACAGACACAGAGACACACGCACACACACACAGACACACAAACATGCATACACATACACATATACCTAATCATCACCATTTTAACTATTGTCTATCCCCTGCAGGATGAAGGCCTCTTCTGCATGTTTCCTACTTATACATTTCTGAGCTTTTTTTTGCCAATGGGGCCTGCAATATATATATTGGCAAAATATATATATACTGTAGGTACCAAGGAAATAAATCAGACCCCCTTTTTGGGCCCTGCTTGGCTGGCAATGAACTCATCAGTTCATCTCCTATGTTAGCAGATAGGAGAGGGTGCCAAGGCAGTGTTAATTGAAGGTGTGGGGCATGTAAGGGCCAGTTAATGAAGTAACCTCATGCTGGTTATGTCAAACCATTAATTCAGTTTAAACATCCAGTCTGTGAACAACATCTGTCCTTTTATCTTTTTTTTTAAACAACAACTCCCCAAAGCAAAAACCTCAAACCCTAGATGAAATTTGGAATTGATGATGAGGCCTTCAAATATTTAGTGAAAATATTTAGCTATTTTGCAAGGTGATATGGCTTCACTCATGCCTGTCACCATCCAAACTTCTGCTGCTAGATTACATTCAAGATAAGAAAAGTGGAAAGCAGATAATAACTACTGTGAACAGTTGCCATTTTATGTATTTGTTTACTGGGCCTGTGTCAGGGGTGTCTAACCTTGGCAACCTTAAGACTTGTGGATTTCAATTTCCAGAATTCCCCAGCCAGTCCACAACTCTTAAAGTTGCCAAGGTTAGATACCCCTGGCCAATATGACACCAACTTGCATCTTCACTGGAATTTGCCATGCAAGGATTTGAGGTACAGATTGTGTCTACTCCTAGTTTAGGGTGCAGAAGAGGGTGCATTACTTTTGGTAGCAAAAGTGATGCTGAAAATTGCCTTCTACTCTCAATATCCTCTACACTAAAAACATAACAATGAAACAAGTGCAGCTAGTCCTCATTTGGTGTCCACAATTGGAATTATCAATTCAGTTGTTAAGCAAAGCTGTCCTTAAGTGAAACTGACACTGAGCTCATGACCTTAATTTAGTTTTTTCTTTGCTTTAAAGAACTGGGAAGGCTTTAATGTCAAGACTGGTCATGAAATTACTTTTATATCACTGTCAGAGCTGATAAATGGCACTAAACAAGGCAGTCACTATATGAGAACTACCTGTATGTCTTCCTGTCTAAATTCCACCATTACTGCAGTGTATGCCTCCCAGCATACACAAAGGACAGCACAGCAGGAGGCTGATGGTGCAGATCAGCAGAGGGGCTGGACAGCTCCGGGCGATAACTGCTCACTCAGGATAAGCCTAATGACTTAAGCTGTTGACAGCCCCAGGCATGGTCAGCCTGGTGGGAAGCCAGGATCTACACCCATTGTCACCTGCACTGGCAGGAAGCCCAGGTTTGAACTGATTGGATGCCATCCACCTGGGCAGGTACAAATAGACGCCAGGCTTCCCTGTTTCCCCAGTTCGTTCTGTTCAGAATAAACTCATCTTTACCCCAGCTCTGTGTCCGTCTCTATGTGAAGCATGCAACTTTACAATTACCACCAGTGGTATCAACTTGCAAAGAGAGCTTTCTGTTTGTGCTTGTGTGTAGCTATTACTTGGTCCATATAGAGTTTATGATAGATTCACTTATTATAAGTGTTCCCATGGAGAAGTACAGAAATAACCTTGATGAAGAAATGCAAGAACAGTTAAGAGAGAGTGAGCAACAAACCTGTCTTCAGAAAGGAGAAAGCATGAGAAAGAAACTGAAAATAATATTACCTTGATTATGTTTGCTATAAATGGAGGCAAACAGATATTCCGCCAGGCTTTCAAGACCCTGTTATTATACTCTACAACAGTAAAGAAAATCAAATCAGATTCCATCCTGAACTAAATTGCATGCTTTCCAAATCAGTTTGAAAGCCGACTCTACTCAATTGCCAATTTGAAATCCCAACCAAATTTTGCTCTTGGTATACATGTCCTATTTTTATTTGTTTATTAAATTGGTTTGTTTATTAAATTTGCTGAGGTGAACTTAGCCTAGTTTCAGCTAATTAATTATCTCAGCTGAAACTATTCAAACACAGGTTAAGCATCTGTGTAAAACAAAGTGTTGCTGATGGATAAGTTACTGACCTTTACAAGTCAACCTGATCTGGAGCATAAAAATCAGACCTTAACTAGGCGGAGGAATCCATGTCCATGATGGAAAGAAAACTAAAGATTAATATATCAATGTTTGTCTCTCTGTCTCTCTATCATCTACCTACCTTATTTCTGTGCAGGCACATTAATTAAGTCTATTAATAGTTAATTTGTGTTTAAATTTTATGCAGAGCAAAATAATTACATGAGAAATAATTTGGAATATGCTTAAAATTCAGTCTCTTTGTATCCCTTCTTTCTCCTGGCAGGAAAGAAAGTATTACGAAAGGGGATCTTCAAACTTTGTCCTTCATTTCTGAAAAACAATCAGCCTTTTTCTATTGGATTACTGTATTGGACTCATTAACAACACTTCAGTATAACAAGTTACAAGTGTCTTTTATAAGGAAAATGGAAAATAATAGATTTTCCTCTCTGTGTCATATCCAGTTATGCAGCTAGTATCTCTGTATGAGTGAGTATCCATCTAGGTTTAGTTTGTGATAAAATGATTTCTTTCTCAGTAGTATGAAGTAGGCTGCTTTGTAATCAACTGTTAGATAAAGGATTCTAATTTATCCTGTGCACTATATGAAAATTACTAGATGCTTGCAATTAATTTTTCACCATGGCGTGAAGTATGCTGAAATGCCTACTGTAGAAATATAACGCTATCGTGTGACTATGTCTCCATTTTTCTGTTATTTCCATATTGAGAATAAAAATCCACTTATTCAATTTAAATGTGGTGTTGGAAATAGCAAAATGGTGAATTGGGACAAGACTTTAATTTTGGCAAGCATACTTCAATCACTGCTTATTCTTATGGGAAAACCAATTGCTCACAATGTTCAGACCAGTTTTATTCACAAAGTTGTTGCCATTGCCACATTCTGACAATTGTACAATTGTGATTTTGGAAGCTCCCTCCCAGCTTCCCACAAGCTAAGTCAATGGGGAAACCACAGGAAGTCAGAAGTTGCCCCCACTTTCATTGCTTTTTTTGACCACCTGTGGTCTTTCTCTTTATCTGTTTAAGTAAATAAATATTGACTTTTTATTGAAGTTTGATTATTATTATTATTATTATTATTATTATTATTATTATTATTATTATTATTATTATTATTATTATTGTAAAGTCGCGTGCTTCACATAGAGACGGACACAGGGCTGGGGTAGAGATGAGTTTATTCTGAACAGAACGAACTGGGGAAACAGGGAAGCCTGGCGTCTATTTGTACCTGCCTAGGTGGATGGCATCCAATCAGTTCAAACCTGGGCTTCCTGCCAGTGCAGGTGACAATGGGTGTAGATCCTGGCTTCCCACCAGGCTGACCATGCCTGGGGCTGTCAACAGCTTAAGTCATTAGGCTTATCCTGAGTGAGCAGTCATCGCCCGGAGCTGTCCAGCCCCTCTGCTGATCTGCACCATCAGCCTCCTGCTGTGCTGTCCTTTGTGTATGCTGGGAGGCATACACTGCAATTATTATTATTATTATTATTATTATTATTATTATTATTATTATTATTATTATTATTATTATTATTGATATATACTCTTCTTAGACGATCACAGAACCATTCAGCATTGGGGTAAAAACAAAAATGTGATCAGTCTAAAATTTAATTTTCATTCTTAGCACATCAGACTTTCTCTCAAAAATGACCTGGGTGCTCACAGGGTTGTTTTATTATTTGCTAAAAATCATTTGTGCATTCTCTAGAAATGTGTGCTTCTAAATTATCTCCTGATATTATGCTATAAAAATTAATCCCAATGAATTATTTTCATAATAATTTGTTAACTGTACTTACTTCATCTTGTCTTCTTTTCTTCTCAAATGGAATAATTATACTGCAATCCACAATATTGTGGGATCAACAGGCATTTCATACTGTGCTCTGCTCGTGTTCAGCTTCAGGATGGAACTCAGTTGTATTTATTTTATATAAGATATTGTTTAAATTACAAAGCTGCTTTTTTTTTTCTTATAATCTAGGGATGGCACATTTGAAACAAAAAATGTATCTCCCTTTTAACCTTCCACAGAAGAGAAGAGAGAAAAAAGAGAAAGAAAAACAATGCAGTAAAGTTAAAATCTGGAAATTGTCAATGAATATAACATTTCTTCTTAACAAACCTCTAAGCATACAAAAGGAATTGACTTAATAGTTCTGGAGAGGGTGTGACTATCAAAATATCTTTCCCCCCTGCCCTGTCCTTGCTTGTTGCCTTCTTTTTAATGCACTGTCTGTGTTCACAAATTGGATGCAAAAGCTTTGGCTTCAGTTATTTAAATGAACATGTAGAGATCTAACTACTCCACTTTTGAAACCATCAAATTGGGACTCTGTAGCCATAGCCCACAAGAATGCTTTGAAAATGACTTTTTAAGACTTCAGTGGTGGTTATTTATTTTGAAAGCAGAAAAGACTGGAGACCTCTTTGAAAAATCAATTAAGAAAAAGGAGAAGGAAGAAAAAATATGTAATAATTTGCAATAAAATCCACTTGCAAAGATGTCCAATGTGGCTAATCACATGGACTTGTGGTTGGGAGCAAGGGGTGGAATTCAAAAAGAACATGCCGAGGGAATGAAAAACAGATGTTCAGTGGTTGAAAGTCTTCCGCTTAAGCTGTGTCTAATTGAACTGCATTACATGTTCCTCTCATTTACATTCTTTTCTCCTCACCTCTGGAATTGGCCTCCAGCTGTTGTCCCTGCAAGGACAGTCGGTTTACTTATGAGGCTGTCTTTCACTTGATAATAATTGAGACTTCATAGCCCCAGGTTCCTCCTTACTACCCAAGTTTTCAGCATTCTTTTGCAAGCCAGACTATCATGTGCAACAGTTCTTCCTTCATTTAGAAAGAAGAGTTATGGTTCCTACCTGATGACAGGTTGTATTTTCCAAAAGTGAAGTTGTTGTGTAGGCCATTCAAAGAGAGAGAGAGAGAGAGAGAGAGAGAGAGAGAGAGAGAGAGAGAGAGAGAGAGAGAGAGAGAGAGAGAGAGAGAGAGAGAGAGAGAGAGAGAGAACAAAAGCAGGAGCATGAAAGTTAGGCAAAAGCAGAGAAGATTCTTGAATTGGAAGCATTCTGCTGGGAGACAGTACAAGGGTGTTGATATAAATATATGGTGTAAAGAGTGAACCTGTAATTAAAGGCAAAAAACAAATGACTTCAAAGGACTGAACATCATTTTGATTTAGAAAGAAAAAAGAAGCAAAAGTAAAAATCCACATCATAATAATAGATTTTGCTGCTCCTCTCCGAAAGAACATGGGAGAGAAACTATGATAAAAGAAAAGAGGCAAATTGCTTGAAGTGGAAATTCAAAGAGTATAGAGATGTTCTTTGAAAGTAAAATAAAATCTCATAATGGTGTTTTATGTTATGAGGATCTGTACTTCACTATATGAAAAATTATGTAGAAGATCAGAGTAGAACACAACCATGTCTCTCAGTATATATATGCACACAGACACCTTCACATACATACATAATCCACCCAGTATTATTTATCATAGTAACACAGAGCAGCCACTTTCAATATGGCATCAACACATTTTCATTAAAATTAAGAAAATAAACAAGAAAGGACAAAGCGAAAGAAACACCAAGGCAAACTACATACATGCATGCATAATGACTCAACTTACACAGAATCGTATTTATCAGTATTTCCATTACATTGATAAATAGACAGTTTGAAAGTTGAAAGCAGACACATTGCTTCGATCTAGGATTTAAAATTGTTGTTGTTTCCTTCCAAATGCAGAATTTTTTAGCACACTCCACAGCTGATAAATCTATCAAGCATCATAAATTGATACATTTCAAAATTTTGGTATATCAATCAACATCACATTAACTTCTTTACCCTCTTGAGTCTCTTCCCAATATCATACTATTAATAATGTGAATATTCAACCAAATCAAGTTACAGTTCTGGTCTGGATTCAAATTTCTTTTATCAGACCATTGTCTTGGTTGCAAATCTTCTTCCTATTCCTCAAGCTTATTCCTTCTGTCCATTATTAAAAAAAAAACAACCACCCATTAACCCATGTCAAAATTGAGCAGGCCTTCAATTGCTGAGTTGCTACCACCATCTTGACTTTTTAACCACCTGCCCCTACAAATGCCCCTGTATAGAAGGTACAAAGAGTAAGATTTTTGTGCCCCAAAAGTAGACATGTGCAACTTTTCAAGCACAGAAGGAAAGCTAGAAAAAGGTATTTGTTTAAGCTTGTATCTGTCCTTTTCACCACCGAAGTCAGAGTATGATAATACAAATCTGAAGTGCATTATTTGCGAGTAAATCTCTTGACTTATTATTTTATCATTACTATAAATTGTTATTAAAAAGTGACAACCATTTTAAAAGGTAGAATGACAAAGCAAACCTATGAAGCCAGATGTATACATTTACAGTAGTTTTGTACATTTATTAATTTGATTTGATTTCTATAGCCACCCATCTCAGCAAATGATTCTGGGTGGCTCACAATTCAGAAACATATACTATAATTAACATCAAATGCAGTTCCCCACTACCACAAATTATAGAGTCAAGTTTCCAGCCTTTGGGGAAATAGAAGGGGGTCAGCAGAATGCAATGGACGAGATTCACTTTGGGAAAACCACCTTCATGATCATGGTATCTTTCTTTACAGGTAAATATATTGGCAGAAAGATTGCAGAGATGGGAGCTCCCTTAGCAGGTCAACTCAAGATGCCTTCAAAAGTGGTCGCTGTAACCATGTCTGCCATTATCTCACCTGATGCTAGTTAAAGAGGACCTGGCAGATCAGGAGCAGAACACCATGTGGCACAGCACCAGTGATCTCCTTATCCTTCCTCTGCAAACAGTAGGTAGGCAGAAAGGACTTTACTTGCCCTCACTAGTCTTCTTCTGCCCTCCTGAGCAAACAGGAAAACTTGTAATTATAGCTTCCTGTTCCCTGTTTTGGCTACAGTTCAAAAGCAATTTAGGTTCCAGCCAAATATTTCTCTCACATTGTCTATTGATCTAGCAACTAGCACTATTAATTAAACAATTGTCCTTTTTCATAGAAGAGCAAGTTACAGGCATGTCAGTAAATGCACTTTCTTTGTTCCTGTTAAACAGTGGTTTAAACAGGAGATCCCAATTTCCCCAAGGGAGCCACTGGGTGGAACAGCTTGGAAATGAAGGAATCCTGGGAAGATCAACTTGTCCTCAGCTGATCCCTGAATGCCTGTTGGCTTTCATTCACAATGTAAAAACTGCAAAAATGTATTAATACATTTTCTATTATTTTATAATTATTGTATTTAAAATGTTCTTAATAACAGAAATAGCAGCCTATCATGAAGCCAGTGGTGGGATTCAGCCAGTTTACACCAGTTTGGCAGAACCGATAGCTAACTTTTTGTTGCTCAGGCCCAGAATGGACTTCTGGAAGCGGTATCCACACAGAGAACTGGTTGTTCACATATTTGAATCCCACCACTGCACTGATGGTACAGTGGTTAGAATGCAGTACTGCAGGCTACTTCTGCTGACTGCCGGCTACCAGGAGTTTGGCAGTTTAAGTCTCACCAGCTCAAGGTTGACTCAGCCTTCCATCCTTCTGATATCGGTAAAATGAGGACCCAGATTGTTGGGGGCAATATGCTGACTCTGTAAAGTGCTTAGAGAAGGCTGTAAAGCACTGTGAAAGGGTATATAAATCTAAGTGCTATTGCTACTAATAAGCATAGCTCAATAACATCCTAAATATGATTATATGGAATGTATACCTGTGGATGGCATGCTTCCATAAAACCTTGGCATACTTCCATAAAACCCTCATGTTTCAGGATATTATCCTGATTAAACATTAGTGTTTTTCTCCAAATTGAATATTAATTTCCTCAGATAAGAAATATAAAAGTGTATTTTTCCCAGTATCATTAGGAAATCAAACCATACAACACATCTGTCTATACACAGACATACAAATAAGATGTTTTCTTTTGCTTTTTGTATGAAATTAATTAATTGAGAATAGTTGTTTGAGAAAATATTCAGGTTTGGATTTTTTTTTTACAGGGATAAATGTTTACATGTTTTTATTTTTATATTACTGACAATTTTCAGGATGGTTTCTAATATTATAAATGAAATGAAAACTTTGTGATAAATTTTTAAAAGCATTCTTCCAAGTGTGTGTAGCTGGAGTGATTATGCATTTAGCATGAGGAAAAAGCTATATAATCTTATTTTCTTACTTTGAAATTGGATTTGAAGATAGCAAAATTTGAGCAAAATATTTCTAAGCTTTAATGATTGATGATGATGATGATGATGATGATGATGATGATGATGATGATGATGATGATGATGTTGGAAGGGACCTTGGAGGTCATCTAGTCCAACCCCCTGATCAGGCAGGAAACCCTATACCATTACAGACAAGTGGCTGTCCAGTCTCTTAAAAACTTCCAGTGTTGGAGCATTCACCACTTCTGGAGGCAGGTTGTTCCACTGGTTAGTTGTTCTAACTGTCAGGAAGTTTCTCCTTAGTTCTAGGTTGCTTCTCTCCTTGACTAGTTTCCATCCATTGCTTCTTGTCCTGCTTTCAGGTGCTTTGGAGAATAGCTTGACTCCCTTTTCTTTGTGGAAACCCCTGAGATATTGGAACACTGCTATCATGTCACCCCTCACCCTTCTCTTCATTAAACTACACATACCCTATTCCAGCAATTGCCTCCTTTTATCTAGGTAGAACAGAATGGAACATAATAACAGAGTTGGAAGGGACCTTGGAGGTCTTCTAATCCAACCCCCTGTTCAAGCAGGAGACCCTACACTATTCCAGACAAGTGGCTGTTCAGTCTCTTCTTAAAAGCCTCTGGTGATCGAGCACCTACAACTTCTGAAGGCAAGCCGTTCCACTGGTTAATTATAGATACTGTTAAATAACATTGTAGATAATGTTAAGTGTTAATAGTAGATTGATGACCTATATTAAAATATAATCTATTTTTCTTAGTATAGTTGCCTGTACGGCAGTTCATTGTCTCCACAGTAAATGCCTTTTGCAGGATCTAACTGCCACATAGTCTACACCAGGGGTAGGAAACCTTGGTTCTTTTATGACTCATGGACTTCAACTCCCAGAATTCCTGAGTCAGCCAAGGTTGCTTACCCCTGGTCTAGATGTTTCTTCTACCAATTATATAACCCAATTTCAGTTCAGCAATACTGATATAATGATAGTAAGAGTACATAGTTTCCACTGATTATGCAATTAGTTCCTTTTAATAATGTATTTCTGTTTGTGTTCTTAATGCACTTCTGAATAGTATATGTAGAATTGTACTTTTTGAGTTTCTGTCTCTACTGGTCTTCATTTTAATAGGTAGCTTTGGGAGGTTTTACTCCTTGGATTGAAACATTCAAGCCACAGTTGGTATTCTCAACTTTTGGAGGCAGAGGAAGTTAATAGGTTTGTTGTGTGAAACAAAATTTCATCAACATATTTCTGATAGTATATTTATGCTAACTGCCCGAAGTTCGACTACACGTCATCATGCCCATGCATCAAGGTAAATCTTATAGAATGTTTTTATTATCCTGTACCATCTGCCACATGGTAATAGTTCAAAAAAAAGAATGTCTGGGATGAGATGAGACTTTAAGAAAATTTTGAGCTTTCCTAAGACAACAGGATCTGAACAATTCGTCCGGGTGGGCGGGGATGAGAGGGCAGCCAATCATCCTCTGGGTGATGTTATTACCCTCTGGAGCACTTTCCTAATTGCTAATGTGCAGCAAGCAAACCACACACAGATGCAATAGGTTAGAATGATCTCTATGGAGCAACGGTAGAAGGTAACCAGCAGTTTTTCATCCAGCTGTTGTTTCCTGAGAAGTCTCAAGAAATATAAACTCTGCTAGGCCTTCTTAACCAATAGTATAACATGAGCACTCCAGGTCAGGTCCTTCTGTATGGTAACACCCAAAAACCTAAAGCTTGCCACCCACTCCACACAGTCTCTGCTGATGATCAGGGGCTGAATGTCTGATCTATTCCTCCTGTAATCTACTATAAGCTCCTTGGCTGTGAAGAATTAATCAGGCAATTAGACAACCATGTGAAGAACCTTGAGTTCCTGATTAAAATTGGGAAGTAAAAGTGGACAAAGAACCATAAGATGCTCACTAGGGAAATGCAAAAAGCACTGAAGGAGTACTGTGAATCCATAGAAGACACTTTGCTGGCACTGTCTGGTTTTGGTAGAAGTTCCAGCAGATTTGCCTTCTCTGAATGACAATAACTGTGCAGATGACCTTGAATACCCTTAAAGTAGTTAAGTTTTCAGGATGATGCCATTGCCTTGAAATTCTGAAGAACATATTTTCCATCCCATTTCCTGGACTCTTTGCTACTGATTTTCTCAGCTGCTGGTCCAATGATTTTTTTCCTGTGGGGTCTTTGGCACTCTCTGAACCTCATTGTTTTCTTGCAGATGTTTAATTACCTAACTAGGTAACATCATCAGTACAGGAAGGAAGTGCTGAGCAGACTACACTGATGATGCTACCTAGTTGGGTCTTCAAGAAAACCACCAAACTCAGAGAACACCAAGGGCTCCATAGTTCAACCTTAAGGTACAAATATTTCATTTTATTGGTTATTTGTTTTCTGCAGAAACATCTAATAGGCACAACAGCACATTCTGCTTATTGTACCTGTTTAAGTAAACAGAATATCTCATCTTTTTAAAGGGAACCCTCTTGAAGACATTAAGAGAAGAATGATACAATTCAAGGCCCCATATATAACCACATCAAATTTCAGTCACAATGGAATCCGTTTAGACAGTGGAGAAGAAGATAATATACCTTCACTTATAGTACAAAGAAGGGCCCTGGACTGCACTTATTTTCTATCAGGACCTAGACTGAGGTTTATGAAACAGGCATCATGATCAAACGTGTGAAGATTGTTGCACTTTTTCACACTGCATCATGTTGGAGTTGCTTTTCTATTCAGTAACTGCAAGCAAAAAGAAGATCCTTTCAGCTTGTTAGTAATAGACCTTCAAGCACTCTTCAAAAAGTGTTTTCTTATACATGGACCACATAGAGTACCATTATTTAATCTTGAAAAAAGAGGAAAACTGTTTTATCTATGAACAGCAGGACGGACTGAGGAAAATAAAGAAAGAGATATAGATAGATATATTTTATACCAAGTCTGAATCATTTTTCTCACTGGAGCATTACAGCAGCATATTTCAATCTGCAAATGTGGCACTGTATGAAGACATGGCAATATCCATTCTTAATATTATGAACATAAAGGCAAAAAGAAGTGTCTTTTCTTAACTTATTTACTTTTGGGTTTGAGAGCATAGCATTCCAGGCATGGTTGAAAATCATCAGAAACTTTTAGTAGTATGTATTCATTGCTGGTCTATATTTTATTAAGTTTATGATCCAATCTTTGACTTAGTCAATGGACCTTCCTTTCATGTTCATGATTATTTAAAAGAAGTGTATGAGGATATAATGAAATCTCATTTAATAGGTGGTCATTGAAAGCATAATTAATGAATCTCCATTAAATTGGTGAGTATCATCCACAGTGATTTGCATCACTTACATAAGCACATTATGCAAATTATGCAAATGATATCATTTATGTCAATTTATGCAAAGTTTGTAATTATGCAAATAAAGTTATGGAAATGACATCTATGGCCTCATGTATGTCAGTTGTGTAAAGGTGCTAATAGGTGTGGAAAATTCCAGGCAAAGTCCACAGCATTATGATTTAGTAAATCAAAGATTTAGTTTATTGCAAGACTGTCCAACCTTGACAACTTTAAGATCTGTAGACTCCAATTCCCTAAATTCCCCAGTCAGCCATGAATTCTGGGAGTTGAAGTCCACAGGTTTTAAAGTTGCCAAGGTTGGACACCTTGCTTTACAGTATAATACTTATCAAAACAAATATACAGTATTTTTCTTTGGAAAATATCTCATACAAAGCATAAAGGAATATTTCAAAATTGAGAGAACTGCATCTGAGCAGAGAGAAAGAGTGTTGTCCTCAAATAAATCCATATTATTTCCTAATTTCCAATATTTCTGATTTTGATTCCTCCAGATGTGCTAGGATGACCTTCCCTAGAAACTCATATTTCTCTATTGAGGTTTTCTAAACTATTATTATTTAATGTAGAAAATCAGGAAGGCAACTTTTGGAGTGAATACTGTAGACCAGGGGTCCTCAACCTTGACAACTTTAAGGTTGCGGACTTCAACTCCCAGAATTCCAATTAAACAAACACACATAGAGAAACCAGAGGAAAGAATATCCTGTACCAACAAGTGAAAACAGATATTATCGCTGTTTAATTATCTGAACTTGATTCAAAGCATTAGGTTGAACTTTGATTTATCTTGAACCCTCCCTTCTTTTCAACCACAGGTGAAGACTTTTCTGTTTACTCAGGTATTTTAATAATATATGTAATTTGGACTTCTCATGTCCAAAATATTTGTGTTTAATTTGCTTAGATAAGTGAGTTTGTGTGAGCGGATTTTAGATTACCAGTGATGGTACAACCTTATGTTCAACTTAATATTTAAATGGTTTTACAATTTAATTACTGAGGAGGCAAAAGCCTATTTACTATTGGAGTGAGTCTAGCAGGTTTATCAAGATTAATGATTCCAAAGCATGTCATCATATGGTTTGCAAGTGAGTTACACCTTAGGTGTAACCTCCTAACCTTAAGAAATGTTAATGAGAGATTCTTTATTTATTTTGTCATTGCTTGGAACATACCTGACTTGGAATCTTTTCTCATTAAGCTCTTGGATGGCCTGCTTAAATGGGTTAACATAGATGACAAAATTGTTCTTTGATTTGGGAAGAAAAGAAATCTAATAAAATTACATCTGATTTTATTTTAAGCTTGATCTTTGAAAACACTGGCCAGACAAAAATCTTAATTCTAGGAAAAACTACACATGGCAAACAAAGCTGACCGATTTGGTAAGAAAAGGAATTATGTTTTTATCCCCCTAATAGCCTATTGTCACTTTATGTAAGGATCTTCAGAAAGGTACTATATTTCGGACCCACACTTATCTAGCATTTAAATGAAGCAGCAATCAAGATACGTTCAAAAATATTTCAACCATCGTGGAAACATCTGGAGATTTATACTTCTTCGATTTCCAGAGATGAAAAGACTTTTAAAAAGAAAGAAAGAAACCCTAACCAGACTGAAATAATTAATCATGAGAGCAGCAAGAAAAGAGAATTGAAACTTCAAACACAAAAGGATCAACGCTGGAGAAGCTAAGTAGCTAAGACACACTGCAAAGTACAAAGGCCTCAATAGAGCTATCTGATATTTCAAGTTAAAAACTACTGTAGTGAGACCAGCTTGATCAGAGAAAAATCATGCTAGTATCAGCTCTGGCTTTTTGCTCCACAGAGAATATAAGAAAGCATTCTCTCTGAATTGAGAGTGATGTGGCATGGATGAACAGAGTATCTACATTCGTTTTGCCTCCTTCAGGGCTCATTCTACAAGGCTGTGATGAATCTGATCCTCAAATTGCATCTATTTGTATATAAACAGAGGTGCATTCCAGAACATCGCTCTGCAGATCTCCAGGAGATTGTCTCAGCCTGTACAGAAACTACAGGAAAAAGAAAAATCTATTGCTTACTTTTCAAGCGAAAGGCTGCTTTCTTTTCCCCTGAGTACAGAGTATTGTTAAGATGCAGTGCCTTATTCTGAGAGTGATCCAAAAAAAGGAAGCCCAGTGGTTCTACGGATGGCCAAAAAGAATCCATTCAAACAGCATCTTTGAGACAACCATGATCTGGATGACCAAAAATTTCCATAGTTTTTTTTTTCAGTTGTTTGCTGTGCCTGAATATATATATATGTGTTCACGGGCTTACTTGTAAACATATTATTGTTTTTTTGTCAAAAAGTACATATATACATTAAGCTCCACCCACAAACAGAAAACAAGTGGTAAATGTTTTCCTGTCATGAAAACATTTTAAGTGTGTGGACTTAAAAGACATTGCCTAAGCCAGTGTTTCTTCATCTCAACAAGTTTCAGATATGTGGACTTCCAACACCTAGAATTCCCCAGTCAGCAGGCATCTGTTGTCAAGGTTGAAAAACAATGGTCTAAGTAGAAATAATAGTTTCGGTGGCAAGATGGGAGGTGTATAAGTTTAATAAATAAACAACCATTGTAATGTGTATCTGTATCTGTGAATTCCCACCTGTTAAGGCGCATTCCCCCAAATGACTACAAGGTTAGTGGATTGATTTAATACTATTTATTTATTATTCTGCCATTTTGTTAATGGAGGATGCTTAAAAGACAAAAAAATAAATACAAAGCATTCAAATAATTTGGAAGCACAAGAAATCTATGAGATCACACAATCATAACACATGAAATAAGAGTAGCCTTATTGTTAAAAGTATCCTATCAAAATGAGCCAAAATGCTTAAGAAAGATGATATATTTAGAGGCTCTTTCTTTTTTTTTTATTGAAAAGTTTTAAAATACAATTTTCCTTTAAAAAAAAACCCCTTCCCCCTCCCTCCTCCCCCCCTACCTCCCCTCCTCCCCCCTCCCTCCTCCCCCCCCTACCTCCCCCCCTCCCCCCCTACTTCCCAGAGCTAAATACAAGGTATATATATATAAAAAAGCAAACCTAAGCAACCATATACTAACAACTATAAATTCTAAAATCCATCACTCTCTAGCTTATATAGGATAAAACAAACCTTAGCAATATTAAATATATATAAAAAACTAAAATAAAAAAGAAACACTCTCTAGCTTATATAGGATGGAACAAACCTTAATAGTATTAAATATATATTAAAGACAAAAAAAGGAAAAAGAAAAAAAAACCCCTTCTCAACCCTATACTTATCCTAAATAAACTCCATCCATTTTGTCCATTCCATGATATAACGTTCTTACAAATAATCTTTCAAATTAACCAAGATCTTCACCACCTCAACCAAATCAGAAAACTTTAAAGTCAACTCTTCTGTAATCGGCCGTTCCTCTTCCAGTACCACATCTATAATTATGCCAAACAAAAAAAAAAGAAAAAAGATTGCGAACAAAACTTTAACCTCCATTTGAGAATCTTCTGTATATTCCACCAAACTTTAATCCAAAAAAGCTCACCCTTTCCACAAAACCACCAGATATAAAAATATATTGCGTCTACACCCAAACCTTTTCCCACCTCCCCTACTTGACTACTTGACTACATCGTAGAAGTTCCATAGACTTCTGCAAATCCTGCTATTTTCTCTTCTTAGATCGTTTTGCAGCAGCACGCGTCACCCTCTGTTTTATAGAATCATCCGACGAGGTTGTATCTTGATCTCCTCCAACACCGTTGTCTTCTATCTGACCATCTTCAGCCTCTTGATGCACTCCTTCTCCAGATCCCTTTTCAGCTTCCAAAAGTGTTAATGGCGTTGCATTTAAAACATTATTGTAGAAATCACGCGCTTGCATCACAGTAACCAAACGGTACCTTTTACCTTCGTGCGTCACCATCAACCCCACTGGGATCTCCCATCTGAACCTTATATCTCGTTGCTTGAGCTCTTGCACAAGAAATGTAAAATCCTTCCTTCTCCTTAGAATCTTTGGAGGAATTTCTTTTAAGACCAAAACTTCTTGATTAGCAATCACAACTTTAGTATCATAAGCAGCTTGTATAACTTCATCTCTAGTTTCCCTTTTTGCAAAATATACCACCACATCTCTAGGCAACTTTCTCTGTCTGGCAATCCATGAATTCACACGAAACACTTTATCCATGCCTCCTTTTATTTCAGATGCTGGCTGTTTCAACATTACTTCGAAAGCCTCAGAAACCAGCTGCTTTAGATCTTCCTTAGTATTCTCCTTTAAGCCTCTAATTCTAATGGCAAACTGCATCTGGAAATATTGAGCAAGACTCAGTTCCTTTTCCATTTTATCTTCATTCTCCAATACTTTTGCTTCTAATATAGCATTCTTTTGAGTCAGGTCTTCTAGCTTTTCCTCCAATTCTTCCACACAACGAGCCACTTTACACACTGAAGACAAGATGTCTACCTTCATCACTCTGAGCTTCTGTTCCATCCTCTCCTCCATTCTCTCCTCCAATTTCTCCAATTTCTCCTCCATCTGTGCAAATCTATCATTAATTGATTCCAAAATTACCTGGGTGTGTTTTTCAAGAGCATCTTGTAAGTCCTTTGATGTCAATACATCAGGAGGATGCAGCGCCTGCAATAATGATTGTTGCACCGGAGAAGTTCCAGCACTCCGAAGAGTTTTAGGGGGTGGTTTAGCCGCCATCTTTTACCAAATGTGACGCACTTTCACTTCAGATTTATAATCCAAAAAAGTCCATCAAGCTGGAGAGTAAAACATAATAATCCTCTTTACCTTTTCCTCTTGTATCGCTCTGCCTGCTCCTTTAATCCATAGTCATTCCTTCAGGCAGGGGTGGTCGCAGACGGCTGGCTCTGCTCCAAGAAGTCAGGAGCAGAGGCGACGGCCAGCTGGGAGCAGCCCAGGCTACAGGGGAGTTCAATCCTTCAGCCGCCCAAGCCATAAGCTCAGGCGGCCCTGGAGAACTCTACCCCTACCTGGGAGCTCGCCCCCTCCTCTTCTCCCGAGGAGGGGGCTTCGGATTCGCCCGAACAGCTGATCGGCGCTGTTTCGGGCGAAAAAACAACAGCTGAGCCGCGGGCAGCCCGGGAAGGCTGTCTCCGTCGCCGCGGAGCCACCGGAAGTCCTTTTAGAGGCTCTTTCGATAGGACGCTTTCGTGCTGCATCCTTTAACTGCTCCTATCCTGGGCTGATGGTGGCTGGATTGTAAACTGGATTTAAGAAAATCCTGTCCAGATTGGGACACCTCAGAAACGACGTGCCAAGTCTTCACTTCACATGCATGCCCCCCTGGCATTGTACACATCAACTTTTCATGACAGGAAAACATTTACCAATTGTTTTCTGTTTGTGGGTGGAGCTTAATGTACTTATGTACTTTTTGACAATAATAATAATAATATGTTTATAAGTAAGCCCGTAAACACACATATATATATATTCAGGCACAGCAAACAACTGGAAAAAAAAAAACACCTATGGAAATTTTCAGTCATCCAGATCATGGTTGCCTCAAAGATGCTGTTCAAAAGGTAAATGGACTTTCTTGGCTTTTTTCCTTGAAATTAAAGAAGTATTCTTTTCAATTTCCACTGAAAAGAATAGTTAACTTTCTTGAATTTTCCAGTTTGGCTGACATACCAGTTCCAGGAGTATTGTTGTAGTCATAATTATTTTTTTTGTTTTGTCCTTTGAGTAATATTCTAGGAAGTAGATGTCAAAAAATACATATGATTAAGACAAAATCAAATATTGTTTTAATTTAATGTAATAGTTTAATAGACTTGCTTCAGATAGATTCAGTCATTTTCATCCCACTGATGACATGAATGTTTATAATTTTCCAATTTATGGAGAGGCTCTTGCGACAGAGTTTGGGGACAATCACGTGCAATCTGGAACCACACATTGTATGTTTGCCCATATTTGAAAGGTAACAACTTGTGTAGATCATATGCTGCAAGGAAGTTTTGGTGTGAAATATAAATCTGATATTTAAGTTTTGTTTAAGTAGCTGATTCTAATTTCCTTCTTCTTTGCCTCCCTCCTCTTTTTCTACCCTAGACTATTATATTTGTGTGTTTATTTTAAATGATTGGAGAAATTTATGCAGTTGGTTAGTGCAATGCATAGGAAACAAATATAGATTTTATTAAAAACAAGAAGTAACATTCTGAATTCAGATCTGCAAATTCTTCTATTAAAAGCTTCTATGTTCCATATACTTGGATCTTGCTTACAACAAATACTTATTTACTTTATCATTAAACCCTGTTAGCAGTCCCCCCCCCAAAGATTGGAATATGTTACATTTTGCACCTGGTATTCAATCTGCTACTTTATTCTAGCTTTATATATTGTTACCTATTTTCTTAACTGGCTGCTTTTCCACCTGTGATTTTACAGTTCTTTAGGCTTCTTCATTTTTGTTTCATTAGTTGTGATTTAATTTGACTGTTTCATCATGTGGGAGGCTGCTTTGAAAGCTAATTAGCTTTGCAACCAAAGAGGCGTGGATTTCTTGGAAATAAGCTAAATGAATAAAAGAAATGTAGTTAATTGAGAGATTCTGTGTTATGGACTTCGGGGATAGAAACGGTGAATAGAATAGAATAGAATAGAATAGAATAGAATAGAATAGAATAGAATAGAATAGAATAGAATAGAATAGGATAGGATAGGATAGGATAGGATAGGATAGGATAGGATAGGATAGGATAGGATAGGATAGGATAGAATAGAGCTGGAAGGGACCTTGGAGGTCTTCTAGTCCAGCCCCTTGCTTAAGCAGGAGAACCTATACTGTCTCAGATAGCTCTGTGAAAAGCAGAGCCAAAGTTTACACCAGAATGAAAAACTGGTAAGTAGAACAGCTTTTTGTAATTTTTCTCTGAACAAGAGATGGCCCACAAGTACTTCAGAGAGCTCTTCCTCATAAGGGGGGCTGCAAAACATTGGTCTGTGGTGGGTTTAGACCTCTGGGAGATGAGGGAAGAGACATCTTGCTCAAACTGTAGTCAGTGCCTTTAAAAGGACACTGGGTCACCTACTTCTTTTTCTAGCCATTTTCAAGAATTGCTCATTATCTATTTTTCAGATATTAAAAACTTTTCAATCAACAAACTGTACAGCACTAGGTGAGTTTTCTTTAGTTCTTAGTGAAAGAAGTTTTAAATACTAGTTTAAGGACTTATTTATTTCCTGGAACAAACAGCAAAACGATGATTAAAATTTTGATTTTAGATTTTAGAAAGTTACACAGGCTAATGTGTAATGTGCAGGGGCGGGCCGAGGAGTGTAGCCAGCATCTGACGGATAAAATCGCTCAGATTCGGGCCGGTTTGGATTCTGACTGGGCAGAGACTGATGGGGGGGAGTCGAGCGGTCTTGGGAATGTTATCTGGAATGAATTTGATCCTGTGAACATGGAAGAGGTGGACAGGATCATGAGGAGACTGAGTTCCACCACGTGTTTATTGGACCTGTGCCCCTCCTGGCTTGTGTATACAGCTCGGGAGGGGACACGAGGCTGGTTCCAGGCAGTAATAACTGCTTCTTTGAGGGAGGGTACCTTCCCTGCCACCTTGAAGGAGGCGGTGGTGAGGCCCCTCCTCAAGAAGCCTGCCCTGGACCCGGCTATTTTGAACAACTATCATCCGGTCTCCAACCTTTGCTTTCTTGCGAAGGTTGTTGAGAGTGTGATGGCGCATCAGCTCCCTCTGTTCCTGGAGGAAACTGATTATCTAGACCCGTACCAATCGGGCTTTAGGCCTGGGTACAGCACGGAGACGCCATTGGTCGTGCTGGTGAATGATATCTGGCGGGCTCGGGACAGGGGTTGTTCCTCTGTCCTAGTCCTATTAGACCTCTCAGCAGCTTTTGATACCATCGACCATGGTATCCTACTGCAGCGTCTCAGGGGGTTGGGAGTGGGTGGCACTGTTCTACAGTGGTTCTCCTCCTACCTCCTGGGCTGCTCGCAGTCGGTGTTGACAGGAGGGCAGAGGTCTGCCCCGAGGCCTCTCGTTTGTGGAGTCCCTCAGGGGTCGGTTCTCTCTCCCCTCTTGTTCAACATCTATATGAAGCCGCTGGGTGAGCTCATTCATGGTTTCGGGGTGGGGTATCATCAGTACGCTGATGATACCCAGCTTTTTCTTTCCACCCTGAACCAACCCAGTGATGCCCTCGACATCATGTCCCGATGCCTGGAGGCGGTCCAGGTTTGGATGGGGAAAAACAGGCTTCAACTCAATCTCGCCAAGACTGAGTGGCTGTGCATACCGGCATCTCAGATCAACCAGTCTATTCCATCGTTAACTATGGGAAGTGAGGTGTTACCCCCCGTAGATAGGGCCCACAACTTGGGCATCCTCCTGGACTCACGGCTCAGTTTGGAAGATCTTATAGGAGCCGTGGCCGGGGGGGCTTTTGCCCAGGTTTGCCTGGTGCACCAGTTGTGACCCTATCTGGACTGAGATGCCCTACGCACAGTCACTCATGCACTTGTGACCTCCCAGATAGACTACTGCAATGCTCTCTACATGGGGCTGCCCTTAAAGACCACTCAGAGGCTTCAGCTGGTGCAGAATGCAGCCGCGCGAGTTGTGATGGGGGTCTCCCGATACTCCCATGTAACCCCTCTCCTCCACGAGCTGCATTGGCTTCCAGTTGCCCTCCGGTTGAGATTCAAGGTGCTGGTGATGACCTATAAAGCCCTAAATGGCATGGGTCTGGATTATCTTAGGGAGCACCTGCTGCCAGCATCAACTTCCCATCGTCCTGTGCGCTCCCACAGGGAGGGCCTCCTCAGGGCCCCGCCAGTCAGGGAGTGCCGGCAGGCAATCCCCAGGGGGAGAGCGTTCTCGGTGGGCATTCCTACCCTATGGAATCAACTGCCTGTGGAACTCCGAATCACCCCCGACCTTCGCTCATTTCACCGGGACCTAAAAACCTGGCTATTTGAGTTAGCCGGCCTGGACTGAGGGATTTTAAGGTTTTAAATTTTAAATTTTAAACTCTTTGGGGGCTATTAATTTAATTTTATTTTAATTTGTACATTTCACTATTTTAATTTGCCCTGTAAACTGCCCTGAGTCCCTCAGGAAAAGGGCGGTATATAAATCTAAACAAACAAACAAACAAACAAACAAACAAACAAATAAATAAATAAATAAATAAATAAATAAATAAATAAATAAATAAATAAATAAATAAATAAATAAATAATGGTCCAGATATATTTGAAATAACATTTTGGATATACTAATACAGAATTGAGCAAAATGTTTTAACATTTTGGATATACTAATACAGAATTGAGCAAAATGTTTTAATTTTAAACCTATTGAAGTATATTTTTGAACAATGAACACAAAAATAATTTTAAGACTGTCTGCCTTTATAGATACACTGTGTTTAAAAGATGCTAAGGAAGCAGAACAAATATTACTTGACATGACTGAGACCAATCTGAAAGTAAGTTTTAAAAAGATAGGCTGTAAGAATTACATGGGAAAATGTGTCATACTGGACATATAAAAGAAAACTAATTGATGTCTTAATAATTAGAAAGTATGCTCAAATAATAAACCAAGGGAGTGACCTGAATAATTTTCCTATATTGGATTTACAAAATAGGATTGTTAATCTATTTTGTAAGCAAGGACAAAAAAAATGAAAAGAAATAAATTTCAAAAACATTATTTGAAGGGACTAAAGGTTAAGATTGTTAGAAGAAAAAAGAAGAAATATAAAGTTGGTTTAAATAATAATAATAATAATAATAATAATAATAATAATAATAATAATAATAATAATAATAATAATAATAATAATCATCATCATCATCATCATCATCATCATCATCATCATCATCATCATCATCATCATCATCATCCAAGCACCTGCAACATATCACCCCAGACTTAACAATTGTCGATAAGAAAGACAAAAAAGTCTGGATAGTGGATGTTGCAGTGCCTGGAGACAGCAGAATAGATGAGAAAGAACTGGAGAACATAACAAAATACAAAGACCTACAAATAGAAATAGAAATACTGTGGCAAAGGCAAGCAAGGGTAGTATCAATAGCAATAGGCACCTTGGGTGCAATCCCAAAACAACTGGAGCACCACTTGAACAGCATTGTCATTGACAAATTTGCCGTTAGTCAATTGCAAAAGGCGGCCTTACTAGGAACTGCTTCCATCCTGCAACAATATCTATAATACCATCAAACATCCACATCTGCCTATCCCAGGTCCTTGGAAAGGACTCGATAGGTAGACAAAAATGCCAAATCTAGTCTGAACATCTGGCTGACTGTGCGATGATGATGATGATGATGATGATGATGATGATTATCATCATCATCATCATCATCATCATCATCATCATCATCCTCATCATCATCATCATCATGTTGGAAGATACCTTGGAGGTCATCTAGTCCAACCCCCTGATCAGGCAGGAAACAGTATACTATTTCAGAGAAATGGTGTCCAGTCTCTTCTTTAAAACTTCCAGTGTTGGAGCATTCACAATGTCTGCAGGCAGGTTGTTCCACTGATTACCAGTAATTGTTCTAGCTGTCAGGAAATTTCTCCTTAGTTCTAGGTTGCTTTTCTTCTTGATTAGTTTCCATCCATTGCTTCTTGTCCTGCCTTCAGGTGCTTTGGAGAATAGCTTGACTCCCTCTTCTATGTGGCAGCCCCTGGGATATTGGAACACTGCTAGCATGTCACCTCTCCTCCTTCTCTTCATTAAACTAGACATACCCAATTCCAGCAGCCGTTCCTTATATGTTTTAGCCTCCAGTCCCCTAATCTTCTTTGTTGCTCTTCTCTGTACTCTTCCTAGAGTCTCAACATCTTTTTTACATCGCGGTGACCAAAACTGGATGCAGTATTCCAAGTGTAACCTTACCAAGGCATTGTAAAGTGGTATTAACATGTCACCTGATCTTGATTCTATCCCTCTGTTAATGCAACCTAGCACCATGTTGGCTTTTTTGGCAGCTGCAGCACACTGCTGACTCATATTTACGTGATTGTTAACTAGGACTCCAAGGGACACGGTGGCTCAGTGGGTTAGGACGCTGAGCTTGTCGATCAGAAAGTCGGCAGTTTGGCGGGTTGATTCCCGAGTGCCATGTAACAGAGTGAGCACCTGTTACTTGTCCCAGCTTCCGCCAACCTAGCAGTTCGAAAGCATGTAAAAATGCAAGTAGAAAAATAGGGACCACTACAGTGGGAAGGTAACAGCGTTCCGTGCGCCTTTGGTGTCTAGTCATGCTGGCCACATGACCATGGAGATGTCCTCGGACAAGCACTGGCTCTTTGGCTTTAAAACAGAGATGAGCACCGGCCCCTAGAGTCGGAAACAACTAGCACACATGTGTGGGGGAACCTTTACCTTTATATATTGTCTTTACTATGCTCTCTATTTTTTCCTTCTATTTTTCTTTTTTGTGTTCTTTATAATTCTTTATAATCATTATTAAAATTACTATTAAAAAAGAGATTATACAACATAAAGCTTAACAGTTGAAAAGAGGGTTAGCATGGGCCCATCTCTGCAAAATACTGCCATTAACCTATCCATACGGTCTTCTTCTTAGATGCTGTTTGAAAATATCTCCATATTACTTGAGTCCTACTGAAATGATAATTTATACAGTTTCGCACAGAGTAACAGCTCAGCATGAACATATCGTGGGAATTCAACCCTAGGTTGATTTGTTGGCTCTTCAGGATGTTTTGTCACCTCCTAAAGTGGAATAGAGACTGATTCACACAAGTATGTCCATTACCCAACATGCCTAGCTTCAGTGGCTTTATCACTCTTTAACCTAGAGCAGAAGGTGTGAATTGGTTCTGTTGAAATGCATTCTGTCTGAAATAAGGCAAGGTCATATGGAAGGCCTACCTGTGGTGCTTGATCTATAAGAGCTTGTTTAACATGTGTTATCACTGGATGTTATTGTCACTGAGGACCATGCATATATGTGTTACTTTCCTCCAGGAAAGGGATCACTAGCTTTCACATTTAGTATCAAACAGGGAAAAGAAAATAAAGTTTCCCTTGATGATTTTGAGTTCATACAGCTTTCTGAAATGAAAATCACCCTAGATCTTCAAACACCATTTGCTGAAAATAATGACTTGAAGCACGATTGCTAATATCACTGAATACCAGAAAATGACTTTAGAGCTAATCAACGCATATACATGACTATCCTGTTAGACAAGGCTTGTCTTTTGACTAATTCTTTTGATCCAGATATGACATTCTGTTCATGTTCCAGTTCACAACAGGTAGGAGAGTACATTTGTTAAGCTGGGTGGGTTTATCTTTCATGTTCATTTATTTACTGTACACTTATGGCAGTGGAAATAAGTGTTACGCTACAAACAAGGCAATGCTTTAAAAAAAACCTCTACTATTTATGTGGGACATTGTGTGATTGAAGACATAAATTCTGCTGGAGTCCATGGTTACACAAGAAAGGAAGTTTTCTTAAAAATTTCAATACCGGCTTGTGAAAAAGCATGCTATAACTATACTAAAAATGGAAATAATTTATAAAAAATACAAAAAATCCACGAGGAACCTATACAGATTATAATGAATTATTGTTGATGACAGTATATGTATATGTATATGTATATGTATATGTATATGTATATGTATATGTATATGTGTTTTCTGAGGTTTTCGCGGGTGCCTTTATGTGGATCCTTGGTTTTTCGGGTTTTTCCCGGGTAGAACTAGAGGTGTAGGTGCAACGTTTTGACGGAATCCCATCCGTCATCATCAGGCTTTAGCTTCCTTCTTCTGGGAGAAGAAGAAGGAAGCTAAAGCCTGATGATGACGGATGGGATTCCGTTGAAACGTTGCACCTACACCTCTAGTTCTACGCGGGGAAAAACCCGAAAAACCAAGGATCCATATGTATATGTATATGTATATGTATATGTATATGTATATGTATATGTATATGTATATGTATATGTATATGTATATGTATATGTATATGTATATGTATATGTATATGTATATGTATATGTATATGTATATGTATATGTATATGTATATGTATATGTATGGAGGGGATGCAATGGCTCAGCACTTAAAGATGCTTGTCCTCTGGAAAGATCCGAGCACCATGCAACAGGGTGAGCTCCCATTAGTTGCCCTAGTTCTTGCCAACCTAGCAATTCGAAAGCATGCAAATGTGAGTAGATAAACAGGTACTACTTCGGTGGGAAGGTAACCATGTTCCGTGCATCTTGGTGTATAGTCATGCTGGCCACATGACCATAGAAGTGTCTTTGGATAATTCTGGCTCCCTCAGTTAAGAAACAGAGATGACCACCACTTCCTAGAGTCATATACAACTGGACAAGGGAAACTTTTACCTTTATGTATATGTATATATGTTATGTTATATTGAAGTAAGCTGTTTTGGATATGATTTATATGAAAAAGACCTATACAAATAAAACCAGCTTTAGATGTTGCTCTTAGATCTTAACTGGATTGTCCAATTGTCCTGTCATCAGAATGGGAAGCAACCCGTTTTTAAGGGACATTAATGGATGACTTAAACTTTTACCCATTTCTTTCCCGTTGCAAATTTGATACTGTGGCACATTTTTCTGCTGGAGTTTCTAAGCACTTGCCCCACCTCCCTTATATCCTTTCAAGTGTTCTTATCCATTTGGGCTGGAGTACTTTATTGCTTTACAGGATAGCTTCGTGAGTTTACTGGCTACTTCTCATAGGCAGGGATACACTTTCAACTGAGCCAGTATTTACCTCTACGGTAGTAACTTTCAAACCTCCAACTGTTGCAGGAGCTCAATCAATATCATTCTCTTGAATCTCCAGTATAAAAGATGTGACAGCCTGCACGAATCATCACCAAGGCCAAAATTCTTTGCACTTGGAGAACCAGAAGACTATCCCAAGCTTGATCTTCTTATAGGTATGTTAGTGTTTTTCCTGTGTTGTGTTCTTGATGGGAGGAAACTTTTTGACAAGGTAGTGTTCCCAATTTGAAATGGTGTAGGGCAGGGGTCTGCAACCTTGACAACTTCAAGACTTGTGGACTTCGGCTCTCAGAATTCCTCAGCCAGCATAGCTGAAGTCCACAAGTCTTAAAGTTGTCAAGGTTGCAGACCCCTGGTATAGGGTCTCCTGTTTGAGAAGGGGGTTGGACTAGGAGACTTCCAAGGTCTCTTCCAATTATATTATTCTATGTTCATCTCTACCATGCTTTTTCTATATCTTTGAATGTCTGTGGAGATTCTCAGTCATCCAGGTATGGTTATATTTTTTGAATAATAAGGAAGCCAGATCTCTGGTGGCTAGGCACAGGGCAACTTAGAAAGAAACAGTTCATCCTCTATTTGTAGGATGCTGCCACGTGACTGACCAGCATAATCTGTGACCAGGTCACTGAGAAGCAGCTATTTAGCTATCACCAGTGAAATGCTGTAAATTATATTTTTCATCTCTATATTAGAAAACATAAGGGAAAGATTTACCCATTCAGCAGAGAGTTAGGGGAAAATCAGTGTTGTCTAGTAAGTTAAATTAATGTATAACTGGGATGAGATGCTACAGTAAACACACAGAGAAGACCCATTAACTGTAGCAGGAAACCAAGGACTTATAAAAAAAACTTTATTTGCATTGTAAACAATGTTCTTGTTATATATTTTATATACATGGCGGTCACATCTGATGTTTCTAGGCTGTAATCAAGCAAATGCAAAATGGATGGTTTAAAAATTGGGGTTCATCTGAAGACAGGATTAGTCGCACATGGTTGTGTTCCTGAGCAATTTTTCACATCCAATCTGCATATTAAGCACTTGGGTATTGAGTCATTAATGCAATGGGAAAGAATTGTGCTTTTCTGGCTAGGTTTGTCTTTGATATCCTGTGAGAATGATGCCAGAAAAATCAAGTCATCTTGTAAATAATGGAAATAATAGAAGTACATTCGACAAATCCAACCTCACTAGCTTTTAAAAGAGATTTCTGCCTCCCTACATTGGAAATGTGAAATCATTTCTCACCTTGTAAAAGTCAAAGGCAGTCTCTGCATTTTCATTATTGTGTTGAAATCCAAATATTATTCTTCCATTCTCTCACTCATTCTCATCATTGTATGATCAAACTATAGCCAGGGAAGGAAAGGTTAGCTTTATCAATCAAAGTTTGCTACCAGCATTCTAAATAATTGAACCCTCCAGAAAAACAAGCTTTATGCATTTTTTTTCCTTTCTTCTTTTTTCCCCCCATATCTCCATAAAAAGTCATTTCAATATGTTTGGTTCTGTGGCAGGAGGTTTTTTATGAAGTGTTTATCCTTTTCACAGTTCTTGACAGAAGAGCAGAGATATACATATAAATATGTTTGCAGTTTGAGACTCAGCACACTTTCCAAAAGAACTCAAACCTTATTTTACTTTTCTGTTCTTCTTTCTCTCTTCTCATCATGTTTTTTTCTAAAAATCCCATTTATATCCCGCCCTTCTCCGAAGACTCAGGGTGGCTTACAATTTAAAGCACAAATCAGTGTGCTTAGCAATAGCCTTCATTCTATGTATATGCCTGCTTATGTATATGTGCTTAGCAGTAGCCCTCATTCTATGTATATGCCTGCTTATCAGGGCTTTCACACACACCCCAAGCGGCATTATTACAAAGTCAGCTTATTGCCCCCAACAATCTGGGTCCTCATTTTACCTACCTCGGAAGGATGGAAGGCTGAGTCAACCTTGAGCCTGGTGGGATGCGAACCTGCACTAATTGCAGGCAGCTGGTGTTACTTAAGGAGGCATTAGCCCACTGCTCCACCAAGGCTATATCTAGAGAGCTGAGCCATTTTATTTATTTATTTATTTGTTTGTTTTTATAAACCGCCCTTCTCCCGAGGGACTCGGGGCGGTGTACAGAGTAAGGTAGGTATACAGATTGAACAATAGTGAAAAACAATAGTAAAAACAACTGAGACCCCAAGAGCTATCAGGCCAGGCCGGACTGCTGGAACAGGTAAGTTTTTAAATTGCGCCGGAAGGTGCGGAGGTCGGGGGCCATCCGGATTTTGGTTGGCAAGCAGTTCCAGAGGGCTGGTGCACCCACTGAGAATGCCCTCCCCCTGGGGGCCACCAGCCGACATTCCTTGAGCGGTGGCACCCTGAGGAGGCCCTCTCTGTGGGAGCGCACAGGACGGAGGGGTGTCGACATTGGCAGAAGGTGCTCCCGTAGGTAGTCCGGACCCATGCCATGTAGGGCTTTGTATGTCATTGTTAGCACCTTGAATTTCACTCGGAAGGCAACCGGAAGCCAGTGCAGCTCACGGAGGAGAGGTGTGATATGGGAGTATCGGGAGGCCCCCAAAAGTGTCCGTGCAGCTGCACTTTGCACCAGTTGAAGCTTCCGAGTGGATCTCAAGGGCAGCCCCATGTAGAGAGCGTTACAGTAGTCTAGGCGAGAGGTCACAAGTGCATGGGTGACTGTACGTAAGGCATCCAGGTCCAGATAAGGTCGTAGTTGGCGCACCAGTCGAACCTGGGAGAAGGCCCCCTTGGTCACAGCTCCTATGTGATCTTCTAGGGATAGCTGCAAGTCTAGGAGGACACCCAGGTTGTGGGCCCTATCCACAGGGGGTAATAACTCATCCCCGATGTTAAGGGGTGGAATGATCTGAGTATCCTGGCTTGCCGGTACGTACAGCCATTCAGTCTTGTCCGGGTTGAGTTGAAGCCTGTTCCTCCCCATCCTTTCCCCGTGTTATAAGCAAAGCAGAATCCTGCCACAGAATAAAGGGAAGTAGAGTAAATTATTTCAATTCAGTATTGAGATCTAATTTGATCTAATGGTTAAGACACCGAGCTGGAAAGCAGGATATTGTGAGTTGAAATCTTTACCTAACCCTGAAAGCCAGCTGGGTGACCTTGGGCCAGTCACACACACTCAGCCCAACCCAACTCACAGGGTTGTTGTAGTGAGGAAAATAGGAGAAAGGTGGTCTGTTCAATATGTTCACCATCTTATTTGTAAAATTAATAAAGTCAAGATACAATTAAATAGATAAAATAATAAATATTCAAACATCCTCCTCTCTGCAAGTAGAAAATTAGCACATCAGGGTACCAGGCCCAGACCACACCACTTTGCGCGGACTCTTAACAACACAAAACTAAATCTAAATCACATTGATTTCAAATCATATTCCAAAAAGTGTACCACTGAAATAAACAATAGAGTTTTGGGGTGCTTCTGATTCAGTTTCCTTCAGAGAATATTTTAGAGAGCCTAGGAAAATACTGTAAATGCAACCGTTTCTGGCCATCAAATCCAAAGTGACCAAAATCATAGCTTTGGGGATCTTTTTTTGGATGCTATGGGTTAATACCATTTGGGAAAAAATGTGATCTCTTCCTCCATCTAGCTATATGATAGTTCATGATTAGAAGGCATGTCCTAGCCTGAGTTAGGAATTAAATTTCCACCTGAAATCACTGTAAGAGGAAACTTAAGCATCTGATTCCTTTTGTTTCTCATCTTTAAGTGATGGTAAAAGGGTATTTCTTATCATTTTTTAAAAAAAATGTTAAAATGCTAGGCCTGTTGATAGCCATGGTCAGCTTTTAAAATATAAAAGCTTATTTTCCTGTGGTTTCTGGAACAATTATTTATTCACACCTCCATGTGCTCCTGAAATTCACTCCTATGGGTGAAAAATAAAGTGGGAAAATGAAATGCACAATTGGCAAACCTTCTTCCTGCTATTCTTCATACAGGATCTTTCCCCAGTTCTGAGCTAAATCTGGACAGTGTTTTCCATCTATGTTTGAATTGTCAAAAGAACACACTGGCGTAAAATGTATTGTTGCCATTGCCACTGCTTGCTGCCAAAGGGGCTCTCCTGATTTTACCTGTGGAGTGTGTGCTAACACAATAATTGGTAAAATTTAAAAATTTTAAATTTTAGCATGTGTTTATTGTTTAGGGCTATTTGATTTAATCTCATTTTAATTTTTATACATTATGTGTTGTTTATAGTGTTTTAATTACCCTGTACACCGCCCCGAGTCCCTTCGGAGAGGAGCGGTATATAAATCTAAATAAATAAATAAATAAATAAATAAATAAATAAATAAATAAATAAATAAATAAATAAATAAACAAACAAACAAACAAACAAAAAAATCCTCTGGCTTTGCTGCCATGATTTTCACCAATCAGCATGGAGCCATCCACCAATCATACAAGGATGGGGTGGAGTCTAGAAAGGTGCCAGGTTTGACAAATGGCTGACTTGCTTGTTCTGCTTTATTTTGTGTATCAAAAGGGAATTGTTCACCGGTCATAACAGAGATAAAGAGTTAGCAAACCACAAAACCTATCCTTTTCATCCCACTTGCTGGCAAAGTCATTGGAGATCTTGTTTTGTTCAGCCATCATTGAAAGCTCCCAGGCCATCTTTCTCACTTAAACAGATGCCAATGGGCTTCAGAACTGCCCATTGTGTCCCCCATATTCCCCCTCAAGTTGAAAATACCAGATGTCACCCAAAGAGAATGGCAGGAGCCAAAGCACCCTGAAGGCAGGACAAGAAGCAATGGATGGAAATTAATTAAGGAGAGAACCAACCTAAAACTAAGAAGAAATTTCCTGACAGTTAGAACAATTAACCAGTGGAACAACCTGCCTCCAGAAGTTGTGAATGCTCCAACACTGGAAGTTTTTAAGAAGAGACTGGACAACCATTTGTCTGAAATGGTGTAAGGTTTCCTGCCTGAGCAGGGGGTTGGACTAGAAGACCTCCAAGGTCCCTTCCAACTCTATTATTGTTATATTATTTTTATTGTTAAGTGATCAAGAGATGCTGGGCTGTCTCCATATTCTATTTTGCACACCTTCAAACAGCTGTGGATTTGTGCCAGCCTGAGGAACAAAAGACTGTATTAAGGATCATTTAAATTTCATTCTTGGGCTGAGGACAATATAATAATACTTTAATGGGAGCCTATTAGAATAAGGCCATGTTTGCACCATGGTTAGATGCAAATGAGGACAGACCCAGAATGGCCTGCAACTTCAACAAAGTAGGCAAAATGTACCTGTCATAGACCACAGATGTGGGAATTACCAACTTTGCACATATCTACAGAGGTAGTAGAATAACTTTGGGTCCCCTGCTGGTTTCTCCATTAATGGAAGAACAGCCAAACAGGGCACATTATGGGGACAGTTGCCAAATCTGTCCTGTATCTTTCAGTATCTCCATGGTGGTGCAATGGTTAGAATGCAGTATTGCAGGCAAACTCTGCCCTGCCAGGTGTTTGATTCTGACTGACTCAAGGTTGACTCAGCCTTCCACCCTCCCTAGGTGGGTAAAATGGGGACCCAGATTGTTGGGGGCAACATGCTGACTCTGTAAATTACTTAGAGAGGGCTATAAAGCACTATGAAGCAGTATATAAGTCAAAGTGCTATTTCTATTACTATCTCTGCAAAATGTGCCATCTATTCTTTATAATGTTAGATGATTTGTTTTGAGTTGTATTTTGTATTCACAGAGTTTCCTACACATTATTGATGGAGTGTTTTGTTTTTTTCTTAAGAAAAAGAAACTTCCTGGCAAGATTATATTTTAAGTCCTGACACAGGACACTGTTCATTTAATTTATTTATTGAACTTGCAATGGTCTCAATTTAAAATAGCTTAAAGCCTCCTTGAATCAATGAGCCCGCAGTAGCCACAGGTGTCACAGTCTTTTGAAGCTCATTTTGGTCCAAATGTTAATGATTCCTGATAATGGCACACCTAAAGCAAGTACAAACTCCAGGTATTTTGTTTTGTTTTGTTTTGTTTCCATTTCACCATATTGGTGTTTTATGTGAACATAGCCAAATGTAGGGACATACATTAGGCAGAAAGTTAATAGCAATAAAGAGATATAACATTTCTCCAAGAACTGAAAACTCAGATTTATCGGACTTGGTTACTTTTGCAATAAACCAAAAGGAAATTGTGAAAAACTCATATAGATCACAGTGTTCCCTAGAGCATTTGACAAATTCAACCATGCATGAACCGATAAAATACATATAATTTCATCAAGGATCATTAAGAAGATGGGTAATTAATTTCTGAATGGTTAGCTAGACTCAGGACCTAATAGGCACAGAGGTTTGTTCGTAACTGGGTAAACAACAGGATTGGATTTCACATATCTTCATCATTCCATAAAATGGAAAATAAGGGTATTCAATGAGTTTATAATCAAAAGGTAACGTATAAAATTAGCTACTAGCTAATTCTCCACTTTCTTGTCTTTTTTGTTCTGGAGTTGGAGTTTAGGAATTCAAACAATGAAGTTTCCCAGATTTGGGGATTTTAGGATAGTGGTTTTGTACATCCCAATGTAGGAGAGGATCTGACTTTGTATGTGTTTGGTAAGAAGGGACCTATTTGTCTCTTTAGTGTAGTTTTGAAGCTATTTTTGAAGCCATCTAGAATTGTTGCGTCAATTCAACAGTTCTTCAACTGACTCAACTACTGAAGCACATTAACAAATCAATGAGGAAATGGTTTCAGACTACAAATTGTATCAGATGGTTGTGAAGAGACTTGTGAGTTTCAATTGCTCAGCTCTCTACTTCTTTTCTTGTTCCTTAAAGGCAAGGGTCAACTTTGCTTAAACTTGTGCAAACAGAGCACTTGCACACTGATCCTGTCAACTCAACCTGGAATTCATTGTGGCTCTCAGAAATCTAAATGGGGTCAAGGGGACCTTTGTTTTTAAATTCTGCACAACTGGGGCAAAAGTGAAGTCTCTTGACAATGAATGAATGAATGAATGAATGAATGAATGAATGAATGAATGCCAGAATAATGCTCACAAGCCCTGACTCAACTGTTTACTGCTGTAAACATAAGGGCAGGTTGGTAAGACTAACAAGGTAAGTTCTTATGTGCCAGCACTTTTATTTATTTATTTATTTATTTATTTAGTTATATTTATATACCGCCCTATTCCCTGAGGACTCAGGGCGGTTTACAGGGAATTAAAAATCCAAAATACAAAAATTAAAAACCCAATTAAAAAATATTAAATTAACCCTGTAGTCAGTTAAAAAACCCCAAATTAAAATTTCCTCCTCAGTCTGGGCCCGAGAGCTCGAAGAGCCAGGTCTTCAGGCCCCGGCGGAATGATCGGAGGTCGGGGGCAGTCCTCAGCTCCACCGGCAGCTGGTTCCAGAGGGCAGGCGCTCCCACCGAGAAGGCCCTATCCCTGGGTGTCACCCGCCGGCAATCTCTCACCGGCGGAACCCTGAGCAGACCCTCCCTGTGGGAGCGCACTGGGCGAAGGGCGTTTGATGCCGGCAGCAGGTGTTCCCTCAAATAACCCGGACCCAGGCCATGTAGGGCTTTATAGGTGATAACCAGCACCTTGAATTTCACCCGGAGGGCAACCGGAAGCCAATGCAGCTCGCGGAGTAGAGGTGTTACATGGGAGTATCGGGAAACCCCCATTACAACTCGCGCGGCCGCATTCTGCACCAGTTGAAGCCTCCGAGTGGTCTTCAAGGGCAGCCCCATGTAGAGAGCGTTACAGTAGTCCAAACGGGAGGTCACAAGCGCATGCGTGACTGTGCGTAGGGCGTCTCGGTCCAAATAGGGACGCAACTGGCGCACCAGGCGAACCTGTGCAAAAGCCCCCCTGGTCACGGCTCCTATATGATCTTCAAAATTGAGCCGTGAATCCAGGAGGACGCCCAAGTTGCGAGCCCTATCAACGGGGGGCAACACCTCACCCCCCATCGTTAGAGGTGGAATAACATGGTTAACCCGAGACGCCGATATGCACAGCCACTCAGTCTTGGCGGGATTGAGACGAAGCCTGTTTCTCCCCAACCAGACCTGAACCGCCTCCAGGCACCGGGACATCACGGAGAGGGCATCACTGGGTTGGTTCGGGGTGGAAAGAAAAAGTTGGGTATCATCAGCGTACTGGTGATACCCCACCCCAAAACCACGAATGATCTCGCCCAGCGGCTTCATGTAGATGTTGAACAGGAGAGGCGAGAGAACCGACCCCTGAGGAACTCCACAAATGAGAGACCTCGGGGCGGATCTCTGCCCTCCTGTCAACACCGACTGCGAGCGGCCCTGGAGGTAGGAGGAGAACCACCGTAGAACGGTGCCTCCCACTCCCAACCCCCTGAGACGCCGCAGCAGGATACCATGGTCGATGGTATCGAAAGCCGCTGAGAGATCTAATAGGACCAGGACAGAGGAGCAACCCCTGTCCCTAGCCCTCCAGAGATCATTCACCAGCGCGACCAATGCCGTCTCCGTGCTGTGTCCGGGCCTGAAACCCGATTGGTACGGGTCCAGATAATCAGTTTCCTCCAGGAACAGAGGGAGCTGATGCGCCACCACACTCTCAACAACCTTCGCCAGAAAGCGAAGGTTGGAGACTGGACGATAGTTGTTTAAAACAGCCGGGTCCAAAGCAGGCTTCTTGAGGAGGGGTCTCACCACCGCCTCCTTCAGGGCGGCAGGGAAGACACCCTCCTTCAAAGAAGCAGTTATTACTGCATGGAACCAGCCTCGTGTTCCCTCCCGAGCCGCATAAGCTAGCCAGGAGGGGCACGGATCCAACAAACAGGTGGTGGAGCTCAGTCTCCCCATGATCCTGTCCACATCATCAGGGGAAACAGGGTCGAACTCAGTCCAGATAACATGCTCAAGACCGCCTGATTCCTCCACATCTGGCTCTGCCCAGTCAGAGTCCAGGCCGGTCCGGATCCGAGCGATTTTGTCCGCCAGATGATGACTAAACTCCTCGGCTCGTCCCTGCAAGGGATCCTCTCTCACCTCCTGGTTAAGGAGGGAGCGAGTCACCCTAAACAGGGCAGCCAGGCGATTATCTGCGGATGCGACAAGGGCGGCAAAGTAGTTAGACTTCGCCGTTCTTATCGCCGCAAGATAAGACCTTATAAAGGTTCTTAACTGCAATCGGTCGGATTCGGATCGGCTGGATCTCCAACCACTCTCTAGACCTCGTCTCCGACGCTTCATCTCCCGGAGCTCCACAGAGAACCATGGGGCCCAACGGGATCTGCGCCGAATCAGAGGTCGCATGGGTACAACGCAGTCGAGTGCCCTGGTGGCAGCCGTTTCCCAGGCCTCCACCAGAGCATCGACTGGGCTGTGGGTAAGGGTGATAGGTGTCTGTCTCTATGGCATTGTGGTTCTCCAGGTCTGCTTCAGTACCCTCTGCAGACTCACACAGATTTGGTCTCCAACCTATATTCCTGAACACTCCAAGTTGTGCCAGGGATATGGGGTTATTTCCAGAAGGGGCCAAACTTGCCAATTAGTTATTGACAATTCTCCTGGTGTCCCAAAAAACAACTAATCAAACTAGGCATCAAATCATAACACATATCTGAAAGAAGAAGACAAAGCTCTTTCTTCAATATCACATCAAACCTAATGCTCAGCAAAGTGAGTGGAAAAGTAAAATGGCTTCACTTTTTAAAAGAATATGTTCTTGAAAGACATCCCCAAGTGTTACTTTGTGGTTCTTCACATTTTGAGTAAAAAAAAGTCCTTCTTTGACCTTGTATGATATAGATATCGATTTTTGCTTGTTTTCATTTTGTACCAAATTCCTGGTGGATTAGATCTTAGTCCTTGGAAAATATTCTTCCCTCTCCTCTTCCTTTTTTCTCCTTCCAGTTGCACTGGTTCATCAAGTGTTTCTATAGGTGCTTTTTCAGATCATTTGGAACTGTTGTGTTCTCCTTTATTTATTATTGCTACCTCTGCCTTGAAAGAATTATAGGGCGGGGAAGAGGAAGTATTTCCAAAATGTATCCTCTAGCAGATTTGCACCTGAAACTTGGAAGGATTAATGTCATCTAAATGATCTACTGTCTCTTCTATGTTTATCCCTTTCTGTCAAAAAAAGAAATGGTTTGTATATTTGGAAGTTTCTGTCAGGACATCTTCAGCTTACTCCACTTCATTGGCATCCTGCCATAAAAGGATGAAGAAATTAGGGAAGTAAAGGTGGGAGATGACAGGGTAACAGGAATCAAAGGTGTCAATCTGGAACAGACTGGCTGATTAAGAATGGGGCCATGAGAACAGAATGTGAAACCACCAGGGCTTTTTTTCTCATAGAACGCTCAGAACGGAGTTCCGGCACCTTTTTTGGATGGAACCTTGTAGGGTAGGCAAGGTGGGTTGTATGACATGTGTGAGTTCCGGCACCTTTTGCTTTTACCAAAAAAGCACTGGAAACCACCAAAGAAGTGTCAGACCTCAGAGCTGTTCTCAAAACATGTAATCTGAATATCATTGGACATTGACAGACTGGTCAAGTGGAGGAGGACCTGGCAAGAGGGAAAACTGCAGGCTTTGTGCAGAAACACTCAGATCCAGCTTTGCTTATGCTGTAATCACTTGAATTTAGTAAAAAATGAACCTTTCACTTCACCAATGGAACTGAGGGTTTTTCTTTCCTAAGAACCCAAGTCAGGACACTCCTAACAGTTTCTCCAAAAGAAAATATGGACAATTTTTTTAAAAAACAACATTTCAAAAATGTCCAAATTTGAATTTTTCAAGTAGTGATATCAAATCCTGTCAGGGTTGATTCAAACAGACCTACATTTAAGACATCATATTTTATTTAGGTTGAAGCAGTTCCAGAAACAGTAGTGGGAAAACCCTTTTCATAATATATTCCTGGGCCCTTGGCTACTTTTAAATTAAAATAAAAGGATTGGGAAAGAACCTAATTCAAGGATGGGACAAGCACTTTGTATGCAGTGAGTCCCAGGGTCTTTTCTGAAAACATTGTAAAATACAATCACAATAGTGCTACTCCTCCATTGTTTCTCTAATCACCGTGTATTTGAGGAAAGTATAAATTTTCTGAAGTTTTTATGGAGCATATTCCTTTAAAAAGTAAATCTGACCAGTCTGAGCCCAACCTTCATCTCCAGTGTTATTCTGTGCTTCTTCAGATTTTGAGCAAAAAGGCCTTCTTTGACCTTTTACAACGTAGATATCAATTTTTGCTTGTTTTCATTTTGTACCAAATTCCCAGTGGATTAGATCTTAGTCTCTGTAACATATTCTTCTATCTCCCCTTCTTTTTTCCTCCTTCCCGAACAGAGGTCTACAAGGAAAAAAGCAGAACATGTGACTTGCAACGATGTGTAATATCTGACAGTAACTATACAAGAGATCGTATATGAGCTATTAAATGTAATCATTTTTTTAAAAAAAGCATCATTGATATGTCTTAGTTTCATTTTGGTAGAGCGCATTCATTAAAAAAAACATTCTGAATTAAGACACTGGTGTGTATTTAACTTAATTAAATATTTAATCAAATGTCATCCTGATATTATTTCTGCTCCTACAAATTTCCAAAACTCTCTTGTAGATTTTGCCTATTTTATTACTTCTGTTGACTTTGGGGAAGTTTAAGACTGTTATAAAATTTCAGTCTGTCTGATGGGACCTTCCAAGACAAGTTTCCATTTATAAGCTGAAATAAATAAAAGTAGCATTTTTATAAGCTATTTTACTGTTATGCATGTATCATCATCTATGTGAGCTATATGCTACAGAAAATGCCCTCTAAAATGTCCTTTCTTCCCTCATGGAAGCCATTCTGCAGGTAGCCTCCCTTATTTATATGTTCTGTGAACTGTATCACTTGCACAATTTTTTCATGCACAATAAGCTAAATAATAATTTGCATGTAGTGATTTGAGAGCTACATAGTGCAATCTTTGTTCAAATCTTCAGAAGGTTAAGTAATTAAAACCACTGAGTTCCAATTAGTTATCAATAGGTAACAATAGAAATCAGCCTGAGACCCACGATCTCGAAAATACATTCAATCCTTCAATTAAGAACGTCTGACTTGAGGGCAACTCATTCTTACAAATGGCTGTCCATTACTAAATGGCATTCCGCTTCCTTGAGCCAATGAACTACTGAAGCCACACAATGTTTTCATGAACAGTTGAAGTCACACATTTTTAATATACAGCAGGAGTGGCCAATTAATTTTCCCAAGAGGCCACATGAGAAACTGGGATTATTGTGGAGGGCCGATCCATAGGGCCTCCAGAGATACATAGGCATGCATGCAAGCACATATGTAAATTGGGGAAAAAATAGCATCAATGCAAAATAAAAGCAGTGTAATTGTTTTGCGTGCAAGGCATACATTTATTTAATTTGATTTCTAATTTCTGATTGATCTCACACAGTCTGGACAGGCACATCCAAAGGGCTGGATGTGGCTCAGTGGCCATAAAATGCCCAAGTCTGAAATTCAGAACTGAACAGAACAGAACAGAATAACTGTGTTGGAAGGGACCTCTGAAGGTCTTCTAGTCCAGCCCCCTGCTCAAGCATGAGACCCTATACCATTTCAGACAAGTGGCTGTCCAGTCTCTTCTTAAAAGCCTCCAGTGATAGAGCACTCACAACTTCTAAAGGCAAACTGTTTCACTGATTAATGATTCTCCTTAGTTCTAGGTTGCTTCTTTCCTTGGTTAGTTTCCATCCATTGTTTCTTGTCTTGCCTTCTAGTGCTATGGAAAATAGGTTGTCCCCCTCTTCTTTGTGGCAGCCCCTGAAATATTAGAATATTGCTATTATGTCACCCCCTAGTGCTTCTTCTCACTAGACTAGCCATATTCAATTCCTGAAACTGTTTTCATATGCTTTAGCCTCCAGGCCTCTAATCACCTTTGTTGCTCTTCGCGGCACTCTTTCCAAAGTCTCAACATCTTTTTTATAATGTGGTGACCAAAACTGGTGACCAAATTTTTATAATGTGGTGACCAAAACTGGATGTATTATTATAGGGTTTTATAAAGCAGTATTAGTACTTCACGTGATCTTGATGTTATCCCTCTGTTAATGCATCCGAGGATTGCATTGGCTTTTTTGGCTGCCTCCGCACCCTGCTGACTCATATTTACAGTAAGTGATTGTCCACTAGGACTCCAAGATCTCTCTCGCAATTAATCATAATCATAATCATAATCATAATCATAATCATAATCATAATCATAATCATAATCATAATCATAATCATAATCATAATCATAATCATAATCATAATCATAATCATAATTATTATTTAATTTCTATACCGCCCTTCTCCCGAAGGACTCAGGGCGGTGTACAGGGCAATACAATAAAATACAACATACAAAAATTAAAAAATATTAAATATTACGGCCCAATTCAATACAATTAATACAATAACATTAAAATACCCCTAAACCCATCAGACCAGGCCGGCTTGTTCAAATAAATATGTTTTTAGGTCACGTCGGAAGGAGCGAAGGTCGGGAGCCATCCGGAGCTCCACCGGTAAACGGTTCCACAGGTCTGGCGCGCCCACAGAGAACGCCCTGCCCCTGGGGGCCGCCAGTCGACACTCTTTGACCGACGGCACCCTAAGGAGGCCCTCTCTGTGGGAGCGCACTGGACGAAGGGAAGTTGATGCCGGCCGCAGGTGCTCCCGGACCCATGCCATTTAGGGCTTTATAGGTCGTAACCAGCACCTTGAATCTTACCCGGAGGACAACCGGAAGCAATTACTGCCACGGAGCCAGGTTTTACCTAATCTGTACCTGTACATTTGGGGGTTTTTACCTTTCTTTTCTCTACATTGAATTTCATTTTGTTGCTGTCTGCCATTTTTAGTAATAGGCAGCTTGTTCACAAGTATGAGTTCCAATTTACATGCAACTTAATTTGACTTAAAGACAGATTTAGGAATGGATCTTGTTCTTAATCCAGGGAATTGTAATAGATCCCTTTATTTCCCAAAGTTAAACTAGATTTTGTTCCCATTGGGATGGATAATTTCCTAGCAATAACAGATTTATAAGTTTCTCTCTGGACAGTAGGCTTCTGAATGTGAACCACTGGGTATCAGGACTTAGAGAATGTTGTTCCTTCTAAACCAGTTTATAGACAAAGTAAACATATTTCACTACTGCTATACAGTACTGGCTTTGAATAGATCCAGTGTGATTCTTCCTGTATTTTCTAAATAGTGCTTGTGTGGAACGCTGCTATCAAGTCATTCCTCGTCCTTCTCTTCATTAAACTAGACATACCCAATTCCAGCAACCGTTCCTTATATGTTTTAGCCTCCAGTCCCCTGATCATCTTTGATGCTCTTCTCTGTACTTTTTCTAAAGTCTCAACATCCTTTTTACATCATGATGACCAAAATTGGATGCAGTGACCATACTGGATGCTGTATTCCAAGTGTGGCCTTACCAAAGCATTGTAAAGTGGTATTAATACTTCACATGATCTTGATTCTATCCCTCTGTGAATGCAGCCTAGCACTGTGTTGGCTTTTTTTGGCAGCTGCAGCACACTGCTGGCTCATATTTAAGTGATTGTCCACTAGGACTCCAAGATCCCCCCCTCTCTCTCTCTGTTTGTGTGTGTGTGTGTGTGTGTGTGTGTGTGCGTATTTCTGGGAATATATAGGATTTCCTATATATTCCCAGTAAGGTCATCCAAGGGGTGAAGGTCATCTTAGCTGCCCAGATAAATCAAGCAGGCACTTATCAATTGATCAGATAATCACTTTTGAGACAATGGCAAAGGCATCATTTCATATTGTGCAGGAGAAAAAAAAAAGGTAAACCACTTCTGAATTCTGGGAGTTGAAGTCCACAAGTCATAAAAGAGCCAAGGTTGCCTACCCCTGCACTAAGAAAACCAAATGAACAGAAAAAAATTAAAAATGAAACAATTGACTTTATCGTGCCAGATGACGGGCTCTCAGATAGGATGGCACTTAATGTGCTACTGAGGAAGAGCGAAAGATCTTTGAGAATACTAATGGATTGACATCTAAATGCTGATGTTGCCATGCAGGAAAAGGAAATCAAAAGATAAAAAGACAGGACTGTGCGGGAACATGAAGCAACTTAAGAAGTATCGATATGGAAGCGCTCAACACAGTGAAAGATAAAACAAATCAATGACACCTTGGTATCTCAAGAATCAGTAAACTGAAATGGACAGGAATTGGACACACAAACGGAAGATCAGTCTTTTTACTACACAGGATATGAAAGACGGAAAAAAATGGTGTTGCCTTCATAATCAGGCAGGATGTAACAGAGGTAATACTTGGGTGCAATGCAGTCAATGACAAAACAGTATCAATTAGACTTTGCAGACAATATTTTAATATGATGGCTATTCAAGTTAATGCTCCAATCACTGATGGAAAGGAGATTGACAACATTTTATAGTCCAGTTCAATGTGAAATCCACCGAACATGCAAGCAAGATGTGCGGCTTCTGTTTGGAGCCTGGAACGTCAACAGTGAAAACAATAAAGAGGAAAACAGAAGTTGGCTTGGATGAAACAGTAATTAAGCAGGAGGATGAGTTATCTGTTTTTGATTACTGAATTGCTTTCACAGTTTCAAACAAAGAAAACATTATATAAATGGACAGTACCAAATGGAATACATAGAAATCAAACCAACTGTATTCATTCCATACAGCATTAACTTTGTCAACTCACAAGCTTCCTCCTTCCGTTATATATTCAAGATGGACAGTATTTAATATTTATTTGTTATGTATATGTAGGGTGTATACATATGTGTATATAGTATGGTTAGGTGTGTGCCATGTACGTGTTCCACTTTCAGAGCGGGCAACTAAATTTCATTTTTGATATGTGCCATTGTGCCCACAGTAAAAAAATGACAGTAAAGGTTATCTTATCTTTACAAGGACATGGAACATGCCAATTATAATAGCAAAGAAGCTAAAAAAGGCAAGCTGTGGAACAGATCCCAAACTGTCCATGTTCCTGTCCCAAATCAAGCTAAAGCCCAAGAACTCAATCAATTTCCTTGATATGATCTTAAACATATACTCAAAGAGAATAGCAGGAAATGCTTTGAAGTTGACAAAGTTGAAGAATACCAAAAATAAGTCAATATGTGCTTCACTGATTATAGAAAGTCCTTCAACTGTGTTGACCATGTCAAGCTGTGGAACGGCTTTCAGAAAATGGGAACTCCAAAACATTTCATTATCCTTATGTAAAATCTATGCACATCAGCAAGTATTGCAGGCCCAATTGGCAAAAGAAAGCTCAGGACCTTATTGGTTGGAAACATGCAGAAGAGGCCTTCACTCTGCAGTGAATAGACAAAGACTAAAATGATGATGATGATGATGATTATGATGATGATGATAATAATAATAATAATAATAATAATAATAATAATAATAATAATAATAATAATAATAATTTGGAAGGGACCTTGGAGGCATCTAGTCCAACCCCCTGCTCAGGCAGGAAACCCTATGCCATTTCAGACAAATGGCTGTCCAGTCTCTTCCTAAAGATTTCCAGTGTTGGAGCATTCACAACTTCTGGAGGCAGGTTGTTCCACTGATTAATTGTTCTAACTGTCAGGAAATTTCTTCTTAGTTGTAGGTTGGTTCTCTCCTTGATTAGTTTCCATCCATTGCTTCTTGTCCTTGCCTTCAGGTGTTTTGGAGAATAACTTATTAATTAATTAATTTATTTATTTATTTAATTTATATACCGCCCTTCTCCCTAGGGACTCAGGGCGGTGAACAGGGCAATACATAAGAAACTAGATACAAAAATTAAGATTATTAAAACATAATTAAACAATGCCCATAAAATTAATACAAATTTAAGATTAAAATTCATTAATTAAAAATCCCACCCCGTCCCATCAGGCCAGGCCAGCTTGTTTAAAGAGATGGGTTTTAAGATCGCGCCGGAAGGAGCGGAGATCGGGCGCCATCCGGAGCTCAACCGGAAGTTGGTTCCATAAATCCGGTGCACCCACAGAGAACGCCCTCCCCCTGGGGGCCACCAGTCGGCATTCTTTGACCGGTGGCACCCTGAGGAGGCCCTCTCTGTGGGAGCGTACTGGGCGGAGGGAAGTTGACGCCGGCTGCAGGTGCTCCCCAAGGTATTCCAGACCCATGCCATGAAGGGCTTTGTAGGTCATAACCAACACCTTGAACCTCACCCGGAAGACAACTGGTAGCCAATGCAGCTCGCGGAGCAAAGGTGTAACATGGGAGTATCGGGAAACTCCCAGTACAACTCTCGTGGCTGCATTCTGTACCAGTTGGAGCCTCCGAGTGGTCTTCAAGGGTAGCCCCATGTAGAGAGCGTTGCAGTAATCAAGACGAGAGGTCACGAGCGCATGAGTGAGCATACGTAAGGCATCCCGGTCTAGATAGGGCCGCAACTGGCGCACCAGGCGAACCTGGGTGAAGGCCCCCCTAGTCACAGCTACAATATGGTCTTCTAAGGAGAGTTGTGAATCTAGGAGGACTCCCAACTTGCCTTGCCTTCAGGTGTTTTGGAGAATAATGAGGACCCAGATTGTTGGGGGCAATTAAGCTGACTTTGAAATAATGCCCCGTGGGGGGGGGGTGAAAGCCCTAATAAGCAGGCATATACATAGAATGAAGGCTACTGCTAAGCTTGTAAGCTGCCCTGAGTCTTCGGAGAAGGGCGGGATATAAATGGAATTAAAATAAAAAAAATAAAAATAAAAAAAACTTAACTTTCTCTTCTTTGTGGAAACCCTTTAGATATTGGACCGCTGCTATCACTTCAGCCCTACATTTCCTTTTCATTAAACTAGACCTTCTAGTTAACTACTTATGATGTTACTGACTGTTTGTATTTGATCCATTTCAAGGAAAAACACTATTGAATATTTGTTCATAAGACTCTCATTTTCATATATGGACTAAAACCTATTCCTAGACCTTGAAGTTAAAAGTCATTTACCACACATAAATGGTCTTAAAGAAATACCTAAAATAGATGAATATTCATTTAAAATTTTTGTGTGCCAATATTTGCATGTGATTGTGGCCATTGTTGGTTAAATCAAGGGTCATCTGTTTTTTAATGCACTTGCACTTAATAAATTTCACATTTCAATTTTGAATGTATTTTCTTAGAAAAAATAGGTCTTATTCCTTAAGACTAAATTAATGTTTATGAACCACTAAGCTGTTTCATTAGCAAATCATTGTCTCACTCCTTCATGGATGCCTGATGTTCTCCAGAATCAACATTTGCTTCTCTCTTTGTTGAATGGGAGTTCATGAATCATCTTGTTTTATTTTGTTTGGAAACACATGAATATATTTTAACAAAACATGAAAGTGAGGAAATATTGAAAAGGAAGGGGAAACTGCAATTTTAAAAGAGAGTATTTGCTTGAAGACATATTTTAAGATTAGAAACTTTACATCGTTTAATAGTAATATATTGGGAAAACTGTTAATTGTTCCATCTGTTAGTTAGTCTTATAGAGCTACTGTTAATATATGCCAACATTCTGGCAGTGTAATGAAATCACTTTATAGAAAATGCAGCAATTCAGTAAAGATAAGTCCCTGTGGATGGGGGAAATATTGTCTCAATGGAGGAAAAGCTTTTAGTAGCAAAACCCCTATCTTAAACATTTGGGCAAGGTTTTCTTACAACAAAAAGAAATATAATCTGTTAACAGAGTACACATTTACTTTTCTACAGAATGTCAAAATCAAAAGTTTACTTTGTTATCAGGAAGCTGGATTTGAGTCTCGAAATGCATTGCTTTGGTAACATCTGGATAGAAAGAAGTCCTTTCCTCTGGAGTTAAATGGGTGGGAATAAATTTTAGCATTTTATGCAAATATGAAATTTATACACTGTCTTAGCTGGATTCTGGGCACTTTACAGTATGTAACAACATGCCTTATTTGCAGCAATAAGCATATAAAACAATATAGTAATGCAATACTGTATAAGAAAACAACACATTTGGTGTTGAGGCTCCCCAGTTGGTCCTAAAAGGCCTTCCCCAGAAGTTACCTTATACATCTTTCTGGAAGGCTGTGAGTGAGAGAACCATTTTTACCTTGGGGTGAAGGGTGGAATCTCCAACTTTCACAGGAATGCAGCCTCTGTAGCAGAGTCCCCAATCTTTTAGGCACCATGGACCAGTTCCGTGGAGAGAGGTTTTTCCGAGGCCCAGAGGATGTGGTTTTGTGTGCTGCCTGCATCACATGGATGGAGGCTTTGCTTGTTTGTGCAGACCAGTTGCTGGCATGCCATGGCCCAGTACTGTTCCACAGACCAGGGGTTGGGGACCCCTGCCCTACAGAGAATGGTCACCAAGGGTAGGGAAGGAAGGGAAGGGAAGGGAAGGGAAGGGGAGGGGAGAGGAGAGGAGAGGAGAGGAGAGGAGACAAACTCTTTTATCTTTATTTTTATATACAGAATAATCCAGAATGCTTGTACACATTCTGACATCTTGGTATTTTTATTTATTTTATTTATTTATTTATTTATAATGAGACTTGTATGCCACCCTATCTCCCGAAGGACTCAGGGTGGCTAACAACAATAAAATACAATAAATACAAATATTAAAAAAGAATTAAATTATGTCAAAGTCCCACTAAAACCAATAAAAACATTTAAAATCATAATTAAAACCCCATTATCATCAGTCCAGGTCAGCCTGTTGGAAAAGATATGTCTTAAGGTCACGACGAAAGGACTGAAGGTCTGAGGCCAGCCGGAGCTCCCGGGGGAGCTGATTCCACATATTTTTGAAATGTAATTCATATTTAAAAGACTGACATAAAATGTAAAGGTACAGATAGGCATAACATAAATATATATATATACGTACTAGAAAAAGAGGTATAAACTAGAAGAAGTATGCAGAGAATAACATATTAAGATTTATAGAATCAGTTTTTAGCTGCATTCTTAAACAATAAGCTGAGTAGAAAGTGTGATTAGTAAGAAGATATGAGACATTCAGAGAAAACAAAAATGAAATAATTATATATACTTTCTCTAGCTTGTCATAAAGGTTAAGGCACCAGGCTAGAAATTGGGAGAACGTGAGTTCTAGTCCTGCCTTAGCCCCAAAGCCTTGAGTCAATCACTCTTTCACAAACCCAGAAAGGAGGCAATAACAAACCATTCTGAGATCTTGCCAAGAAAACCACAGACTTTGTCCAGGCAACTGCTAAGAGAAAAGACTGCCTCGAAGGAACAAAGCTATGGCATTAACCTACATCCCATCCTTGTATTTTAATTTTCCAAAAAAGTCCCTTCCATCTTGAAGACAATCTTATTTGTTACTTGTTAGCAGACTAGAACCCTAATGTCACCAGGAGAGTCACAAAATTTCTCACTGATCTTACTACCCTATGCAGGAATCTATTAATTTTCTGTTTACATTAATATGCAATTTTATTTTATTATTCCATGTTTCTTTCATTGCATGTAGGTCTTATACCCTATCATATTTTGTTTGTCCCTGAGCAATATTATACTCACTTACACAAAGACAAAGTCATGCCCCTATGTGTTCACTTAATAATAGAATACTCAGTAGGTAAAATTCAAGTATTGTATTTTTAACGTTCCTTCTAGATAATGTTTAAACTTTTTTCTCTATGTCATGGCTTCCTGTGTTTCTATTCTTTTATGATATTAAGTGTTTAAATTGCTGATCAATATCCATACCAATTATCATAACTTGCCCATCCTTTGCAGAAGATAGAAATGGATTCAGGAACAATATGAAGTTCTTAGATTCATCCTTGTCTTTCTAAGCTGCGCAAAACCATCAATTGAAATGGATTTATTTGATTTACATGGTTGCCCATTTTTTTAAAGGCAGCCCTGGGCAGCTCACCACATATTTAAAACAATTTAAAAGAAGAATATCAATAAGAAAAATATGAAAAGCTACAATGGATGCCAAGAATGACCCCAAGGTAAACAGCAGGACCACACTCATGTACCAGCCACCTGATCACATGTTCTGGAAAATATCAGGTTCTTAATGTAATGTGCTTTTTAAATATAGCTTTATTAAGCTTTTAATATAAAAAAGATAAAAACTACAGAAACCAATATTTAGAATAAAAAAGAGAGAGAAGAAAAGAAAAAAAGCCAAAAGTGTAAGAAAGAAAATATAAAGAAATTGTTTCCCATAGTTATTAGAGCTTTCATAAACATAAGTAGAAAATTATCTCTTACTTAGGATTACAGCAGGATTTTCATTTTTCTATAACCGATTTTTTAAATCATCAAGCCATATATCATTAGAATATTTTTTCTGTTTTATACAAATGGGCTATAAGGAGGTTCTAACCAATAATGGTGGTCAGGCCCCTTCTCAAGAAGCCTGCCCTAGACCCGGCTATTTTAAACAACTATCGTCCAGTCTCCAACCTTCGCTTTTTAGCAAAGGTTGTTGAGAGCGTGGTGGCGCATCAGCTTCCTTTGTTCCTGGAAGAAACTGATTATCTAGACCCGTACCAATCGGGCTTTAGGCCCGGGTACAGCACAGAGACGGCATTGGTCACGCTGGGGGAATGATCTCTGGCAGGCTCGGGACAGGGGTTGTTCCTCTGTCCTAGTCCTGTTAGATCTCTCAGCGGCTTTTGATACCATCGACCATGGTATCCTACTGTGGCGTCTCAGGGGGTTGGGAGTGGGGGGCACTGTTTTACAGTGGTTCTCCTCCTACCTCCTGGGCCACTCGCAGTCGGTGTTGACGGGAGGGCAGAAGTCCACCCCGAGGCCTCTCGTTTGTGGAGTCCCTTAGTGGTCGGTCCTCTCTCCCCTCTTGTTCAACATCTACATGAAGCCGCTGGGCGAGCTCATTTGTGGTTTCGGGGTGGGGTATCATCAGTATGCTGATGATACCCAGCTTTTTCTTTCCACCCCAAACCAACCCAGTGATGCCCTCGACGTGATGTCCCATTGCCTGGAGGCGGTCCAGGTTTGAATGGGGAGAAACAGGCTTCGACTCAATCCCGCCAAGACTGAGTGGCTGTGCATACCGGCATCTCGGATGAACCAGTTTTGTCCATCGTTAACTATGGGGGGTGAGGTGTTACCCCCCCCCGTAGATAGGGCTCCCAACTTGGGCGTCCTCCTGGACTCATGGCTCAGTTTGGAAGATCATATATGAGCCGTGACCAGGGGGGTTTTTGCCCAGGTCCGCCTGGTGCGCCAATTGCGGCCCTATATGGACTGAGATGCCCTACACACAATCACTCATGCGCTCGTGACCTCCTGGTTAGACTACTGCAATGCTGTCTACATGGGGCTGCCCTTGAGGACCACTTCGAGGATTCAGCTGGTGCAGAATGCAGCCACGCGAGTTGTGATGGGAGTCTCCCAATACTCCCGTGTAACACCTCTCCTCCGTGAGCTGCATTGGCTTCCGGTTGCCCTCCGGGTGAGATTCAAGGTGCTGGTGATGACCGATAAAGCCCTAAATGGCATGGGTCCAGATTATCTTAGGGAGCACCTGCTGCCATCATCAATTTCCCATCGTCCTGTGTGTTCCCATAGGGAGGGCCTCCTTAGGGTGCCGCCAGTCAGTGAGTGCCAGCAGGTGATCCCCAGGGGAAGGGCATTCTCTGTGGGTGCGCCTGCCCTATGGAATGATCTGCCTGTGGATCTCCGGACTGCCCCCTATCTTTGTTCATTTCGCCGGGACCTAAAAACCTGGTTATTTGATTTATCTGTCCTGGACTGAGGGGTTTTAAATTTTTAAATTTTTAACTTTTTGGGTTATTAATTGTTATTTAATTTTATTTTAACTCCATTTTAACTTATATTGTTTTTTAACTTTGCCCTGTAAACTGCCCTGAGTCCTTCGGGAATAGGACGGTATATAAAACCAATTAAATAAATAAATAAAATAAATAAATAATAAACTTAGATAATGTTTTTTTTCCTCTGATCAAAGATGTTCATTTGGTCATCCCAGCAAGTTCCACCACTGTCACCATCCATTCCTTCATTGTGAGTAACTTCAAAGTTTTCCACTTGTGCAATATTTTCCTTTATTTACCATGTATCCATGAAATTTTTCCAAATGTTTATCAATCAGTCCCCAAAGAAAAGCCTCTGGCTTCAATTGTATATTAGTCTTTAAAATCTTCTTAATTAGTATATTTATTTGGGTCCAAAATTTTCTGGTGTTTTTGCACATCTACCAAGCATGATGAAATGTCCCCTCTTGATGTACACCAGAAATTTGAAATAACTCTATTCATTCTAGACAGTTTTTCTGAAGACATGTACCATCATACACTTATTTAGCAACTATTTGAAGATATGACAGTGGAAAAAAGTGACTTGTAACTGCTCTACTCACTTAAGACTGTTGTAGCATTCCTGCAGCAATTTGGGTATTTGGCAACCAGAATTTATTTATAATGTTGCAGTGCCTCAGAGTCATTTGCTCACCATTTGAAACCTTCCCAGCCATCACTTGATTACTTTGCCTGTCACTTCATTACTTTTTATTGGTTTTGAACTTTCAGTGAATTAGTGTTAGGCAGACCTGGTGTAGGAGAAGGAGTAGTGGAACCTGGGGGTGGAGTTAAAAGAGGGATCAGCCTAGAATCCTTACATAGCCATAAGCAAACTAAGTCCAATGTCCCTTGAATTCTGTTGAACCTTATCTAACTCCTTCCAGGTGATAGTTGGCTGAGAAGATTCCTGTGCATAGGTATGATTAGCAATAAATCAGTTTCATTGGACTTTCATGTGTGTGAACCTTATTTTCAATGCACAACACCTAGACTGATATTAAAGAACAGTCTAGAGAGAACTAGTTAATGGTTGAATGGCCTTTTTGGCTAGCATGGGAAGTGACAACAAACTTCTTAGAGAAACAGGAATGCAGTTAATGATACATCCAGCAGGGATTGCAACCTGACACATTTCCAATCAAGGGAAATGTATAATTGGATGCAGCTTATGGGTGAGTTGAAATGATTTAAACAAAGTGGACTTTTATTTAGATTACATAGAAGACTTGGCAACTTGCAGATTTGTGGACTTCAACTTCAGCATCTCTGGCTGAGGCATTCTGAGAGTTGAACCCACCACAGGTCTTAAAATTGCCAAGGGTGGACACTCTTGATTTAGATAATCAAACCATTTTTCTAGAAAATAAAACAATAAAAGTGATTGAAATTCACTTTGAAGCATAACTTATTTATGTTTCTTCAATAGAGTTGTGATTATTAACATAAGCAAACTGTGCTTAAATCTTTATACCATTTTCAGCTGTAAGTGGATTCTGTTCAAAGACATGTCTGACCGAATGAATTTTGTATTATATTGTGGTGTACTTCATTAAAATAAGTTATGGTCCCTGTGAATTTACTGAACAGATTAAATTTGGATTGAGATGCAGAGATTGCCCTAATCTGCTTCAAGAGAAAAAAAGTTAAGTCTTTTTGGTAGAAAAATAGACCTTCAAGTAGTTAGCTCAAAATCATAATCATACCAATAATTGTCTCTTTTCTACTGGGAAAAGTGGAAGAAAAGAGAAGATGTTTAGCAGCTAGGTGGATGGACCCAATTATGGTGGTGATGGTACAGTATTGGAAGAGCTAAAGGGCCAGACTGGAGACAGATTGTCATGGAGAAAGTCTGTTTATGTGGCTACTAAGAGTTACCACTGACTTGATGATCCAAAATCATCCAATCAATGATGATCCAATCAAGACTCATAAAAGTGATTTTTGATGTATTCAAGTCCTACTCTATTTTCTACCAGGGAAAGAATTACACAGAGATGGTAAGAATCCTGCCAATGCCTCAGAACACATTCAGTGACATCTCCCCATAAATATAAAGTCTACATAATACTAGCATAATCTACCACTCTAATTTCAATAATAAAACTTTAATGCAAGTATGTATACTATATGTTCATATGTATGTGAATACATTATGAAGATACTAAACTTAGAAGATCATCCTTCCTTAGAATCATCAATAATTTCATATTTTTTGTGCGTAAATGGGGACAAATTAATTTGATCAAAATGGGAAATCCAGAATAATTCCACTGATGCTATGGATAATGTCCTTTGGCTTTTGCTTGAGATATCTCTGATTCTTTTTCTCAGCAACTGAAGTGCAGGTGTGTAGCTTTGAATTCTAATACTGCATATTGTTTTTAGCATATTTTTCAGCAACATAATGTCTTTGTACCATTAAAAAACACCTACTTGCAAGTGAAAGGGAAACAAAAACTCATAAAACTGCAATAACATATTTATTTCTCTTCAGCAATAGGATTAATTTTATCACTGTAGATTTATGATTCTGGACATTCTTTACTGGATATTTCATATATCAAAAAAGAAGAACAAGGAGATCATTTTAGAAAATAGTTTGGGGAAAAATCATGATGTATTTTAAGTAATGGATTTACTGTTAGGTGAAGGATTTTTTTTCCTAGAGGACTTAATACTATAGTAATAAAGCTGAATTAGCTTGGAATAAAATTTAATTGCCTGACAAAAATTTGATACTTCTGTTGTGTTACTCTTTGTGTTTGGTGTATATCAGAATGAACTTTCTGGTATGATTTAGAATAAAGTAGAACAGACTTCAGGTTTATCAGCTGGAGAAACTTTACTTGCTCAATTTCTGAGATGGGTGATAACTATTCATCCCTGTCAATTTCACCCACTTTGAAATTTGATCAAGCTATCTTCAGAAAATTACAAGTTTTGCAGATAACAGTGGTTTGTATGGGGCAATACTTCTGATGGCTTACAATTGCTTTTATGATGGATCATTTTTAAAATGGTCTGAGAGTTCAATATTGGAAAATCATGAAAAGAAACAAACACAACAATACCAGTCTCTATGGAACTGGGAAGTGCCCAACAAATATTTATTCACTGTGAAAGCATATATATTTGGAAAGATAGTGCAACAAGTCAAAGCCAATGAGGCAAATATTTAATTAATGAGGTTAATGAGCAATAAGATCACCCTTCTGATGATTTAGCCTGAAAAAAAGAGAAAAGAAGTAAATGATAAAAGAAAATGTACATACTGTATAGGATCAGTCCTTCACAGGGTCATCTGGATCTTCTGGTGAACTTTATTCTCAAATATATTGATAGACAAATATGCTTCTGGGTTCCTGACAAATGACATGGCTTATTCTAAAGAACCCAGTGAGTGCCAACACTGCTACATCAAATCAGCTGAGAAGATACATATGAGAGATGTACTGTATGGTTCCTCAAGATACCAGGCCTTATGCCATTTTAGCAAGAGGAAGAACAGTGGAAAAGAAGAAAAAACATCTCATTGTGAGAGCACTACATCTAAGGCAATATGGACTTTAAAGTTACAACATACTTTGAGCTTTCTGTTAAAAACACTCTAAGATTACCACAATGCATTCTATCTGGAGCTGTTTTTTAAAGAGGGCTTGGAAGATTTATTTACTCCAACATGCACTAGCCCAGGTACAATCAAATCCTTGTCAATGAGAGTTTGTTACAACTCTGTTAAAGGTCCTGCACTGATTTCCTATAGACCTCCCAGTGAAATTTAAATTGCTGGTTTTAACCTGTAAAGCCCTTCATCATTTGGTTCTGGGTTATCTTCAGGACCCTGTTGATCCCTAGAAATAGCTGATGCATTTAGTCTTGCTGGGAAAAGTTGCTGGTGGTCCTCTGAAAATATTGAGTCAAAGTGGTGAATCTCAGAGGAACATAAGTCCTCTGAAATGATCACCCACTGGAACAGGAGTGTCCAACTTTGGCAACTTTAAGACCTGCAGACTTCAATTCCCAGAATTTTCCAGCTAGCCATGCTGGATGAGGAATTCTGAGAGTTGAAATCCATGAATCTTAAATTTGCAAGATTGGACATCCCTGCACTACAGCTTAGATTAGTTCTGACTTTAAATTCTCTGTGATACAGCTGAAATGGATTTGAAGGCTTGACATCTGGCCTTTAAAAAAAAACATCCAGGACTTTTATTTTAATATTGACTTTAAGGTTACATATTCAGAAGAAAGGCATTTTTGGAATTTTTGAGGACTGAATTTATAGTTCTCCTATAATGTAACACTTTTGTAGGTCAAGATTCTTCAGCAAAGACTTCCTTATGACATATTTATTTGTCTAATTCTTATAATCATTACATTAAACTGAAGAAATTAGGAACACACAACAAGAGGGGGCTGGATTAGGATATTATGAAAAGGTTTTCTGCTTCCTCAAACCTAGACTGAAGAAAGACATGCTTAATCAGCATAAAAACACATTAATCACTAATGAAAGAAGGCTGAAGGCAACAGACGAACCTTTGTTTGCTTAAAATTAACTTTTTAAATTTTAAAGCGGCATTTGCTTTACAGAATACAGTTGGTTGGAAACAGAAACCTGTTCATAAAATTGCACTGTTACAGGCAAAGAAACTCTTTTGCTGGCTGGGGCATTTTTTAACTGATGGGGGACATATAAAAACAATGAGCAGAGCTGTGTTTTAAGTAACACAAACTGAGCCAAGTTTGTCTTATTTATCTATTAGTTCATTCATTTGTAAGACAGTATTATACATTTCGAGGGACGCGGTGGCTCAGTGGGTTAGGACGCTGAGCTTGTCAATCAGAAGGTTGGCAGTTTGGCGGGTCAAATCCCGAGTGCCGCGTAACAGAGTGAGCGCCTGTTACTCATCCCAGCTTCTGCCAACCTAGCAGTTTGAAAGCACATAAAAATGCAAGTAGAAAAATAGGGACCACTACGGTGGGAAGGTAACAGTGTTCTGTGCACCTTTGGCATCTAGTCATGCCGGCCACATGACCATGAAGACATCCTCGGACAAACGCTGGCTCTTCGGCTTTGAAACGGAGATGAGCACCGGTCCCTACAGTCGGAAACGACTAGCACGCATGTGCGGGGGAACCTTTACCTTACCTTATTATACATTTCATGTTGCAGTTTTATGCATACTTTATCTCGGATAGCAAACTCACAGCAGAAGAACAAGAGGAAGCACGTATAAACACATGACTTAGCTTGTTAGGCATTTTGTAGAGCAACATTACAAAAAGGAAACAAATCACATCTAACTAGTTGTTTTATTGCCTAATTCCACATCTCGTACCTTAATTCAACAGGGTTAAGAGCTCATTATGTTCTTTTCTTAGTTTGTGAGACTCTTTGCCAAACCTCTCTTCAATATTTTGAATTAAATGTCTTCACGGTTAACCACAAAGAATTATTGTATTTCTCAAACATCCTCAGCTGGTATCTTGAAATGTAAGGTTGTGGATGAAAGGCAGGCTTGTTTAAACCTATCATACATAAAATGTATTGCATCGTGTGGAACATCTCAAAAACCCGTCAGGTAGAAGTGTTGCAATGGCTGCCTTCTTTATCTTATTGTTTTCCTTAGGTAGCTATTATAGCCAATTAAAAATCTGTGATCTAAGGAAAGAAGGAAGATTTAAAATTCAAGGACAGAGAGAAGGGTGTAAACATTTCAGTCAGTCGTTACCTTTTTTTTTCCTTTCTACCAAAAGAAACAACCTCATCAGATCAGACAAAGATTTATGTAGTGCCACACTCTGCAACTGACAATGCTACATGCTGTTGTCTATTCCACCACTGATAATTATATGAACAATGTCTCTGAAGGTAAGATAGTATTATTAAGAAAAATAACGAAGACTATAGATTAAGAATAGAAAAGAGATCAAAAGACATTTTAGAATGTTCTTGTCACATAAAACTATCCAGGGAAAATATATTGTATCTAATAAAACGGAGACCCAGTACCACTGAAATCCTGCAACAGAAAGTCATGTAGATCAGAACAAATTTGAAGGGAGCTGGCTGAGCCATGCTTCCAATTTTTTAAAATAATTTGCCCTCTAAGAGCCATTGGACAAATAGCAATGAAGTAATGATATCACCAGAGAAGGTCATCATAAAATATCTGGTCCTGCTTTGATGGTGTTCGGTAATCTGGGCGTTCCCATGTGCATTAAATCTAACACACATTCCCTCACCTATTTATTTTCATCCCCCCACCATCCCAAAAGGCAAAATGGGTGTTGTATAAAATTGATATCCTGCTGCTAATTTTTGACAGCTTGAGAATTCTGAGGGACATTGGGGGTCACCCAAGATAGATAAAACAATGTACAGACTCAGGGCCATATTCTTGGACCAAGTTGCATGTAAGAGCAACTTATAGTAATACCAAAACCTAACAAAAATTCCTGCCCCAACCAGCTAACTGTTAAAAGTAGCTAAACCACATCTAGAAGAGCAATTAACATTGTGCTTTCTCCATCATACTTCTCTTGACATACAGGTCTTCCGTTAGACATATTAAGGCAACCACAATACAAATCTAGACCTGAAGCCGGACTGAAGAACAGATTACAGACAGGCAGATTTCTATCTGTGTACGTGTCTTGGACTTCAACGTTTTTAAAATAGAATAGAGCTGGAAGGGACCTTGGAGGTCTTCTAGTCCAGCCCCCTGTGCAAGGAGGAGAACCTATACCATCTGAGACAAGTGACTATCTAGCCTCTTCTTAAAAATCTCCAGTGATGGAGTGTCCACGATTTCTGGAGGCAAGCTGTTCCACTGGTTAATTGTCCTCACTGTCAGGAAGTTTCTCCTTAATTCCAGGTTGCTTCTCTCTTTGATCAGTTTCCAACAATTGTTTCTTATCCTGTCCTCTGGACCTTTGCTGAATAATGTGACCCCCTTCTTCTTGGTGGCAACCCCTCAAATACTGGAATACTGCTATCATGTCCCCCCTATTTCTTCTTTTCTTTAGACTAGCCAAACCCAAGTCCTGCAGCCATTTTTCATATGTTTTAGCAAGCCAGCATAGTCAGAAAATCATGGGCATCCAAAAAATCTGGAGTCCATCAAGTTGTCTTCCCTGATTTAGATAATATTACACTGTTCATTTACCACCTATTCAAGCAGCTTCCATGTCAGGCATAACAATAACTGGATTACATAACTTTAAATAGGCTTCTTTAGAAGCAATCTCAGAATCACCTACTTCATTTTAGCCAAGATACGACAGTGACAATGAACATGCAATCAAAGTGGTGCCCCCCCTTTTTACATGCCCTATATAGTTAACAAATGTAAAACAAGGAATGTCATTTCAATTGCATGATTGTGACTGCCATCTTGACCTTTTGACCTCTTTTCCATGGGCACCTCTGCTACTCAAAGTAGATGAACATATATATAATCCAATAGTCCTTCTCCTTCCTGCAGTAGGAATTTCCTGAACTTCTCATTTACAGGAGACTGATGTGTAAATAAGGGACACAGAAAGAGAAGCTGGATAACTCTGTTAAGTAGCAACAGCACAGCAAAAATGCTGAATTGTGATAGATGGAGTCATATGAAAATATCAACAAAGTGCCTTAAGAGTTGGCAAGCAATGGCAGGAATGATAACATAGTTGAATGGCACGAGATTAGGACTTATTAGGCCTTTTCCTAGTGTTATGACAGAAAGTGGTGCTTTGAAGTAGAATGAGAAATGCAATAGGGTAAGACAGCAAGTCACATGATAACATTTATCTGAGATGAAAGGTGTTTGGTTCGAATTGACGAGGACTCAGAGTGGTTAACACTGAACGAGTTTATTGAATACACAAAGTCAACTGTCAAATGTCAGATGTTGCAACCCTTTTATAGAGAAAGCGTTTGAACTGTAACCAATACAAACAGTCTGTTTTCCCGCTCCTTGGTTGTGGCGTCCAATGATTGCACCTTATTTTCCCGCTTTAAACCTTGCAAAGCTGCACAGTGTTTGCAATCTCTTTCATGGCTTATTGCTAACTATTTACATACACAACACCCCTTACCCCCCAGTTGGTGTCATTTCTTTACAAAATCCATTAGGTATTTTGGTGGCCTATGTATTCTAGAAGGGTATCTGTTACTTTGGCTGCTAGGGACCCTTCTTCCTGGTTGACTGCTTGGCTGCTGGTTACCATGCTGGTTACTACTAGACCTGGGCTCAGGGTTACTGGCTTCAGATGTACTGCCTTGTGTATTAGGTTGTGTTTGGGATTCAGTTGTCACTGGCCTACTTCGCAGGGGTATTTCCCAATCAATTGGACTGAATTGTTGTTGATGGGCATCCGGAAATATGTCATCTTGCCCAACCACTACACCACTTTCTGGCCTAATGTCATCTGTACTGTTTGCCCTTACTGAGCTTTGGTCCCCCTCAGCTGGCACACACCCACTAGATCTTTTCCTCAGCTGGTCTATGTGTCTTTTACAGATCCTATTCCCTTCCCCCTCAATGATGTATGATAGGGGACCTAAGATTTCAGTTACCACCCCAGGAATCCATTTATCCCCTTGGGCGTAGTTCCTGGCCCAAATCAAGTCCCCCACTTCAAATGTTCTGTTAGGAATGTCTAATTCAATGTTTGGTTGGAGTCGGTCAGGGTGTAGTCTGTCCAACTTGGTCAAGATTTTCCTTCCCCACCTCATTTCAGCTGGACTTTTCCCTGTAGCCGAACAAGGGGTTGTGTGTTGAGCCAACAAGAACTCAGCTAGTCTCTGATGCCAGTCACCTCGAATGATTCTTTTAAGCGCGTCCTTTGTGGTCCTCACGTTCCTTTCAGCCAATCCGTTGGTGGAGGGGTGGAAGGGTGCAGAAGTCTTATGCTTAATCGAGTTGGCCTTGAGGAAATCCTGAAATTCAATAGATGTGAATTGTGGCCCGTTATCAGACACTATTAAATCCGGCAACCCATGAGTGGCAAAGAGGCCCCTTAATGCCTGTATTGTTCTGCCTGCCGTTACTGAACTGACCGGTACTACTTCTAGCCATCTAGAGTAGCTGTCGACCACTACAAGGAACGTTAACCCCTGGAAAGGTCCAGCGAAGTCAATATGAATCCTGGACCAAGGATTCCTAGCTAGCTCCCATTTATGTGTGCGGATGTGTTGTTGTTCAGGCCTGGAACGTTGGCACAGATGGCAATTGGCAACGCATTCCTCAATGTCTTGGTCCAATCCTGGCCACCACAAGTGACTCCTAGCCAGGGCCTTCATCCTTACTATTCCGGGGTGTCCCTCATGCAATTCAAATAGAATAGCTGATTTGTGGATTTCTGGAATTACTACACGAGTTCCCCAAAGTAAGCAACCCATATGAACTGATAGTTCATCTTTCCTTCTGAAAAATGGACTGTATTTTACGTCCGGGTTGGCGTTGGGCCAACCGCTCATGACCCAGGCCATTACTCTCCTTAAGATGAGGTCCTTATTGGTTGCCTCAGCTATGTCTTTAGCAGTTAGGGGCAGATCAGGAATATCTTGTAGGGACATTACTTGTCCCACTGGGGCAGGGTCCTCCTCTGTTGTGCTAAGGGGCAATCTGCTAAGAGCGTCTGCATGACCCATGTCCTTACCTGGTCGGTATTGGAGGGAAAATGAATATGCTGAGAGGAAAATGGACCATCTCAGCATCCTGGGAGACATAATTTGGGGAGTCTGTTTATCTGTGGTAAACAGTCCCAGCAGGGGTTTGTGGTCTGTCAGTATTGTAAAGTTCCTGCCATACAGGTAGTCGTGGAACTTTTTAACTCCTGCCACTATGGCTAAAGCTTCCCGGTCAATTTGAGCATAGTTCCGCTCTGCCTTGGTTAGTGTGCGGGAGTAGTAAGCAATGGGTCTTTGCATTCCCTGGGTGTCTAAATGGCTGATTACTGCCCCAACGCCATAAGGCGAAGCATCGCACGCCAGGTAGATTGGTCTGTTTTCTATAAAGTGGGTTACAGTTGAGCTACTGGAAAGGATATCTTTTAAGGTCTGGAAACTCGTTTTGTGCTTGTCTTGCCAATGCCAAGGGGTCTTCTTATCTAAAAGCCTGTGCAGTGGTTCTGCAATGGCAGCCTTATGTGGCACAAAAGTGTGATAAAAATTTACCAAGCCTAGGAAGGCCTGTAGCTCAGCCTTGTTCCTTGGTTCAGGCGCCCCTTTTATTGCTTTAATTTTTTCAGGGGTAGGGTGGACTCCGCTTTTGTCAATCCTGAACCCCAAAAAATCAGTGGATTTAACCCCTATGCTACATTTTTCCTTTTTTAATTTTAATCCAGCCTTTCTAAATCTACCCAGTACCTGTTCCAGTCGCTCTACTAACATTCCTTCATCTTTTCCAGCTATTAGGACATCATCAAAGTAAGGGCATACTCCAGGTATGCCCTTTAAGGTCCTCTCCATCACTTCTTGAAAGATGCCTGGAGCTGCTGCAATTCCAAATTGCAGTCTGTGGACTCGGAACGCCCCCTTGTGGGTAACAATTGTCTGTGCCTCTGCCGCCTCTTTGGAAACAGTCAACTGTAAGTACGCATGCGCCAAGTCGAGCTTGGCGAAGATGGCGGCGTCCTGGATCGTGGCGAGGACCTGCTTCACCGTCGGGACCGGGTAAGCATGCTTTTTCATTCCAATGTTGAGGGTCGCTTTGTAGTCGGCGCAGATCCTCACATCCCCATTGGGTTTGAGGGGTGTGACGATCGGCGTCTCCCACAAACCGCCCTCGACAGGTTCTAAAACTCCGAGGCCTACAAGCCGGTCGAGCTCGGCCTCGATTTTTTCTTTTAAGGCAAAAGGTACCCTCCGGGCCTTTAGCCTGATTGGATTTACTGAGGGGTCTAGGTTAAAATTAATGGGGGGCCCTTTGTACTTGCCTAGAGATCCATCGAATACGTCTGCAAATTCTTTGCAGACGGATTCGAGGGTCTTATTTCTAATCACAGAATTTATTCCCCCTATCCAAATTCCCAGGGCAGGAAACCAATTAAGCCCTATTAAGCTAGTCCTATTCCCCTCCGTAACTACCAAATCTAAGACCCCCTTAAACCCCTTAAAGTTTACTCTAAGGCTGGTCTTTCCTTTTACGATTATTGGACTTTTTTGGAAGTCCATTAATTGAATATTTGTTGGACTAAGTGGAATTCTTTTTCCGCTTAGTTGTTCAATTTTCTCCAGGGTTTCAGTGGAAATTATCGACACTGAAGCCCCAGAGTCGATTTCCATTCTGCAAGGAACCCCTTGCAGAAGGACTGTGATTTTTAATTTTCCGTCCGGAAAATTGTGCCCCCTTCCCTGCCGTTTCCGATTGACTCGGGCCACCTCCCTTAGGTTTGGAAATTTCGCCCGGGATCTAGGGGTCTCCTTGCCACTAGCATTGGGGGTTACCTTACCCTCTGGCCACACATCGACTTCATTCAGACGGGAGTCCCGGACGCGGTTTCTGCAGATGGCCTGGATGTGGCCGGTCTTGCCACAAGCCCTGCACTTGGCGGTGCGGAATCGGCAGGAAGCGCGGGGATGGTTGCCGCCACAGCTGCCACATCGGTTCTGGGTGTCATTGTCGCGCGGTCTGGTTGCGGTGTCCCGCCACGGTCGTTGTGCCCCGGTCGGTGGTCTTTGCGGTGTTGCGGGTTGTTGCCGGCGGCCGGGTTCGGGCCCCTCGCTTCTAAGTTGTCTGGGTGCCATCTTTCCAAATCGCCTGGAGACTTCGGCGATCTCTTCCTCCCACTGCTGATCCACCTCCCCGCAGTCCACATAGCCCTCTTGGTTAATTTCAGGTGCTGTCGCCATGCTACTGCGGGGGGGGTCGCGATACCCGGTTGACTCATACGTTAGGAGTTCGTCGAGCACTTCCTGTAAATCGCCGGTAGGTTTGGCGATTATTCTATTTTGTAATTGTTCATCGCGTAAGCCCAGCACGACTCTGTCCCGAATCCTAATTTCTAAATTATCGTATTTGCAACGTACTGCGGCTTCCCTGACGGCAGCGACGAATTTCTGTATGGACTCCCCCGGTCTCTGATTTCTCTTCTCGAAGATGCGCCGCCAAAAAAGTTCGGACCTTCGGGGAGTAAAGTGAACCTTTAGTTTTGCAAGGAGGTCGGCATAGGGCACGCTGGAGACTGGTTCTGGCTGGCACAGCCCGACAGCGACTCTGTAGACCGGTGTGCCGCAAATTGTCAAAAGTGCCGCCGCTTTTTTCCGGTCGTCGGTGATTCCGTTCACTAACAGGAATCCTTCGACCTGACCAATGTATTCTTCCCAATCTTCGGGGAAGTTAGGGTCAAATTCCTTCAGTGACCCGATTTGCGCCATTCGGAGAATTTTTTTTCCTATTCTGCCGCGGCCGCTCGGTTGACTGTGACTCGCTCTGACTTTGCCGCCTTCACGACAATTCTTCCTAATCTCTGGTCTTCTGTCAATCCCACCTTCGTCGCCAGTTGTTTGGTTCGAATTGACGAGGACTCAGAGTGGTTAACACTGAACGAGTTTATTGAATACACAAAGTCAACTGTCAAATGTCAGATGTTGCAACCCTTTTATAGAGAAAGCGTTTGAACTGTAACCAATACAAACAGTCTGTTTTCCCGCTCCTTGGTTGTGGCGTCCAATGATTGCACCTTATTTTCCCGCTTTAAACCTTGCAAAGCTGCACAGTGTTTGCAATCTCTTTCATGGCTTATTGCTAACTATTTACATACACAACAAAAGGAAAGGAGAAAAAGAGGATGGAAAAATACATTCAGGGTAAAATTGATATTGGAGCAGGGACAAATGTAGATGGACACAAATTATAAATTGCATGCTTTAACTTGCCACCCATATCATGTAGACATTTTTACAGATCAACAAGCTGCTTTTAGACTAAAAAAATTGAACTCCATGATAAGAAATAAGAAAGAAGGAAAGAAGGAAAGAAGGAAAGAAGGAAAGAAAGAAAGAAAGAAAGAAAGAAAGAAAGAAAGAAAGAAAGAAAGAAAGAAAGAAAGAAAGAAAGAAAGAAAGAAAGAAAGAAAATTTTGGGAGCATGATCATAATATGATCATGACATGTAAATTCTGAGAAGATGCAATTTTCATGTGAAAAGTGTGTAGAGGTTTCCCTGTGAAGTTAATTGCTCTGCAAATCAGAGACTACATATATTCCCTGTTGTGTGTCAACTTTGGAGAGAGCAAGAGAGAAAAAGACATCTGAACTCTGGGAAAGCCACACTTTCATCTGTAGGTTTTGCCCTTCAAAGGTTGCATATGAGACAAAATTCTACGCTCATAAAAAGTAATGATGATAATCATCTACAATTGAGTAAATGTGCCACCGATCTTGCTAGAGAGTGTAATTTCAGGCTATAGTTTATGGAGACTACATGTCTGCCTTCGTTTTTTTTCCTCCTGCAGGAAAATTTCACAAGATGTGAATTGTACAGACTATGGAAACAGCTCGAGTGGCAGCCTTTTCTCTGACTTGATATATATCTGACTTTTTCTCTGTGGGAAGATTTAGGAGAAGGAATTCCCAATCTTCAGGCTAAAGTACTATATTATCATGAACTGATCATGTTGGTGAGCTCTAAGGCAATTCATAATTACTGTCAAAGAGGCACTTGAAAAGCAATATATAAGATCCTCTGTATTTCACTTTTGCTTTCACTGTTACCCTCAACTTATTGCTTTCTATCAAAGCCAGCTTTAATTTTATGACCCAGATTTGATAAGGTCCTGAACCACCATTTCCACAGCTATGTTTGGTATCTGGGCTTATAAAAATGCATAAAGCAGATGATCTGGAGAACCTTTTAAAGAGCCTCCTATGCAGTTCTACTTGAATTCAGTGGCCACAAGATTAAAGCATTAGTAAAAGGTAAAGGTAAAGGTTCCCCCACACATGTGTGCTAGTCGTTTCCAACTCTAGGGGCCGGTGCTCATCTCCGTTTCAAAGCCAAAGAGCCAGCGCTTGTCTGAGGACGTCTCCATGGTCATGTGGCCGGCATGACTAGACGCCAAAGGTGCACGGAACGCTGTTACCTTCCCACTGTAGTGGTCCCTATTTTTCTACTTGCATTTTTACCTGCTTTCGAACTGCTAGGTTGGCAGAAGCTGGGACGAGTAACAGGCGCTCACTCTGTTATGCCGCACTTGGGACTCCTATGCAGTTCTACTTGAATTCAGTGGCCACAAGATTAAAGCATTACCTGGGATTAAATATCATTGTACATAATGCCTAGGAGAGATCCTAAGCGTTGTTTTCTGAAACTTATAGGCTTCAAGGAAGGCCTCTGTTGATGGTCCACCACAGACTTGACCACTTTAAGGTGTGTGGACTTTAACTCCCAGAATTCCCCAGTCAGGGTGTCAAAGTCCATATATTTTAAAGTGGCCAAATTTGAGAAATAGTGCATTTAAAAGAAACCAATTTGGGAAGCTTAATCTAATGCATAGAAATATTTCTATGTCCCATGATGTGCTGGTATAGCATTTGCCAAATCCATTCCCGTTGCTGTGTGACATTGCTAGCTATCAAACAGCTGATCGAAACTCTAGGTGTCACTTAACTCTGCTCTCTACTGGCTCTCCACTGGCTCATGAAATGCCAGAAAATTGGCCCTCCCAACCAATATGAGCTGGCTCCAGCAAACTACTGCCTGTATCTTATGCTGTCCGTATTTATAACTGGGCACCTGAATTATTGGCTGATGTTTTACGAGTCTGTATAAGAATGGACATGCAGGAATGCAGTAAGAAAAGCACGTGCCATGCATTTCAATAGACCCACAAATAGATTTCACTATTAAATATAGTCCATTTCCCAACAGTAATTTTTGCTAGGACTGTATATTATATCAGAAATGTCATTCCAGAATATACAAAAATAACAATCTACTTCTCTGCCACTTGGCAGGTCTACAATGAATCCTGTAATGAATGTTCTGCCTTGCATTTGTTTACTTCTGTTGCATTCATGGTCCAATCCTTGTGTTAGCCAAGGAAAAGTAAACATACATTTTGTAGTGTCATTATCATCTCTCCTAGTACAATGTTTAATGAATCTAGGAATGTGATGAATTCTTATGAGTTTCAACAGAAAATTGGACCTGGTATTATATACATTCCTATCATCTGTCCCCTATTTCAAATGAAAGTTTTCTAAAGTAATTTAAAATGAAGATCACTCATTTCTAAAGACTACAGGTAGTTTTTCGACTCATGACCAATATTAAACCTAGAAATTATGTAATAAATCATGATGGTCATAAGTCGAAGAATCCTCACGAATGATCTATCTTATGACTTTTTTGTGGTGTTCATTAAGTCAACATCACAGTTATAAAGTGACTCCATTCATTTCTAGGGGATTTTTTTTTTTTTTTTTTGGCCAGGAAAAGCCAAAAAGGCCAAAAACTGGTAAAAGTGTCATGGGTTACAGCAGAATGCTGTAACTGGCTGTAAAAGTGAGCTGGTAGCTGGTTGCCACACATCCAAAATGTAATCATTTGACTGCAAGGGCACTCTGAAACTGGATTGTAAATAGCTTTTGAGGGGCTCCATCATATCTTCAAATAGTCACAAAGCAATCAGTCATTAAGTGAGGACTACCTGTATCCACATACACATAGGTGAGAGAAGGAGAAGTTCCAGCTCGGTTGAGATTGAGTCCAGAAATGGTTGTACATGCTATATATTTATAAATGACATATCCTATGAACAAAATGAGCATTTTCAGTCTTGTAGATTTGCTTGACAGTTTGACTGTACATATATGTAATTTTTATTAATTGCTTTTTTTAGATTGGTTTATCTGAAATAAATAAACATATATGCTTACTTTAATTCCATTATTTCTACTTTATTTATTGTTCCTTTATTCTGTAGGAGTCAATAACCAAAGCACTATCTACCAACTCTTATAATAAAAGACTTCTTCACTTCCCAATTGTGTATATAGATAACCACAAAAGATGTATAATTCCTTGTGTCTAATTACATTTGGCCAAATAAAGCATTCCATTCCATTCCATTCATTTCTATCTAGTAGGAAAAAAAATAACTTAAAGAATCTTTTAACAAGTAAATATCTGATTCTGTATATAAAAACGAATGTTTAATGAAGCAAATGTATAAGCCCACATAAGAATGTAGCCAAAGTACCAAGATTAGTAGAGGATTATGTTAAAGACATGCCAAATTGCAGTAATTTTACATAGCTGTTGGATCCCTAATTATTCTCGGAGGTTCTATCAATCAGTCACATATACCACAATCATAGTCTTTTGGTGTTGTAGGAGGAGAGCTGTATTAGTCCAGGTGACAAAAAAAAATCAAGAGACAGTTGCACCTTTTTTGACTAAGACGTTGATTAAAAGGCATAACCTTTTGTAGGGAAATCAACCCTGACTGTTCCTTGGAAGAACAGATATTGAGGAAGAACAAATATTTTGGCCAGCAAATGAGAAGAGAGAGCTCATTGGAAAAGACCCAGATGTTGGGAAAGACTGAAGGCAAAAAGAGAAGTGAACACAAAGAATGAGATGGTTAGATAGTATCATTGAGTCAATGAAAATGAATCTTGGCAAACTCTGGGAGACCGTGAAGGACGGGGTGGGGATTTATTTTATTTATTTTAATTCCATTTATATCCTGCCCTTCTCCGAAGACTCAGGGCGGCTTACAAGCTTAGCAGTAGCCTTCATTCTATGTATATGCCTGCTTATTAGGGCTTTCACACACACACCCCAAGCGGCATTATTACAAAGTCAGCTTAATTGCCCCCAACAATCTGGGTCCTCATTTTACCTACCTCGGAAGGATGGAAGGCTGAGTCAACCTTGAGCCTGGTGGGATGCGAACCTGCACTAATTGCAGGCAGCTGGTGTTACTTAAGGAGGCATTAGCCCACTGCTCCACCAAGGCTCTTGTCACGCTATGATCCATGGGGTCATGAAGAATAACAGAATTGGAAAGGAACTGGGAGGTCTTCTAGTAGACCAGCCCCCTGCTTGAGCAGGAAACCTTATACCATTTTAGATAAAGGGTTGCCCAATCTCTTCCAAAAAATTTCCAGTGTTGGAGAAAAATTCTGGAGGCAAGTCATTCCGCTGATTGATTGTTCTGTTAGTTCTTTAACCACTGTACAAAACTGTCTTTTTTCTTAAAAAAAAAAAATCTGGATTGCTATTGCCATCCTGTGTGCAATTCTGTGTGCAGAGGCCTTCCTCCTATTTATCCCACACATCTGTTTTGAAGGTAACCCCAATTATCTTTGGAATTCTGCTCCTGCATTTGAAGCTGTAGCTGAGCTATACTTCCTATTTGAATTCAAACAGGAGTGTGCATGGGACCTGCCCATACATCTCTCCACCATCACCACCCCCTTGGGGTTTTCCAGCTGGCATCCCTCAGAGTCCCTTGTGCCACAATCAGAGTGACAGTGTATTGCATAAAGATGCCACAAGAGCAAATAACTTTCAAGGATTCAATCCAATAAGACAGGGCACACACTACACGATGCTTGATTCAGTCCAGTTTTGCTTTATTCCTTCTTGGTCTGTAAATTAAAGACAAATATTATGGTCAGGCTAGCTATTTGCATATATGCAGACACAAACGTGTATGCATATGCACATATTCAGTGTCACATTAAACTGTCCTCTCTGTCGCTCACATGGCTGATTTTTCATTACTGAACACCAGATACCCCACTCAATTATTAATGAGTATCCTGTTATATTTATTACCTAGCTGGCTGATATTACTGCCAATTGTCAAATTTCAGCTTCCTGTTGTTGATTTTCATGCATGAGAAACACACGGCTGCTGGATTGGTGCCAGAGCTCAGTCAATCTCTCCAGCTAGCTTCGACCTCAGGATATGTAAGAGCAACAGAAAAATTGGAAGATCGATGCCTTGTCCCTCCTGCTGTGCCAGCTGCTATTGAGAAATTAATATGAGGATCACTATAAATAAAAGATAAAAGATGATATGGCTTACTGTGTAAAATATTAAGGCTGGACACAATATGCTCTATGAATCTCAACCAAAAAGCCAAGCCTGTTAACCCTTTAAGAGTACACACTGCTGTGTGGGTTAGAGGGCCAAAAAAAAAAATCTGCCTATCAATAAAAGGATCTATCTTTAAAAGTTAAAATAGGCCGTGTAGGAGCACAAAGATGCAACAGAATAAAAATGCTGATCAGATATTGAAGCTAAAGATGGTGAGGTGTCTGGTATGCTAACTGTCATATCAGTGGTTTTACTTTACAGGATGGTATTATTGCTTTAAGGGACGCTGTGGCTCAGTGTGTTAGGATGCTGAGCTTGTCGATCAGAAGGTCGGCAGTTTGGTGGGTCGAATCCCGAGTGCTGCGTAACAGAGTGAGCACCTGTTACTTGTTCCAGCTTCTGCCAACCTAGCAGTTCAAAAGCACATATAAATGCAAGTAGAAAAATAGGGACCACTATGGTGGGAAGGTAACAGCGTTCTGTGTGCCTTTGGCATCTAGTCATGCTGGCCACATGACCACAGAGACGTCCTCGGACAAGCGCTGCCTCTTCGGCTTTGAAACGGAGATGAGCACTGGTCCCTAGGGTTGGAAACGACTAGCACGCATGTGCGGGGGAACCTTTACCTTTACCTATATGTAATAAAAGAATCCATTTGTTGTACTCTTAATTAAATAATTGGAGAGTTCACAATATATATCCCTATGAAAATTTGAAAAGAACTTGTCTGTGGGTGTTCTTATTCAGTACCATATCTAAACAATATTTAATCAATCTGCATATTGGAAATACTAGTATGTATAATCAAGTGATTTTCAGAAATAAAAATATGTTTCGTCCAAATTAATGTGATTTATAACATGAAATAAAATTACTGATAAGGCTGAATCTTGACGAATTCATGTATTCATCGCTATTTTACTTAAAAACGTTGAAATCTCTTGTTGATATACTCTGAAAATGTCCCACTATCCCTGATGCACTGACTGATCTGTTATTCCCTGATTTTTTATTTCCTCCCTTTTTGAAGATAAGGACAATAGTTGACCTGCTCCTGTTATTTGGTACTTCACTCAATCTCCAAGATTTCTCGGAAATAATAGATTATTGTCCAATTCAACCAGATTATCAAGACATTAATTCCATGTCCCAGGATGCAATTCTTCTGATGTTGGAGACTTTAAAGCTATTCCTTTCTTTCAAGGTCAATCTGCAATCATGTTCCTTCAACTTGCTGGTTGAAATTGGAGGAGACTATATGACATTAAGTAAGGGACGCGGTGGCTCAGTGGGTTAGGAAGCTGAGCTTGTCGATCAGAAGATCAGCAGTTTGACGGGTCGAATCCCGAGTGCTGTGTAACAGAGTGAGTGCCTGTTACTCGTCACAGCTTCTTCCAACCTAGCAGTTTGAAAGCACGTAAAAATGCAAGTAGAAAAATAGGAAAGGTAATAGCGTTCTGTGCGCCTTTGGCGTCTAGTCATGCTGGCCACATGATCATGGAGACGTCCTCGGACAAGCGCTGGCTCTTCGGCTTTGAAATGGAGATGAGCACCGGCCCCTAGAGTCGGAAACGACTAGCACGTACAGTATGTGCGGGGGAACCTTTATCTTACCTTTATATGACATTAAGAACTGAGAAGTTCTGTTGTTATCTCTTAGCTTTTGGCACCTTTGCTGAGTAGCTGGTATACTGATACTTTCCCTTTATTTTGAACGTATTTTGTTAACATCTTTTCCTAACTCTAGCTCAGACTGACGTGATCTTCAGAGATCAGATCTCCCTGTTTCTACTCTTCCTTAGTGAATTGTCCTTCTTTCTATTTTCCATTTGTATATTTCCTGATTTTCAGATCTTCACTAACCCTTTGGTACAACTGTACTGCCTTCTACTGTCTTAGTTTTTCCCCCCATGTTGGAATAATTAGCAACTGTTCCTCTTTTTTAAGAACTTCCTTCTCTCTTTAGCTCCTGTTCCCATGTGTTTCTCCTGCCATGAGAATTCCATTTAACATTGCTTTGGGTTTATTAAAAATGTACTTTCCTTAAGTCCAAGATGAATTATTTCTCCCCTTTTAGTATCCATCAAAACCAAGAGCTCCAATCTTACATGATCTCTGCCACATGAAGAAACATTAAAGAGTATTTAAAAAATATGCATCCTGGAGTGGGTCTGGACCTCAGAAATGATGACCTCACACACTTCATCTGTGAAATGGAAATGAAGGATAAATAGCAGATGTTATACTCACTACTGACCATTAAGAGACACTATTCCAGATCTTGAAAATTCTTATATGAACAGATTTCTAGATCTGAACAGGCAAAGCAGATGTGGATAATTAGAGAGAAGGTCAGCTGGGGAAGAAAGGAGGACACAATAACCATATCACTTTTTTGGGCATCCTCAATAAAAATTACAGTGAATAACTGCCAAAAGTATCCTTCGGCTTACATGTGTATAAAATTACTGTATCCAGAGAAACCAGAGAAACATATGATAAGTCACATGATCCACTGACTGCAATGATCCATAGATTACAATGATCATAGACTGGAAAGGGGCTGGATTAAAGCCAGTTGCTAGAATCAGACATAGATTTAGTTTGTCAAATGAGGGATGAGGAACAGTAGTCAATTTACAAGGTCACTGTATACAAAGGTCACAGTATACAAACATTTGAATGGTGAAAGTGGTAAAAAACCCCAACCAAGACAAGACCCAGACAAATTAACACCTGCAGCTCTCTAGTCTAAAAGTGCAAACAGTAAGAAAGGAAGGCCTACTCTTGATAACATCCACAGTAGCACAGGACAAATAGCCTTCCATGGGGAAATGACCCTGAAAACAATCAATAGCATTGAGGGAATGGTAGTGAAAACAGGAAGATCACAAAGCACTGAATGTTCAAGTAACAGTTAATAGGAAATAACACTGAAAGGAAAAGAAGTAGTCATTGAGGAAATAGTATTTAGTGGAGAAATACCATTTAAGCAGTATTACGAGAACCACAATGAACAGTCCCTGAGGAGTAGTAATGGAACAGTAATTGCAGTGGGATTTTAGGGAAGAAAGAAATCCATATCTATCTTTATATTTGTATCTATATAACTTTAGGTATATATACTTGTTTTTTTGAGAGGAGACAGAGAGAGACAGAGAGAGAGAGAGACTGAAATACTGCATTCTAACCACTGCACCTCCAGGGCAAATCTGTACACAAGACAGGTAACAGATAGAGGTGAGAGGACAGAGGGGAGCTCTCTCTTTCCATTGCATGGTCCTGGTTGTTAGGAACTAGTACTGTTCATGGAATGAGAAGGAAAATAGTCCCATCAATAGGTCCTTGCTATTGGTCTTGTTTCACTGAGTCAGCTAAGCATCCTTCTTGGCATCTGGAAGCCACTGTTCTCCTGGAACTAAGACCTCATATCAGTTTAGAGAGTAGAATATTGCATCTTTGTTTGAACTTTGCTGATCAGGCAAAGTTGTTAGCTCTTCTAGTCTGTGAATTGTAATTCAGTATATTTGTTTTGAAACTCAAATACTTTGGCTACCTAATGAGAAGGAAGGAATCACTGGAGAAGAGCCTAATGCTGGGGAAGATTGAGGGCAATAGAAGAAGGGGACAACAGAGAATGAGGTGGCTGGATGGAGTCACTGAAGCAGTAGGCGTGAGCTTAAATGGACTCCAGAAGATGGTAGAGGACAGGAAGGCCTGGAGGAATGTTGTCCATGGGGTCGCGATGGGTTGGAGACGACTTTGCAACTAACAACAGATTTGTTTTGGGGCTAAGGAGGCATCATATTGAAGGTCACATGTTCATCTACTGGAAGGCTCAGCAGCAATCTCCTTAGTGTATCTGGAAGCCAGCTAGGGTGGAGGACTCCAACAATCTCTGCCAGTTCATGGTCTCATGGCTGGATTCAAGGAGACTAGGCTTCAAATGTTCTTTAGATAATAAAAGGCTTTTGGGGAAACTGAAAACTCAGAACTGGTTATCCAGCTTTATAGTTTCCCACTGAATGACTTCAGCTAGATATGAAAAGAAATATTGAAAGTGAGTGTGTTTTCCTTTGGTCAAAAAATGTCACTTTGCCCAATGTGAGTTGTTTTGTGGAGCTTCTAAGCCACCCCTTCACTTAGAGACAACTTCATAGAAACATCCTAGTTCTGATTTTCTTAACAAATTGTCTCCTTCCCCTTGCATATGGTGAGGTCAACAATAGCATGGAGGAGAGGGAGGCAAGTAATGAAATCTGAGGCATGATGTGCAATACAAAATCCATTCCTCATATAGTTTCAGATAACATCATCCTGCCAGTATGAAAGAGTAGAGTTTGCACTGTGAAAATATGACTCATATTTCATTTTTATGGTGTCTTCATAGTTAGGAATGGTCAACTATGCATTAATAATCCAATCATCTGTTCCATGGGGTGCTACATGCTTGGTCCATCTGCTCATAAGGGAAGAATTCAGAGGCAAATGACATTTGCAAGATAGGAAGAAGAAGAAAGAATCCTGATAAGCATTTTTCTATTGTAGCCCCGGGTCTATTCCAATTATCTACTTTTCTTCTGCAGTCAGTGTAGGATAGTGAAATATTACAATTTCAACAGTGAGATTCTTTCAGAACAAGCTTAAGGGGAGATAGGTTGATCAAATTTGGGGCTTTATTATACTTTACTATTAGTTAGAATCAAATGACGAATTGCTAATCTCTTTGCACCTTCAGCCATCCTATGACGGAGAAATTATAATTCTACTACCACCTCCTGCCTATATAAACAGCATTTTGTTTTCAGAAGTGCCATCTACATTTTCCTGACAATGTTACCATTTTTACTTGGTTCTTATTTTAACTCAGAGGCTGTTGAAAGTGCTGCAAGCACATTTCCAGGTAAACAGTGTTCATATCATCATTTCTCTTTCAGTGATAGGATTCTCTTGACAGAAGACATGCAGGTAGTAAATCAAGGACACAAGGCCAGATAAAGTGTGTTTACTGCAAGAAGTAGGAAGGTTGTTAAGAAAGAATCCAGTGACTGCCAGATATAAAACACAAGCCCAGTTTATACTAAGATCAATGTTAAATTCTTATGCCCTTTTCTTCTGCCTGTGTAGTACAATGGGCTCGAAGTCATGTACTTTGGAGTAAACAGAATGGATGCTACTTATTTCTTGTTTGTGTATTGTAACTAAGCAGTCCATTTTCAGGCACTTTATTTTGGGACTGGACTTAGCTTTCACATTTACCTTCCAAAGATAACTTGGCTTTTAAAATGCCTTCTACTAAAATATCTGAAAATTCATTGTGACTTGAGATCCTGCTCCGATGTAATATCTATCTATCTATCATCTATCTATCTATCTATCTATCTATCTATCTATCTATCTATCTATCTATCTATCTATCTATCTATCTCTAAAATAATATAATTAATATGTATAACTAAAATCTTATACATATAATTAAAATATAATTTTATAATTAAAATTATAATATATATAATTTAATTAAAATCTTCTTTCTCATGAAAGGTAAACTGATACAAGGAGTCCTAGACTTACAAACATTCATTTAGTGTCTGTTCAAGGTTACAACACCATTGAAAAAAGTGACTTATGACCATTTTTCACACTTACAGCTGTTGCAGCATCTCCGTGATCACGTGATCAAAATTCAGATACTGGCAAATATTTATGATGGTTGCATGTATTTATGATGTTTGCAATGTCCCGAGGTCATCTGATCACCTTTTGTGACCTTCTGACAAGCAAAGTCAATGGGGAAACCAGATTCACTTGACAACCATGTTGCTAATTTAGCAACTGCAATGATTCACTTAACAACTCTGGCAAAGAAGGTTGTAAAGTGGGGGGCAAAACTCTCTTAATAACTGTCTTGCTTAGCAACAGAAATTTTGGGCTCAGTTGCAATAAGTCAAGGGCTACCTGTACTTAAATTCCTAACTCTATTTTATATAAACCTGACATATCAGCTGATGTCCCATCATACAGAAAAAATCTGTGTTTTTGTGTTCCATGAATAAAGCTAGGCTAGATAGATATTTATGTTTCTAAAAGTCCTTGTGTCAAAGAAAATGGGTATTGTAATGACAGACTAGAGATAAAGAGAAAGTTTATCTTATTATAACAATGGGGTGTTCTCAGATGTATCAGCTTTATGGAAGATATCACAAAACAGCTTTGTACCAGGTTGAGGAAAGCTGATTTAAAACCCAGAGCCAGTGTCAAAACTCGTCCTGCAGCAAGCAGGGCAGGTGCCGAACACAGGAACGAGAGACTTCTGCTGCAGTCTAGAAGCACTTTATTCTTCAGAGCAACAGCCGCAACAAGAAACAAAGCCAGCGTTGGCTGCTACCTGCAACCAACGCTGCTATATACACACCCAAAAACCCCACCCAAACTCCACCCAAACATGCCTCCGCCCTCCCACTCTCTATAACTTCCCCACCCCTCCCCTACAAGGCCTTTCGCCCGTCGCTCAGTCAGGTAAGCCCCCTCCAACGTGTCGCCACCACCGTGCCCTTTCCCCTCACCCACTCCCTGCTGCGCCCACCCCCGAACCCCCCTGTCATCGTCCATGCTCGTAGGCCCCAGCCACCCGGTCACCGTAGGGGGGAGGGACCCGTCCCCTAACGGCGTTGCCATACAGTCCTGCGCAGGCATGGCGTCGGAGTCTGACGCAGTCCACCGCGAGGCCGCAGCTCTCGAAACCTCCCAGGCCGCAGAGACGCTGAGCCGGCTCGGGCCTCCACCGGGCAGGCCGCAGGCCGGGGAACTTTGCGCAAACATGCCGCCGGCCGAGCACAGCAGCCGCGGCGCGTCTGGAGGCAGCAGAAGCCGCGGCGCGAGTCCCGGAGCCGTCCGAGCCGGGGAGCCACGCGCAGACGCGCCGCCGGGCGAGGTCAGCAGCCGCGGCGCGTCCGGAAGCATCAGGAGAGGCGGCGCGGGCCCCGGAGCCGTCCGAGCCGGGGAGCCGTGCGCAGACGCGCCGCCGGGCGAGGTCTGCAGCTGCGGCGCGTCCGGAAGCGTCAGAAGAGGCGGCGTGGGTCCCGGAGCCTTCCAAGCCGGGGAGCCGTGTGACGATGCGCCGCCGGGCGAGGACAGCAGCCGCGGCGCGTCTGGATGCAGCGGGAGGAGCGGCGCGGGTCTCCGGCCTTTCCGGGCCGCACTGGAACCGGGTGAGGTCGGTGGGAGGGAAGCAGGGTGTGCCGGGGGGGTGGAGGGGCCCCCCTTCGTGTGTCGGGCTTCCGAGGCCCGACATGCTGCCCCCTCTACCAGGGGCCCACCTGGAATGCAAGGAGAGAGAGGTGAGCAATCCGTAACATGATCAGCTGTCCCCCCCTGGGTCTCCCCCGGCTTCCCCGGGTGTTTCCGGTGGAAAGCACGGAGAAGGCGTGGTGCACACACATCCCTATCTCGTACCCAGGTGGCCTCCTCCATAGGGTACCCCTTCCAGAGCACCAAGTATTGCACCCGCCCCCTTCGTTTCCGGGAGTCCAGGATCTCCTGTACCTCATAGTGGCTGCCGTGTACAGGCCCTGGGCCGCCCTCCCCTGCCGCCACAGAGGCGGTCGTAGCAGGCTTCAGCAGGCTACTGTGGAAGACGGGGTGTATCTTTCCAAGTAGGGGAGGTAGCCGAAGTCTGACGGTGACGGGATTTACTACCTGTATAACCCGGAAGGGTCCGAGATATTTGGGCCCTAGCTTTCTACATGGCACCTGTAGCCGCAGGTATTTCGTGGAGAGGTAGACAAGATCACCTACATTGGGAGGTGCAAACGGCCGTCTCTTCCTGTCTGCCTGCTCTTTGTATGACCCTGCAGCTCGCTCTAACGCCTTCTTAGCTATCCCCCACACCTCCTCCAACCGGCGCATCCACTCCCCAGGTGTGCAGGATGCCGGGGCCCCCTGATCGCACCCTGCGATAGGAACGAACTCGTAACCAGATACCACTTTAAAGGGGGAGAACCCAGTGCTGCTATGCACTGCGTTGTTGTAGGCTACTTCCGCGAAGGATAACAAGTCCACCCATTCGGACTGTTGGTATGACACATAACAACGCAGGTATCGCTCCACCGCCGCGTTCGCACGTTCCGCGGCTCCATTCGTGCTTGGGTGGTACGCCGAGGTCAGGCCCTGTGTTGCTCCAATATAACGCACGAAATCCCTCCAGAACCGGGCCGTGAACTGTACCCCACGGTCGGAGATGATACGTCGTGGCACCCCGTGGAGACGATATATATGTTGGACAAACAGCCAGGCCAGCCGACGGGCTGAGGGCAATCCCTTACAGGGGATAAAGTGGGCTTGTTTCGAGAACAAGTCTACTACTGTCCACAAAACGTTATATCCCCTGCTTTCCGGTAGCTCGACCACAAAGTCCATTGCAATGTCCTGCCAAGGTCGTATGGGGTCTGCCACCTGTTGCAGGAGGCCTGCCGGTTTATTAGTAGAGGGCTTAGTGGTTGCGCAAATGCGGCACTTCTGCACGTAGCTTTCAATGTCCCGTCTCATGGTTGGCCACCAGAACTGGCGGCGGGCCAGATGCAGGGTTTTCACGAACCCGTAATGACCTGCCTGCCTGGCGTCATGGCATTGGTAGAGCGCTTGATCCCGTGCTGCTGCAGGCACATACAACCTGGCCCCGTGCCAAGCTAAACCGTCCCGCAACGAGAGGGTGTCGGGGTGCGCCTGCACCCATTCATCAGTCGCCAACGCTCCCTTACAGGTCCGCAGGAAATCGTCTGTCACGGCGTTGGCCCTGTGCTCCGTCTCCTCCACCGGGCGGGGCGGCGGTACCAGTGCCTGTACTACCTCCTCCTTCCGACAATCGTACTGTGGTAGCCGAGACAAGGCGTCCGCCAGGAAATTTCTACCCCCAGTCACATACCTGAGGCGAAACCGGAAGCGTTGAAAGTACTGGGCCCACCGTACGTGTTTCGGGGACAGACGGCGGGGTGTTTGCAGGGCTTCCAGATTTTTATGGTCCGTCCAAACCTCGAACTCCTGGCTAGCCCCCTCCAGAAGGTGTCTCCAAGTCCCCAGGGCCCAGCGGACCGCGAAGGCCTCTTTCTCCCAGATAGCCCAAGCCCTCTCCGCGGTCGTTAGCTTCTTGGAGGCGTACGCGCAGGGCCGCAATCCTCCCTTCGCATGCCGTTGCAGAAGAACAGCTCCAACAGCCACGTCGCTTGCATCAGCCTGTACTACGTAGGGCAGGTCAGGGTTCGGGTGTTGCAGGACGGGCTCCCTAGCAAACTGCGCCTTGAGCGCCTCAAAAGCCCGCTGGCATGTAGTGGTCCACGCAAGCTTCTGCCCTGGCCGCAGCAATGTTGCCATCTGTTTAGTCCGCAGTAGGTCCGTGAGCGGCAGGGCAATGGAAGCGAAATGTGGAATAAATTGTCGATAAAAGTTAGCGAAGCCTAGAAAACTCTGCAACTGTTTCCGGGTCCGTGGGGCCTGCCACTGTTGGATAGCCTCCACCTTCCCCGGGTCCATCTCCACCCCGCTGGAGGACACCCGATATCCCAAATAGTCCAGCCGGGGCTTGTGAAACTCACATTTGGAGAGCTTCACATATAACTGGGCGTCCCTCAGCTTGGTCAGCACACTCCGAACTAAGGCGACATGCTCCTCCAGCGTAGACGTATATATGAGGATGTCATCAAGATAGACAAGGACCCCCCGGTACAAATGGTCATGCAGGACTTGGTTAATCAACTGCATGAAAACCGCGGGGGCTCCTTGCAGTCCAAACGGCATTACCCTAAACTGAAAGCTCCCCAACGGGCAGTTGAAAGCCGTCTTCCATTCATCACCAGCTTTAATCCGGACACGGTAGTACGCCTCCCTGAGATCTAACTTGGTGAACACCCGGCCCGTAGCCAAATGAGCTAAAAGGTCCTTCACAAAAGGGAGGGGGTACAAGTGCTCTACACATACCGCGTTAACCCCCCGATAATCAACGCACAGTCTTAGGGTCCCGTCTTTCTTCTCCCTGAACAAGACAGGGGCCGCCATCTTAGACCGAGCGGGCTGGATGAACCCCCTCCGCAGGTTCTTGTCTATGTATTGACGAAGCTCCTGCATCTCCCGGGGTGCCATTGCGTACATGCGGGGTTTCGGCAATTTTGCCCCTGGCTCCAGTTCAATAGCGCAGTCCGTGGGGCGGTGGGGTGGCAAGGCATCACACTCCTTCTCATCGAAGACATCTGCGAGATCGCTGTATTCCCGTGGCACCTGTGTCTCAAGCCCAGTACCCACCCCTGCGGCCCCCTCTGGCCCACCAATCCCCTCCGGACCCATGAAGGAATGCTTTTCAGGAGGCTGGGGCCCTGTCCCGAGGCGGAGGTGTCGGCATCCCCCCTCCCACCAAACCGTGGGGCCCCACCTGTCCAACCACGTAAGCCCCAGGATGACCGCCTCCGTCATAGACGGCACCACGACAAACCGGAGAGTCTCCCAGTGTGTACCCAATTCCATCCTCACCGGTGCTGTTACATGCGTAATGGGTGCTCCACCCAAAAGGGACCCGTCTACCTGCTGAAATCGGATAGGTTTGGGGAGCCGCTGAAGGGGGATACCGGCCTCCCTTGCCATCACCAGGCTAATAAGGCAGCGTGTGCTGCCTGTATCAATCAAAGCCTTACACTCCCTCCTCTCACCCGTTCGTGGGCTTATCAATACCACAGGCAGCACAAAAGGGCACACCGGAGCGCTTACCATCGGGTCCTCCTCGTACTCGTGATCCTCAGACCCATCGGATGTGTCAGTCTGTCCATCTGCCGGGCCCACTGGACGTATCGGTGTCGATGTTCGGGGTGTCTTGTCGGCCACCTGGTACGCTGTTCTGGAGCGTTCTGCAGCTCTCCTGGGGGTCGGGACCCGCGCCACCGGAGGGTTGGGCCCCGGTCGCGGCGGAGGTAACGGGCAGTCCACTGCCCGATGGCCCGGTTGGTCGCAGCGGAAGCAGCGGATTGTTGGACGGGGCGCCGGTGGGGGGCCGGGTTGTGTCGCCGCCGCCACGGGCTTCCGGCTCTCTGTCTTCGGTCCCTCCGGGGTCCTCCAGGCTCCAGGGGCCACTACTGGCCTGCCCCGGGTGTCCTGCAACCCAATGTCTAGCTCCACCGCCACCCGGAACCAGTCCTGAAGCCGTGCAGGAACCCCCCGCACCACACATGCCCGCCGGAGAGCTCCATCAAGACCGGCCCGGAAGTGGTGCACCAACAAGCGCTCGGGCCACGAGCGTAACCTGCCCGCAACCCTGCGGAACTCGAGCACTTACTCCTCTGCCGGTCGTCCTCGCTGCCTGATGGCTAACACTTCAGCTTCCGCGCGATGTAAGCGGGATACATCCTCGAAGCGGACGCGTAGGGCTTCCAAGAACAGCCCCACGTCCCCGAGCTCACGGGCGTGGTCACTGTAGAGGTCCGCTGCCCAGGTTGCAGCCTCTCCCTGAAGGCACGCGGTGACCACCACCACCATCGCCCACTGTGATGGATAGGCATGGGCATACCCGTCCAGATGGTTAATCACCTGCCCTAGGAACATGGCCAGGCGGTCGGGATGCCCATCATAGGTTGTGGTGAGCGGTGGGGGTCCCCACACCACACCCGGACCCCAATGCCCAACAGGTGGACGGGTCTGAGCCTGGGACACCCCCACCGACCTGGGTGCGGGACATCCAGGGCCTCGGTCAGGCGTTGGCCAAGCATCACGCCCCCCTTGTGCTCGTGTGGATGGGCCCCGAACGCCTCCCTCCCCAGGCACCTTGAACTTTGGGCTGGCCAGTCGGAAACGGGACGTTGCTGACTGACTGGGTGCCCCCCCAAGAGACCACTGTCCCGTGTCTTCTTCAGGGGCCATGGCCACCCAGGAACCACCGTCACGTGCCCCGACTTCTCCAAACCTATCGCGCAGCACGTCCATAGTCTGGCTCCCGGGTGCGGTTGAATAGCTGTATTCCTCGCCGTCATCATCGGTCAGCCGACGCTCCCTCCAACCCAGTGGAGCCCCACCGGGCCGGGCCGTTCGTCCTTGCTCGAGCCCCGTGCGCCCCAGGATCGAGCTCAGCCACCACTCCCCCCCCTGGGTCTGGCTACTAGCACCCTGGGACTCCACCGCAGGGTCTGTTGGTAGCACTTCCCGCACTTTAGGCCTCACAGCAGGTTGGACGTCCTCCACGTCCCTCTCCGCAGGGGTTGTCGCCTCCGCCCCGGCCACGCTAGCCTCCTCCGAAGCAGTCTCCAAAGCGGCCCCTTGCACACCCTCTGCCATGGCGCACAAACGGAACACAGCAGAAAGGCAGTAGGGCCGCAATGCTAGGGCAAACGCTGGCTTTCTGTCAAAACTCGTCCTGCAACAAGCAGGGCAGGTGCCGAACACAGGAACGAGAGACTTCTGCTGCAGTCTAGAAGCACTTTATTCTTCAGAGCAACAGCCGCAACAAGAAACAAAGCCAGCGTTGGCTGCTACCTGCAACCAACGCTGCTATATACACACCCAAAAACCCCACCCAAACTCCACCCAAACATGCCTCCGCCCTCCCACTCTCTATAACTTCCCCACCCCTCCCCTACAAGGCCTTTCGCCCGTCGCTCAGTCAGGTAAGCCCCCTCCAACGTGTCGCCACCACCGTGCCCTTTCCCCTCACCCACTCCCTGCTGCGCCCACCCCCGAACCCCCCTGTCATCATCCATGCTCGTAGGCCCCAGCCACCCGGTCACCGTAGGGGGGAGGGACCCGTCCCCTAACGGCGTTGCCATACAGTCCTGCGCAGGCATGGCGTCGGAGTCTGACGCAGTCCACCGCGAGGCCGCAGCTCTCGAAACCTCCCAGGCCGCAGAGACGCTGAGCCGGCTCGGGCCTCCACCGGGCAGGCTGCAGGCCGGGGAACTTTGCGCAAACATGCCGCCGGCCAAGCACAGCAGCCGCGGCGCGTCCGGAGGCAGCAGAAGCCGCGGCGCGAGTCCCGGAGCCATCCGAGCCGGGGAGCCGCGCGCAGACGCGCCGCCGGGCGAGGTCTGCAGCTGCGGCGCGTCCGGAAGCGTCAGAAGAGGCGGCGTGGGTCCCGGAGCCTTCCAAGCCGGGGAGCCGTGTGACGACGCGCCGCCGGGCGAGGACAGCAGCCGCGGAGCGTCCGGATGCGGCGGGAGGAGCGGCGCGGGTCTCCGGCCTTTCCGGGCCGCACTGGAACCGGGTGAGGTCGGTGGGAGGGAAGCAGGGTGTGCCGGGGGGGTGGAGGGGCCCCCCTTCGTGTGTCGGGCTTCCGAGGCCCGACAGCCAGACTCTCTACTCATTGTTGTCTTGGAGTCTAAGTGTGTGATCTTTTGTTTGTGTTACATTCTCAACTTTTTAACCAAGTGTTTGCTTAATAAAAATCAATATCAATCTCCCTTTACAAAACGGGACATTCATTTTTAGCTTAGCTTCCAGACAGAAGTTAGAAGAAAATCCTCCATTCTGTGGAGGGATTCTTCCATTCTTCTATACAAATATTTAATTCCCTGATTATAAGCTATGTTAGGTACATCCCACCATATCCTTTTTAACTTGATCTGTGCAGAAGAAGAGATGCTTGGATTTGTACTATTTCTGAATATTACTTTATACCTATAGTACAATGGAATTATGTGGATTGTCATCAATAGCCTCCTTTAATCTGTGGGAAACACTCACTTTTCCTTGTTCTTTCCTCAGGATAACTCTTAAATTTAAAAAGGTTGCCATAAGGGAGTTTTAAATTCCTAGGAACTAAGACCTCCAATTGTTAGTAGCATTTGTTTAGCATTAACCAGAAATAAGGTTTTCAGGAATGTTGTCCCTCAGAAGTAAAATGCAAACTGATTGATTGATCATATGCTATCAAGTTGTTTTTGACTCCTAGCAACCACAAAGATTGATTTTCTCCAAGGTGATCTACAAAGCTGTTCTTTTAAGTTTCCCAACAGTGCATCACCATTGTAACTGAATGCTATTGATGCCCTGTTCCTCTCCTCCCTTCTATCTTTCCCAACACTATAGCTTTTTCCAGACAGCTGGGTCTTCACATAATGTGTCCAAAGTAGGACAACATGAGCTGGTTATTTGTGTCTGGAGTGAAAACACTGTGTTGATTTGTTTAATGACCTATTGATTTGTTTGCTTGGTTGTTCATGGTATTGTCTGGAGTCTCCTTCAACATCAAAGTTTTAAAATGTCTATTCTGAACAGTTCTTATCTTTGTAAGTGTAGTGTCTGAATATCTTTTGAAGGATTTTGTGGCTGTTTTATCAAGTGCTAGGCTGTGGTCTATTTCTTGACTGCTGGTGCCTTTATTGTTGATGGCTGACCCTAAAAGGTAGAAGCTATCCACCAGTTTGATGTGTTTATCACCAATTCTAAAGCTAGTTGTTCTATCTTTTTCTTTCCACCCCGAACCAACCCAGTCATGCACTCGACGTGATGTCCCATTGCCTGGAAGCGGTCCGGGTTTGGATGGGGAGAAACAGGCTTCGACTCAATCCTGCCAAGACTGAGTGGCTGTACATATCGGCATCTCGGATAAACCAGGTTGTTCCACCACTAATGATGGGGGGTGAGGTGTTATCCCCCCCTCGTTGATAGGGCTCGCAACTTGGGCGTCCTCTTGGATTCACGGCTCAATTTTGAAGATCATATAGGAGCCGTGACCAGGGGGGCTTTTGCCCAGCTTCGTCTGGTGTGCCAGTTGCGACCCTATCTGGACCAAGATGCCCTACGCACAGTCACCCATGTGCTTGTGACCTCCTGGCTAGACTACTGCAACACTCTCTACATGGGGCTGCCCTTGAGGACCACTCGGAGGCTTCAGCTGGTGCAGAATGCAGCTGCGCGAGTTGTTATGGGAGTTTCCCGATACTCCCATGTAACACCTCTTCTCCGTGAGCTGCATTGGCTTCCGGTTGCCCTCCGGGTGAGATTCAAGGTGCTAGTAATGACCTATAAAGCTCTAAATGGGTTGGGTCCGGATTATCTAAGGGAACACCTGCTGCCGGCATCAACTTCCCATCGTCCTGTGCGCTCCCACAGGGAGGGCCTTCTTAGGGTACCGCTGGTTAAGGAATGCCAGCGGGTTATCCCCAGGGGAAGGGCGTTCTCTGTGGGCGCACCAGCCCTTTGGAACCAGCTTCCCACGGAGCTTAGGACTGCCCCCGACCTTCGCTCATTTTGTAGGGACTTGAAAACTTGGTTTTTTGAGTTGTCTGGCCCAGACTGAGGGGTTTTAATTTTTAATTAATGGGGTTTTAGTTAAGTTCAGGGATTAATTTAATCTTAGTTTTAATCGTTTTTAATTGTATATGATGTATTTTAACTTTTAATTCTCCCTGTAAACCGCCCTGAGTCCTACGGGAATAGGGCGGTATATAAATTTAAAAATAAATAAATAAATAAATAAATAAATAAATAAATAAATAAATAAATAAATAAATAAATCTACTATTGTTAGTTTGGTATTTATATTTAATTTTCATCTTTTTTTCACTTTACTCCTTAAATTTATTATCAGTGCTTAGAGTTCCTCTGCATTTTCAGATATGGAGGTTATGTCATCAACATAGCAATTCCTCACTATTAGCTGGACTGGCATGAAGTGCTGGGAGCTTTGTTTCATAAGTAGATCACCCTTGATTTGATGAAAGTAGGGATCCATACAATGGGAACATAGGGACAGAAGTGAAATAAAAGAAAATAAAAGGATGAGATAACGTATATGTAAATATGTGAGCTGGTGTATAGTCAAATCTATAGGTGATCCCAAAATATTTCACTTCTTGAAGGAAAAGACAAACTAAACTTTCTCCATTCCATTTAAAAAGCAAACCAGAATGAAGTAGGGTCCTTCTGCATCTGAGAACAGCTTCTTAATTTATGGAGTATTTTATTGGCTCTGTGTCTCAAGGAATGGAGCAGAACAACTGTGTCATCTAATATGTGCCATCTGCAGTTAAACCTGCAAGTCCATAAGAAAGCTGGGATGTCATGGTGGACATGTCTGTCAAAAAGGATCACATGGTCAAGTATTTTGCCACTGCTATGTCTTCTATGATGCCCAAGTTACTAAGAAGAAATGTATGACACGACATAAAGTTGTAGCCATTGTTTCAATCAAAAGGAAAATCAAGTTGAGTTAATTGCTTTTCCAAAACGCCTGTATCTCTGATAGCTCAGTCCATGAATTATATGTGTGAATGTATTTACACTTTGCAAAATTGTAGCAAGAAAGAGTAAATGTAGACTGGTGTTCATTGCACTGATTTCTTCACCATTTGGTATTCAAAGTTCAGTTGCTGTGCAGATACACGGGCCATTTCTCCACTGGAAACAAAGGCACACACTCTTCGTATACATATAGATATATTCTTATTTGTAGCTAAGCCACCTGCTGGGAGGACAAAGACTGCTTTTGGTCTTCAGCTGCCTCTGAAGAATTCCCAAACTGTGCAGTGATTCCCTCCCTGCCCACTCCTTTCTCTCCCATTCTCCCTTTGTTGTTTCTTAAGGGTCAAAGAGAACACACTACAAAAAGGCAGAGGGGAAAAAAAAGACATTAAAGATCAATGCTTTCTTCCCCTGCAGTGCCAGCCTCAGTTGAGAAATGAATATGAAGATGACTATAAATAAAAGATAAAAGATGATATGGCATTTGGAGTAAAATATTAACACCCAGCACAATGTGATGGATCAAAGTCCAACCAAATTAACCCCCCCGGGATAAACACAGGCCTTGTTTATGTTGGATTTGAGAAATGAAGACCTCCCCCTCTCCTTTCTCCTCCTCTTTCTCTTGTTAATCCTGTGTATACACACACACACACACACACACACACACACACACACACAGAGTCAGAAACAGGAGCCATGAAATTGGAATTAGAGGATGGGGTGTCTCAACGAGATATTCTGTTCTTGGGTTCTATCTAAGTGATGTCACCAGATGTGCTGCTGCTTTGGGGCTGGTCTACTATGGTAACTGCTCATCCTATTAGGAAGGGATCTCAAATGCTAAGGCAGGAGCATCAACCAGGGACACTTCCTCCACATTTTCTGACCCAGAAGTCCACATTACAGTTTAAAAGGGAGCACCCGTGACCACCGTCAACTTCCCTCCGCCCAGTACGCTCCCACAGAGAGGGCCTCCTCAGGGTGCCACCGGTCAAAGAATGCCGACTGGTGGCCCCCAGGGGGAGGGCGCTCTCTGTGGGCGCGCCAGATTTATGGAACCATCTTCTGGTTGAGCTCTGGATGGTGTCCGACCTCCGCTTCTTCCGGCGCGATCTAAAGACTCACCTTTTCGAACAAGCTGGCCTGGCCTGATGGGATGGGGTTGGGTTTTATTAATGTGTTTTAACCTATTTTAATGTGTTTTAACTAATCGTAAGATTAGTTGCCTTGCCTTTCTATCAGTAAATGGTGAAAGGGTCAAGCCTCCTTGCCTATCTTCTTACAGTGGTGGGATTCTTTTCTCTCTCTGTTTATTTAATAAAAGAGAGCATATGGGGGGGGGGGAAATCACTAAAACAGTAAAATCAAGAAAAGATAAATTGTATGCATAAGGGCTTCTCATACAATCAGTCTTTATACCCACACACATGCACAAATAGATTATTATTTTCATTATAATTATCCATGCATAATCCATGTCTACAGGCAACTCATTCATAGGTGTATGTAACGTCAGGTCTTCAAACAGGTATCTAGGCCAAGGGTCCCCAACCCCTGGTTCATGGACTGGTACCGGGCCACAGCACTCCAGTAACTGGGCTGCACAAACAAGAAAAGCCCCATCCACGAGATGCAGGCAGCACATAAAACCACACACCCGCTGGTCCGTGGAAAAACCTCTCTCCACAGAACCGGTCCCTGGTGCCTAAAAGGTTGGGGACCTCTGATCTAGGCCATAAATATGTCTTTCCTATATTAAAGATTATCAGAAAAAGAATAGGGAGAATCCATCTCGGTTGACTAGCTGTCCATTTCCATGTATATATGTATATCATTAAAAAAAAGTGTGCATCCCACATGACTGTGGCTCCCCTCCCCTCATTTACCCATGTAGCTATATTGCCTTTTACCTGGGCTGGAGAGTCAAATGGAGGGACTTGCAAATCCATGGATTCCATGGACAGATGGTGGTCAATCTAGCAAGATTTTGTCTTAGGTCTGAAACAATGAAGATCTCAAATTGGATTAATCACACATGCCTTTCTTGGTTTTGGATCTGACAATGCTGCTTCTCAGATTGCTGGGTATGTGACCTCATTTGTTAATTGGACTCTAAGAGAGAGATCAGTTGGGATTGTTGGGATTGTACCAGTCTTGGTGCTACATAGCAACCTTCCTGCCTGAGCTTCTTGACTCAGTAACCAGATTGTCTTAGAGTTTCCTAAAGTTATGGCATTGAGGAACATCAATTTGCCTTCCCAGAGAGCAGGGTTAGAGGTAGCTTTGGAGTTCATGGCAGGTATGGGCCTATCCCAAGTCATCCAGAGCCTGACATATAGTAGTGATCATACATCCAACCTGTTTCTTCTGTTGCAGCAGTGGCAGAGTGTTCTAAAATAAAGAAATCCAATTCTCTGTACCACTCTTCTATACAGGGAGGGTGGACCTATTAGATTAGCTTGGCTCAGACCAGTGATGGACCCAGTTGGGTTTCGAGAGAGTTTGGGGCTCTTTCAGAAGGTTTATTACCTTCTACTCTAAGTCTTGGTAGACCACCTGGAGTGGGAGAGCCTCTGGATGGTTCATGAATGACCTGCCAATGCTCGTGTTCTGAAAAACTCCATGGTATATGGAGAGGCTAAGGAACCTCAAGAGGGCTTAGAGATACCCCAGAGTGCTGCTAGTGAATGACAAAAAGTGAAGCTCAACAAACCCAAGCTAGAACCATGAATACCACCTGGTTGTAGTAGTGAGGGCAGTGAGGGCACTGCAACATAATTAGTTGTCTACCCTTATTGTATCCTCAAATAGTGTCCAGCAGGCCTGTTTTGGGTGACACTCCTAAGGAGAGCAATTCTGGGGCCTATCTTGAGAGCTACTGTAAGGAATTTGCTGGCAGATTGGTTACTGTGGCATCTGGCAAATAAAATTACTCAGATCCACTCTGTGTTAAATTCCAGCCTTGATGCAGGGCCAGTGGGTTTGAGTCTGACTTGGTTGTTTGGGAAGAGTTCAAGACTAATGAACCTAAGGTTGTAGACATGGTTCTTGGGTCTGTTAGTTCAACCATTTCTGTGATAAATCCATGCCCCTCCTGGCTGGTCAAGGCTGTCCAGGACAGGCTGTGTGATTGGGTCTAGGAAGTGGTCAATTCTTTTTTTAGGCAGAGGATGGTCCCACTGGTTTTCAAGGAGTTTGACAGTGTGCCCTCTCCACCAGGTACTATCACTGGACACAACTAATCTGGACAGCTTCTCTTTTTAGGGAAGTCTATAGAGAAAAAGGTCTTGTAGTAGCTTCAAAGTGCTCTGGATGAAGGGAATGATTTCAGTCAGGATTAATGCCAAAGTATAGGACTTAGACAGCATCGATCATTTTCTTGGATGACCTCTGGAGGAGCAGGATGTTGGTACTCCATCATCCTTACTTTTCTTGCCCTCTCAGTGGCTTTGAATACCATCGATCATAGCATTCTTCTTGACCAGCTTCATAGTTGGGGAAGGGCAACACGGTGTTGTGTTAATTCCTCTCCTTCCTCCAGGTTCAGTTCCAGTAGTTGGAAGGAGGAAAATCCAGCTCTCATCCCCTTCTTTCTTGAATGCCCAGGGCTTCATTCTCTTTCCCCTCTTATTTAACTTCTACATGAGGCTATTGGATGATGCAACAGTTTGAGGTGAAGTATTATTGACAGGCTGAAGATCTTCATCCAAGTCTGCCTGAATGATGCTGTAGGTGTATTGTCTCAGTGTCTGGATGCTGTAGAAGGGGCCTGGATGGGACACAATGGCCTTTGACTTAACCTAAGCAAGACCAAGTGACTTTGGGCACTTGGGCCTTCTGGTACCAATATTTATCCACCTCTAGTAACTAGATGGGGTGATGCTGCCTCAGACTGAACCAGACCTAATCGGAGGACTTTCTGGGACTCAGGAAGAACAGCTGGTGTTGGTTTCAGTTGAGTATTGTTAGACTTAATAGCTTTTTGCCAGAACTCCTTGTTTTGAAACACAAAGACAGCTTGACGGGGGAAAAACATGTTTGTTTCTTATTCACTACCGTGTACTTATAGGGAAGAGAAGATTGCAGTATTTGTGTGTGAATATATTATTAATTTACAGTCCTGAGGATGTCCAGTCTGTGCTTAATTTCCACTGGTATTTGAGCACTTGAGTAAAAATGGAATAAGAAAGCTCATTATGTGTTTGCTGTTTTAGATATTTATTGCTATATGAAGTTGATATATTGAATTATGGAATGTTTTGCATGAATATGGCATTGTACATGATAGAAGACAAGAATGCAGGGGAATAAATGAACAGGGTTTGACATGAATCAGAGAATATCAAATATATGTGTGTTATCTTATTAGTTTTTTAAAATTATTTTTGGATATGTGTATAAAGAATGCTTGTAAAATTAGAGAGGTGTTGGTTAATAACATGAACATGCATTTTATATTTGTATGCAGATAATGGTACATTGTTATCTGAGAAATGATTTGCAGTGGAGATTAGGTGTATTATAAGATGAAACACAAAGTTTATGCCTTTGAAAATTAGTTCATCAGACATCCTGATAGTTATGTTTCAAAGAGAAAATGCAGAAAGTGTATGTTTATAGAATGTTGGGGCAAATGGAGAAATGTAATTTAATATGCAATCAATATTTGTTGAAAGAAACTTATATGTGTTTTCTGTCTCCTTTATTATATAGAAGCGAAAATTGGGAATGGCAAAAAATAAAAATAAATTATACAGACCATCAGGTGGCAGTGTGTAACCAGTTTTGTTCTATATTGGCATTCTTCAGATGTACATAGCAAGATGTTTCCTATAGTGGTCAAATCCTCTATTAGGAATTGGATCCTTCAACCATCAGGGGTTCTCAACTCCCGGGCTGCAAGAACCAGGCCACACAAGAGTGAAGCCCCACCCACACATGTGCAGGATCCAGGCAGCGTGTAAAACCATGCCTCCCAGTCCAAAGAAAAACTCTCCTCCATGAAACCAGTCCTTGGTGCCCAAAAGGTGTTGGGGGGGCTGCTTTAGACAACAGTGCATAAGTATTAGAAACTATTCAAGCTATGGTGCTCAGTAGAGTTACAGGAAGAAATACATAGAATCAACCAGCAGGATATCAGCTTTTAATGCTGGCTTTGAAGAAGGGGGCACATTAGTGTTGAATGGGATTGCCCATATAGTTGTGCTCTATATGCTTGAGACATACAACATTTGTTATCAAATAACATGCACTTGTGGTGAAGCCATGTATTCCTTCCACAAGACTTCAGAGTGGCAGGAAATTCTCATTCTGCTGAGAATTAAGGGGAAAAGGAGAACATGGTAAAATCTAGGGCAGGTGAGAAGCACAAAAGATTGGAAGTTTGGCATGGAGAAGAGTTTAAATAGGTCCCAGTGAATTACTTGGAAGTATCCAGAAATAAATTGAGGTTCTCAAGCTTTCTGTGGAACCTGGGACAGAGAAAGGAATATATCTGTAGCCTGCATAATCCATAAAGTCATGGGATTAAAAAAAAACAACAGCCATGGCCCAATTGATAAGGTCAGCAATTGTGCTGTTGGCATGTATTGAAATAGTGTGCAACTCCTTGAGTGTCTTTGTTTCTGAATGGAAACATAAAACAAAAGCAGCCTTGGCCACAGTCCTAGGCTCACTTACTCAGAAGTCAGCACATTCACTGACTTCTGAGTTTATATTGTTCTGCACAAGGCTAATATAAGAGGAAAATGTCAGGAATAGGTAACAGAGCTAGGAATACTACAAAACTGGGATGTTCTTTGATCTTTATGTTATCTTTCTGTAAGTTGTCTTTACTGGGTGTGCTTTGGATAGACATAGAGGGAATAATGGATGAGCATGACAAGTGACAAGAATTTATACAATTCAAGAATAGTGCAACGTCTGATGAATTATTATTGTCTATGGGGATTTTTAAGTAAGTATGCTCTTTGTATTTCCATTTACAACCCAGGAATATGTTTTCCACTTCTCAAGATAATGTCTTTTATGTACTGTATAATTTTAGAAATAGGTGTGTTTATTAGATGGAAGATTTGTAAAAATATGGTTTGTATCTCTTTTTTTCTCAGTTTATAGTCATTTATACAAATGCTGACCATATTCCATACAACCAAATCCATGGTTCTCAATTACTGTATTTTAAGATTTAAGCATGTGTTATCAGCACAATATGAAACATGACTTGTACCTTTGTACAAGACCCAGTTTGCTGCCAAAAGATTACATCATAGTTAATAATATATTGTAGAAAGGGCTTCCTATGTGGGAAAGTTAGAATCAAAGTTAGAACCAATGCAATACATTTTTCATTGTAAAGTTTTATTTTCTGACTCTGAAGCATATTAATAAGTGTTGGTCTTAGCTGCTGGATTCTCTATTGGATCTGGGTATTAATTGCTACAGTATGCGGATTTATTAATATTAAAGTGTTGGGGTTAGGGAATTAAAGTTGAAGCATACTAAGTATTTTTTTCAGTTGGTGATGTGAAGGTTGCGTAGGTTAATAAAAAGAATTCTTGCCCCTCTTAGCCAAAGGAAATTATGCTGTTATATCTTGGTTGAAATTAAAATTTGCTCTAATTCTCATGTGCAATGTGCATAAGAATGAGTTCTGTATTTGTCAACCTTCCGATGCCAAGTAATTTTATAGTAGTGGGGGAAAATATGTTTTACTGACACCCAGTTGTACAAATTTAGGAACACAGGCAATACTCTGGAAAGATAGACTCACATTACAATGAGTACCCAATAAAGTATTTTCAAGAGTTATGTGACTATAATGGCAGCCTGAGATTCACGAACACTCACTCCCATTTATATAGGAATAGCCTGATTCGTATCACAACGTAGCTGATAAAGCCAACATTAAAATCAATGAACTCATCCAGTGAAATAAGTACAGTAGGTAGCTTTAGACAATGGAGACAATGTCTTACAGACTTTATCTTTATCCGCCAGTTTAAGCATCATTTTGTTTCAGGAAGGACAAGGGAAAGATACAGCAAAAGATATCATGGAGAAAAATGATGATTCATTTGAGTCTAAGAATGCCCATGTCAACCAAAGAATTGATCAGAAACTTTTTGCTGCTAACCTTATCATCTATCATTGGTCCAAATAATCATTTGGGCTCCCTCTTGGCTGTGGGGCCACAAAATTTTGCCTTGGGTTCCAACCCTATCTGTATAATTAGACTAATTTCAGCCAAAACGTATTTTAAATAACACTTGTGAGGATAAAGTGGTCCATGCATGCAATCCTAAACTTCCCAGAAAATAGTGGAGCAATATACCACAGGTAATGAAATAAGCATGCAATGTAAAAAAATCAATTCAATTCAACTGATTTATTTAGCTAGGCATACATTGGCTGCCTTAATTGGACAATAATTTAAATATGGGTGGGTACAGTGGTGGGATTCAGCCAGTTTGCACCAGTTCGGCAGAACCGGTAGCTAATTTTTTGTTGCCCAGGCCCAGAATGGACTTCCAGAAGCGGCATCCACACAGAGAACTGGTTGTTCACGTATTTGAATCCCACCAATAGGTAGGTATGTTGTTTCACAATTAAACAAGCTAATGAACTATAGTGGCTTTTTAAATGTAGGTAGTGTAAAACTCAACCTCAGCAACTTTAGGATGTGCAGACTTCAACTCCCACCATGGCTGGCTGGGAAATTCTGGGAGTTGAAGTCTATGGATCTTACAGTCGCTGAGGTTGAGAAACACTGGTATAAGTGAGACTAGGCATTATACTTGTCAGTGGTGCATCTACAAGACAGCCAATTCTAAAAATCACTTTCAATGAATCTGAATGAGACCTCCATTCTTTTTGCATCTGAGTGTGTTTCAAAGGGAAAAAAGATAATATGAATTAAGTTCCAAAATCTTAAACAACTCATACTTTCTACAATATCTTTCATTAATTAAAGTAGATTAGTGGTCCCCAATCTTTCCAGCTTGGTGGCCTGGTGGGAGGCCAAAGGGATGGTTCTGTGTGAGTGGCAGGTACATGCACAAGCATGCACAGCTCTATATATGGCCCAATAATGGGGCACGGCCTGGGGGTTGGGGACCCCTGAAGTAGAATACCTTGCAGAAACTCCTTGGGTTGATTTCTCTGGTTTTCATTCATTGTTGTTGCTGTCGATTGAAATTCCCTCCTAGGAAATATGGTGTAGCAACCTTTTACTCTATACATTTAGTCAGATGAACCCGCAACCTGCAAGCACTAAGAAAATGTGAAAACTGACAAGACCTGAGCCAATAAATCTTATTTATGCTTGTGAATGTGGAACAGGAAACTTCTTATGAAAAAAATACAGTGGGCTCTGTTAGATTTGGAAGCGGACATATTATAATAAGATCATTTCACATTTTCGTTTTTCTCCCCCTGAAAAGGGAAAAGCCACATAATGTGACAGGAAAGAACATTTGGTGGGCAAGAGCTGTATTTAATGTTTGGGGTGAGATAGAGGAAGCTGTTGATAATGCAAGGAAGATGGAGCTCCTGTACCACATGTGAGCAGATCCAGATGTTCAAAATCACAACAGGGTTGAGAGATCACTCTGTTTTAGACCTTGTTGTTAACATCAGAGGCTGCTGGCAGTGGTTTTGTAAAGTTTCAGCCAAGACCCATATTGAATGAACTCAGGAAGTAGTCCTCCAAACACTGACCTATAATATTTCCTTGTATGATCTACCAGAAATTGGGTAAACATGTTGATTCTCTTTTCATCTAATCAAGCTTGTTCAGATATTGCATTCTATGACAAACATGATATCTTTCATTAGAACTTCATTCTTTGCAGAAGAGCAAGGATTGTGGGAAGATTCTTTCCTGTGAAAGAACTTGAAGTTTTTTTCTCAATAGAATTGAACCAATTCCCATCAGCCCTGCTGGTATAAACAATTATCAAGAAGTTGTAGTCCACAACTTGTAGAGTGCCACACTATTTTAGATCTTGTTGTCAACATCTATGACTTTCGGTGACAAAACTGTGATAGAAGGACAGAAAGATCCATCCAACTGCTAAAAGTTTGCAACTTTTTCCCCCTCCTGGGCCAGCAGAGCTGAGATTACTTCGCAGAAGGACTCACAAAGACAATCGTGGAGTTTGAACTGCAGGGGGGCAAGGCAAGCCACATCTTGCTGGTTAGTTTGGCATCCCAAGTTCAAAGAATCTGAAGCACCATTGCCGGAATCAAGTTTGCAGATTAGCCAGGCTGCCTGAAGTTTCCCAAAAGCAGGTCAAGTTCAGCAGGTGTACAGACCTTTCTCATCTCCGAGGCTGATAATGAAGCTGGTCTTCAATCACTTCTGAAATTCAACAGAAAGCTGTTAATATCAATATGGTTAATATACATCAAACAGGATCGCTCTAATTTTTTTTTTCCAAATCAAAAAATTCTCCACAGTGTTGACATTTCCTCAGTAAACTCTCAGGACTGTTTGGTTTCCATGACTGTGGGGCCTGAGATGTATTTTGTTTTAAATAATTCTTCATAAAAAATTCAGCTTTCTGTCTAATATGATTGAAACCCAGCTTGAGTGTGTTTTATAATGCATTGAACTTGTAAGACTATGAGTGTTGCATTATTCAAAACACGATTGAGAAAAAAACAGCAATATACGTGTGTGTTCAGAGAGTGGAATCAAAGAAATTGGTGCAAGCTGATCTGTCACGTTATCTCATTTTATTTACTTTTCAGAACTCATCCAAATATTAGAGGGAGAGAAAATCAATATCTATTTTCACCTTTGTCACGTTCCAGGCTTCAAATATTAATGAATGTCAAATTTGACCACGTTGCTTCACACCACCTGCTCTGCAATAATATTTCAGAACCTTTATTAAAAATGTAAAATTGTCATTGAATTTCCAAATATGATTCTCCAGTGGCTAATTCAGCTTGTTTTATTAATAAGTGGGTTCTGATGAGTAATGCTAATTTAATATGCCTGCATGTAAGATTAAACCATAAATTATTTCTGCTGAAGGTGATGAAGTTTGACTGCTACATGGTTGTCAAGCAATAACTTTCCACGTTAACCCTATAGGTACAAAAGCGAAAGGATATATTATGCCTGCAGAGGGCAGAGGGAGTCAGTTTAATATTTAGAATAAGGACCAATACAGCTAGACTTCAACTTACAACAGGTTATTTAGTGACCATTCAAAGTTATAATGGCATTGAAAAAAGTGATCCCCTTTGCTTCTGGCAAGCAAAGTCAATGGAAAAGCTAGATTCTGTTAACAACCATGTTACTATTTTAACAGCTGCAGTGATTCACTTAACAAATGAGGCAACAAAGGTCATAAAATGGGGCAAAATTCACTTAACAAATGTCTCGCTTAGCAACAGAAATTTTGGGCTCAATTGCAGACATAAGTCAAGGACTACTTATATAATCTAGAAAAACCCATTCACATACCTCTACACCTGTTTCCATATTATATATTTCATCTTTAAAACAAGTTATTATCAAGATGCCTACTGGATAGTAGGAATGTTTGAATTAGTATAATAGCTGAGAGCTTTCCTCATTTTCCCCCCAAAGTTTTCTTACCCAAAGAAGAGGCTTAAATTTTATTTAATTTTAGGATTTTATTTATGATTAGGATTCCTTGGAGTTCCTATCTGTAATATTTCTCAGCTTACTTTATTGTTCTAAGGAGAGAAGATGCTTTCTATTTCACTGTACATTTTGCACATTTTTGCAGCTTTCACGCCTATCCATAATTTGATCCCATGGCAAGAGGACCTTATTCTTGGAATTTAGTTGAAACCATGGGAATCTGCAATATGTTTAGAGTCTATCAGATTGATAAAAAATGCTTTTAGATGTCACAGGGCAAGCTCTGACCCTTACATGCTTATCTGCAGTGTTTTGATTCAAGTGCAAGAGGACTGTAGGTTGTATTGTGATATTGTGTTGCTCATTTCATCATTTGACCCTCTTATTTCTCATTAGAAAGGTCAGGATGTCTCTCTCTCTCTCTCTCTCTCTCTCTCTCTCTCTCTCTCTCTGTGTGTGTGTGTGTGTGTGTGTGTGAGAGAGAGAGAGAGAGAGAGAGAGAGAGAGAGAGAGAGAGAGAGAGAGAGAGAGAGAGAAGCCTTGAATGACATTCTTTATCTATGAGAATATCACTAATGTTTTCTTCAGGATAAACAATTCCTGTCATCAAACTGAACAATAAAAGTTGAAACTATTACCAAAGAAATAACATATCCTTACTATTTATGGAAAGAATTAGTGGCTACCTTTTGTAATTTCAAGAAAGATTCATCAAAACAAACCAAGTTCCTTTCTTTGCACTTTTAAAAGAATCAGTAAAAAAATCTCAGCAGTTTACTATTCTTTTAGGTATTTCCAAATACAAGTGACCCAATCTTTCCTAAAGAAATTTAAAACAAACAAACAAACATAGGTATTCTAATCTAAAAACCTAATCTCAGAAGAGATTGCCCTGCTTATTCAACATCATAAAAGCTGTTTCAATGTGCAGTGATGCTGAGAAAGTATTTTGGCATTCACAGTGGGGGTAGCAACTCATTTTGAGAAGTATATATTAAGAATAAAGATCATACCGATGAAAATCACTGCATTAGAAGACACTATGCACATGTAAAAGTAAAGCTTCCACATATTCTGGTGGTAGTATGGTTGTGTCTCATTTTTGTTAGCATTGTGTGTAAAGTAAGGATCAAGGATATACATTTACCAGCATATGGAAGATGTGGAACAGTTTATTTTTCCATATCATGCCAACATGACCTTCAGAATAGGAGTTACAGAGGTATTATTAGAACTGGATTATTACATAAGAATGAAAATAATGGATGGTTGCAATTAGAGAAGAGAATATGTTCCAAAATAATTACCTGAAAGGTAAATGTAGGTTCTGATTTTATAGTGCTGTCAGAAAACATATGTATCCCCTTCTGAATTTGTACAATGAGTCACTATGAAAAAAATATTTTCTTCCAGTTAAATCCACTTAGTTAAAAGGAATAGGAATGGATAGTTGTATGAGAAGTTCATGAAACAATTGGAATTAATTTGGGCCAGGTCTAATCTCTCTCTTTCTCTCCCTCTTTCTCTCTCCCTCTCTCTCTCTCTTCTATCTTTTTTCACATCTATCTATCTATCTATCTATCTATCTATCTATCTATCTATCTATCTATCTATCTATCTAATCTACTATATCTATATCATCTATATCTATATCTATCCATCTCTTTGTCTGCCTCTGTCTCTATCACTATCTGCCTCTATCTCTGTCTGTCTGTCTCTACCTCTATCTCATTCAGATTTGCTTTGTATATCAGAAAGACCCACATGAAGCTCTAATTTAGTTTTAATAATTCTAACAATATCTAGTTTCCCCCCTATAAATGGCAGGGGGGATTCTTAGGGATCTAAAAGGAAGGGAATTACAGTTTCGTTGCATTGTAATTGCAGTTAGAATGGAATACATTTTTAAAAACAATAATTTATAAGTTCACACTAGCTGATTTTCTGAATACAGATTTTTTTCCAGTATGTGAGGAAGCTGCTCATCAAAATATCACATACATCTTTGGATTGGTATCATAAAAATATTGTCCCAATAAATTTCCTACTTGAAGCTTCAGACTGTTGTAATCCTATAAAGAAATGGAAGAGAATTTTGTTTGGTCTGCACTTTTGTATGTGCAGACTTAACCTGTACTTTCAGGATTTATATAAGGACTGAAAAACAGTAATTTTGTGAATTAAGCACCTCTCCAAATATTGTACTGCTGTTTTTAACTTTATAAAGAAGCATGTTAGGATAAAATATTGACAAAATGCATATTGGGTCAATTTGTATTTTAGGCAGAATTACATTTAAATCTATAGAATGAGACTGAGAGGTGAAACACCAGATTTGTGACTAATTGTGTATGAAATCGACACAGAATGGAAACAGCTGCATTTTTTATTCTGAATTCTAGGTATCTATTCAATAATGTACCCCATACAGTTCAATGGAGTTACCTTCACAGATAGACAAAGGATTGTAGTCTAATCTGATTTATGTGGTAGCTTGACTTTCTTAAGCAATTAATGAGAAAATGAATATAAGTCTGCAGTTTGCTCCTGGTTTCTGTCACTTGTCCATTAATTATTTGTAGCATATTGACTATATCCATGATCACTAGGAGAGGAAAACAAGAAATTGACCCCATAATTCAAGGAACAATAATAGAATAAAATGCTTCCACTCACAGACAATAGCCAAATGACAAAATAGTTCACTGATTTACTGCATTCAAGGTTATTCTGACTATCTACTGCAACACGTCAGACTGAAAGAACCATAAGATCAACATTATACAAATCAGACTCCAGCAGACTCCAAAAAAGCCAACACAGTTTTAGGCTACAGTAATAAAGGGATAGAATCAAGATCACGTGAAGTGTTAATACCACTTTACAATGCCTTGGTAAGGCCACACATGGAATACTGCATCCAGTTTTGGTCACCATGATATAAAGAAGTTGTTGAGACTCTAGAAAGAGTACAGAGAAGAGCAACAAAAATGATTGGGGGACTGGAGGCTAAAACATATAAGGAACGGCTGCTGGAATTGGGTATGTCTAGTTTAATGAAGAGAAGGATGAGGGGGGACATGATAGCAGTGTTCCAATATCTCAGGGGCTGCCACATAGAAGAGGGGAGTCAAGCTATTCTCCAAAGCACCTGAAGGAAGGACAAGAAGCAATGGATGGAAACTAATCAAGGAGAGAAACAACCTAGAACTAAGGAGAAATTTCCTGACAGTTAGAACAATTAACCAGTTGAACAACTTGCTCCAGAAGTTGTGAATGCTCCAACACTGAAAGTTTTAAAGAAGAGATTGGACAACATTTGTCTGAAATGGTATAGGGTTTCGTGCCTAAGCAGGGGGTTGGACTAGAAGGCCTCCAAGGTCCCTTCCAACTCTGTTATTCTATTCTACTTCCTATACACATTTCACCTTCTAGTTTACTGCTGTAAAACCTTAAAGTACAAAATATTGCAATTTCAAGGGAAGTGTAAAATTTGTGGAATGGTAGCTTAACTTCACAACATGTGTATAAGAAAAAATAGTATGACACAAGTTTCAATCTTACACAATATAAAATGGTGTAAAATTACTGCTCAGCCTTTGAATATATCAAGCTTGTTGAGTTCTGTACTATTACGAAAACCAAAATGTGGAATAACAACTAATTAGAAGTAGAATTTATTCTATTTGAAATGAAGAAAAATATAAAACCTAAGAGCAGGAAGATTTACAGTACCTTTATCATTTCATGTAACTGTATAACCATTATGTGAAGATCATGGCTGTCATATGTTACTAAGAATCTGTTTGATCTCCAGCTGGAGAAATAAATCAAAAGGTCAAATCTTCTGCAGAGTTGTTAAAACACCTAGATTCTACTGGGGGTGCAGAATGTTCAGGTTGCCATACAATGTGAACACCCAGAGCAACATTTTAACTTTCTGCTCTTATTCATGACATGGGAAGCCCTCTCATGGACTGTCCCTAGACATTTCTTTAACATTTTGTATGTTCCTCACAATCTTGGGTTGAGCTGGGGTATTATTTACAGTTTTTGGAAAACAATTAGTAAATAAATGAGTGTCCCATTTGAAAAGTGAATTTGTTTTATACACACCTGGAGTAGAATCTATCTCACCTGTGCTATTAGAGTATACATTACACACCTAATGATGTATTTAATATCTACAATTATTAATAATAATACTAATTGCCCTGGCAACCAGGAGGTTGCTACCCTTCTCTTGGGTGACTACTCTTCTGAAACCTTTTTTTTTTAATCAGTAGCTATAGCTGTTAGAAACTATCTTGTTCCCTCGCGTCATTGTTATCTGTTAATCGTTTCAGAACTTTCTTGCAGTTTTGTATTCCTTTTTTTATAATTACTGCATTGCTGATCTTTTTTTTTCTTGTGTTTGGACTGGAACCATAAATATTTTTTAATTGATTGGTTGATTACATGGAAAGCATTCTCTGGTCTGTGTTTTCAGTGGCTTTTGAAGAAATAACTTTTTACATAGGCCTTTCCTGGGGTGTTTAATGTACTACTGATCTTATTTCACCAACATTGGTTAATAACTGGCCCCATTCAACATTTTATTGCAGCCTTTAAAGTCATAAATGTGCTGGGGACCAAATAATAGAATCAGAATGGGGAAGTACCAGGACAAACGTCTCAAAAGAATATTTCTCAGTGGATTCTGAAGAAAAAACATCACATGTAAGAAGAGGAAAAACTCTTTTGGGATTGCTTGCATCTTCTATCAGAGAACACACATCTCTACTAACTGCCAATAGAATAAAATATAAAATATTCATATTTGTATTAAGGTTGTAGTTTTATAAACTATTCTGGTCTTTAACACTGACCGTACATCAATAATTTTGGAGATTTTAAAATTTATCTTCATTTTTCAGAAACAGTTCTGTTTCCAAGAAAACTAGAGAAAGCTTCGAAAACCTGGATCTCTTGACAAAGTCACAATCAACATCTAAAAAGCCACCTACAACACGCACGATATAAATACCACACAGAGAATAGGCTGGAGCACACACTATGCTAGAGAGACATTCCTTGAGAATGGGCTCCAGCACTCGTCTGAAAGCTCGGAAAACTAAATTTCTGATCTGTTGACCATCTCACTATACTGGGACATGGATATTCACCTTCATTTGTGAAAGTCACTCTGATTAACTTTGTTATTTTGTTTTGGTCATACACAATTAATTCATCATACACTGAGGGACATTCTTTCAGGAATGTATCTAGATTTAGACAACATAGATTGTCTCTACCAAATATACAGGTAGTCCTCAAATTATGACCACAATTTACCCCAAAATTTCTCTTGCTAAGTGAAACCTTTATTGCGTTTTGCCCCATTTACAACATTTCTTGCCACAGTTATTAAGTAAATCACTGCAGTTGTTAAGTTAGTGGCACTGCAGTTGTTACGTTAGTGGCTTCCCCATTGACTTTGTTGTCAGAAGGACACAAAAAGTGATCACATGACCCAAGAACACTGCAACCATCATAAATATTTATTTATTTATTTATTTTATTTTAATTCCATTTACATCCCACCCTTTTCCGAAGACTCAGGGCGGCTTACAAGCTTAGCAGTAGCCTTCATTCTATGTATATGCCTGCTTATTAGGGCTTTCACACACACCCCAAGCGGCATTATTACAAAGTCAGCTTAATTGCCCCCAACAATCAGGGTCCTCATTTTACCTACCTCGGAAGGATGGAAGGCTGAGTCAACCTTGAGCCTGGTGGGATGCGAACCTGCACTAATTGCAGGCAGCTGGTGTTACTTAAGGAGGCATTAGCCCACTGCTCCACCAAGGCTCTTTTATCAAAATATGAGTCAAGGGTCTGAATTTTGCTCGCATGAACTTTTGGATGTTGCAATGGTCATAAAAGTGAAAATGATCATATCACTTTTTCCAATGCTGTTGTAACTTTGAATGGTCACTAAACAAACTGTTCTAAGTTGAGGACTACCTGTACTACCTACTACTAAATGAATTTGTCCAAAACAATTTGATAGAAAGCCTATTATTTGAGTTGTTACTCTATCCAAAGAAGGCTATTCTGCTTGATAATCCTATATTTTGGAATTTATTTTAACCTGAAGATTGGCTGTAATATTTATGAGTTTCAGTGTGGTGAAAATCTGCTTGGGTCTAGGACAACTCACCACAGCCAACTTGCCATGGTCAACTCACTGTGGCCAATTTGCAATGGCCAACTTGTTCCAGCCAACTTGCTGCTGGACAACTCACCATGGCCAACTCACTGCAGGACAACTCACTGTGGAACAAAAGTTACACTAATAGCAAAGAAATAGTAGAATAGAATCATTAAGGAAATGAAGATTTTTAAAAGGAGTGACAAAATGAAATGTGAATGACAAAAAATAATATTTTTAAAATTATTTTAAATAATTAAATTGAATTGTTGAATTGTCCCATGTCAAGTCGTCCATTGTTGAGTTGGCCATGGTGAGTTGTCCCATGGTGGGTTGGCTGCGGTGAGTAGGCTGTGGCAAGTTGGCCATGACGAGTTGTCCCATTCTGATCTGATTTACCTCCATTGTCTACAATAGTAGCAAATATCTGTAGTTTGGGTGCAGGATGAGAGTGAAGATTCATTCCCTGAGCTTGTGGGTTGGTTTCCAAATGTTTTGTTACCAGGCTAGATAATATTTTCAGCAGAGTTCAGAGGATGCCAATGTCAGCATTCTACCATTTATAAGGTGGGTGTGTCAAGTGAGAGTTTTGTGACAGGTCCAGTGTGAGTCATCAGTGAAAATCTTGTGATGGTTCTTACAATAGGAAGGTTACATCAGATCAGGGTCATTGGGAGGTGAACTGCTGGTGGTGGGAGGGGGCTTGCTTGGGTTGGTTGAGGGTCGGTGCTGTCTCTGGTTGACTGTGCAGTTGATTTGGATTCTGAGGGGTTCATAGGCTGGTTGTAGGTCAATGTGTCAGTGGAAATTGCTTGTGTATCTGATGAAACCTCCCTATCACAAGAGTCATCACAAGGTTTGCTGGCTTGCTAAAAAGTTATATCATTCTACTGCCATATTGCTTGCAAGGAATATGACATTTTTCAAAGCAAATACAAAAATAGCAATTTGAAATGTTTCTGAGAACATGAAAATTCATTTCATATTTTGTTTATTTGCATGTTTCAATGGCATCCCTACCGTCTGCAAATAAAAATTAGAAATCTTCGCACCTTCCCTAAAAATATTTTCTAGAAATTCCAGTTAATTCCAGAACTTCAGGCATTTCTGGGGGGAAAGCAATGGACAAGAAGCATCTCTGCCCTTTTCTGATAATTGCTTTTTATCCACAAAGGAGCCATCCTATGAATGGGAAATTAGCTTTAAATATAATGCAATGAAGTACACTTACTATTGTTTTTAAACAAAAGCAGTTCAACCGAATCAAGCTGTTTCTCACACTGTTAAATCTTGGTCAGAACTGAATTTTGTGGTCAATGCACACACACCTATTGAAAACTTCAGTATCCATATAGATCTGAATATCCTTTTGAATAAATGAGTTTTGATGCTTCAGCTTATGAGTCAAAACACAAGACTGATGCTTGTTTTTGTGACATTGTTTCATAGAAACACAGTATAGACAAATTTAACTTTTCACTCTCATCGGCTAAAATAATTCTACATGGGGGAATTAATTTATTGATGTTTTGGGCTTTTCCCCTGATTACAGTTTGTAGGATGAATAGCATTAGTAATATCCTTTTTTTTAGAAAAAAAACCCCAAACAAAGCAGTAAATGAAATAATATAACATATTGTAGTAGCAATATTAAAGACTTGCTAATGGGGACAGATAGTTTCCTGCTGCAATGGTTATTGCTCAACCCCCCTTTCTCTCCTTTGTTTAAAAAGAGCTATTAAGGTAGTTTTGATTTTCCTAGAAATCTATTGTAAAATGCCTCAGGCATTCATAATTATCATGTATTCTCTAAAGGCTAACAGAAGCTCTGCTCTATACATAATGAAAAACTTCAAGGAACCAGTAGAAAAACAAGGGTAGGACTCAATTAAAAAAATCCATTCACTGAATTCAGCTGGGCTTTCTCCTAAGTAACCCTAAGCAACTTCTATATCACAGTGGAGACTGCAAATCATTTTCTCCACTTCTTCAGCTGTCTTCAGGTCATCCCATGTTGAAAATATCTTTCACAATTTTTTCTGACCTTCTTTTTTTCCCCAATTTGACAGAAAAGGAATGTTCTCTCTCCCTGACACAAATAGCGGCAATATTTTTATGATATTTGCAGAGGTCACATTTGATGGTATTGCAGTTAACTTGATCCCAGACATATCTACATGGAGAGGAGTCAAGGGGGAGGAAATACACAAAACGGTGCCCTAACGTAAATTCTGCCCCTTCGGTGCATGTGTGGTGAAATCACATATCTTTGATGCAAGGGATCTAACTTGCATGACAAGGTCACACAGTTGCTCTTGTCATTTTGAACATTGGATCCTGCAGGCTGCCTCTGAATAATGTCGAGAGCCAGGGAAATCAGAAGAGTCGGGCAGTTCAAATGAGTATAAAGATTTATTGCAAGCTTAAGCTCTCTGAAAGAATCTGACCAACCAACAGTCAAGGGAAATGAGCAGGAGATAAAAAAAGGCATTCAAGGTAGGCTGGAACTTAAATCTCTTGTTCGTGTGCAGTGACTCATGACTTATGGTGTGTTTGACCCCTGCCTCGGGCTCAGCCTGGTCATCTCCTACATTTAAAAAGTTACTGAGAAAGGTGTCTGAATGTTCTGTCTCATCAACTGCAGCCTGCCTTGTTTCCCAATTTTCAATGAAATCCCAAGGGAAGGCATCCTCTTGTGGTGCAGTTATTGTTGTTGCTTTGCTTTTTGTTTTGGCTGGAGTAAGGATTTGGAATCAGGTCAGAGATAGAGAGGGATGCAAAAACAGAAAGAGAGCAGGAGTATTCTCAGCCTGTTCATAACCATGAAGCTAGTTCAAAACACCAATAAAAGAACTTTGTCAGTAATTCTAAAGTACCTTAAGATAAAGGAAGGGGGGGCATTTTAAGGTATTGTAGGATAATATTCCTTTTTAAAAAAACAAATTTTATTGGTTTTCCAGTTTTACATTAAGAATTCGGAAAGCAGTTTGGAGGAGATGGATAGATTATATTCAGAACAAATATGGGACTAAAAAGTTCCATTTAGCTTATGAGTAGATTTTAGTGGGATATTGTTATTGGTACTTTGTATGTAGTTATGTTAAAGGGGAGTTAAAGCACATTATGAATTTGGTTAATTATATATTATGCATATTTTTTTATTTAGAATATGATTATTATTACTATAATCCTGTATTTAGCTCTGGGAAGTGGGGGGGGGGATGTGGGCGGGTTTGGGGTGGGGGGATTTGGGGATATATTGTAAAATTTTCTTTTTGTAAAACTCTTTAATAAAAAAAAGAATTCGGAAAGCAGAGTGGTGACTGGGTAATCAATGGTTCAACAAGAAAATCTTTAGTACGTATCTCAGGTTACATCATCAGAAATTCCTTCTCTATTTCCCTTAACAATTGCTGTATCACATTTAAGCTAGTAGAGTTTTAATTATAACAAAGTTAGTTAAAGCATTTATCAATATATTTTTTTGCTTATACATATCCATGTCCTGTTTTAAGTTTTACCTAATTTTTAGTTTTTTATTACAGTATTCCAATTTAACCTTTAATATCTATTGTGTTTGAGTTTCGGGTAATCCAAATTTCCTTTGTTTCACTACATAAAAGTTATCATATCTAGAATATACATATTACTTACTTAAATATATTCTTATCTTATTTCATAAACATTTTTCTATTTCTCACCCTAATACTAATAGAGTGTCCTTTATTGTCTCAAGTCCATATTATCTGGGCTAAAAAATAGTTCAAAGCTAATTTCTAATTGTTAATTTTCATTTCCCTTATAAGTCTAAATCCTAAATATTAAGCCAGATAGTCCCTTATTTTTATCATTTAACAACAATATTTAAATCCACTAATCATATTTCCCTTCATCTAAAAATCTCCCCTTAGCCCATTAGTTGAAACCTTAGGATCCTCTATCATAAATCAAAAGATCCCATTTTTAAAAAAATCTAACTCTGGCTTTCTTTTTATGCCAAACAGGCTTCCATACCAATGTCTTTAAATCATCAGATAGGTCTCCCTTCATTCTTGTACATATTGCTTGAACCAAAAGTGACCATCTAGTTATCAGTTTTCAAAAAAAGCTGGCCCATTCATAGTCGTTAGGTTGTTGTCCTGGTAGGTCCTTCAATTCAGTTTGGTCTTCTTGTTCCTCAGGTTTCTTCTGGTTTAGGTAGAGAATCACGTCCAGTTTTATGGTTGTTATTTGGTTATCCAGGTTTTCAGTATGCTGTATTTGTTGGTCTTTGACAGCCTCCATGTTAGTGTTGCTTTGTTCCACTGCTGTTGCTTCTTGGGTTGTAGGTTCTTTGGTTGCAGTCAGGGTTTATCTGTCAGAGTTTTCAGTAAGTTGTATTTGTTGATCTTTAAAGTCCTCTGTCTTGGTATTGATTTCTTCCGCTTCTGTTGGCTTTTGGATTATAGGTTCTTTCAATGAAATCAAAGTTTCATTTTGTAAGTTTAAGCTGGCACCTTTGTCTTTCAGTCTTGATTTAATTATCTCGGTAGCTTCAATAATTTTTTCAAGTATGAGTTTATACTTAAGTTGTTACTGGTCTTCCTCCATTTCTAACACAATTATAGATAAACCTTTAATGAAGGCTATTTCTTAGATAAAAGTCAGTAAATGTTCACCTCCACTATTCTTAGAGATCAATTTCACTGTCTAGAGGTTCTCCCAGCTTTTTATCTCTTTTTGATAATACCAAGGACAAATCTAGGCTGTAAGCAGGTCTCTTTAACAAAAGTATTTACTTGCTATACCAAGCTTCACCACAAGATGTCCCTGACAGCATTTAAAGTCTTTTTCAAAACCAAGGCTAGGTTTTTATCCAGATAAAATTCTTTTTCATAGATAAGGTGACAGGTCCCCATGAGAGTAGGAACTTTGGGTCCCCAGATATCAAGGTAATATAAATCCAGTTGCTTAATTGTATTTCTCAGGGCTTTATTTTCCCTATGTAGTCAGGTGCCACCATCTTAGAGGGTGGGAGGAAAATGTTCCCTTCCCTCTCCTCGCAGGTGGAAGAAGTTTCAGAAGGCTTTTGACAGGAAAGTATTTGGGATACAAGAAGGTAAAGTCTCACCCAGTTCCTCTATGGTGCTTTCAATGTGCTTGGTTGTAAATTTGGCCTCAACAGGAAGCGGCTTAATGATGGGCCACGTGACTGGCCGATCTTTTCTCCATCAGTCCGAAGAGCTGCCCCGGATCAAACAGAAGGGCTGCCGCCCTTCCACAATCAGTGGGGAGGTCCTCCTTCATGCTCATCACCCCTCCAAGGTGACTTTCGACCCCTTTCAGGGTCCACCGGCAAGCGAAAACCGGACAGCGGAGGACAGTGATTGTCCTGCACTTCTGCCAGCACTGCGATCTGGAACCAGAAGCCCTGAATAATATTCCTTTTTGATATCTGGATGCTGAAAATAGAAAATTGGATGTGTACCAAAGACATGTTTTCATTTTCATTTTTCATTTGCCACTCCTTTATTGTGAGCACTTTACCTTAGGTGCAAAAGGTTGCAGATTTAAACCCTAACATTAGCAAGATATAAACTCTTCCACAAGAAGCCCCACAGACCCAGCATCAACAATACTGGTATAGGTAGACCAGTTGTCTAATGATATTGAAGTTTCTCTGTTCATCCTCACCTCAGCTAAACCTAGGGAAATGACAAAATAATGCCCTATTCGGGATGAAAATCTGCAGTTGGTAAGGAATGGGGTTGCTTCTCACCTTCTGCTGGATGGATAGATGTGCAGGATGCTTTGGTTTACACTGATCTTGCACTGCTAATGTCACTTGACTTGATGCAGCCTCAAGGTATGAGAAAGAAGTCTTTTTATTGTGAAGAAGAAAGCTATTCAGTTTCATAGTCCCTGAGGGAGTTAGTCTGCTAATGGATTTTATTCCAGAGCTGTGCTCATTTTAACTAGTGGAAACCAATGGATTGGTTAGACCCTTGCTTTCAATTAAAATTTCTGTAACCAGACACCATGGAGAAGCTGAAACCCTGATATTCGCTTGCAAGTTAGTTTTGCAGTTGGGGCACTTCTTACGGAACTGTGAGGTTAATGCTTCAAAAAGCAAAAAAGTAAATCAACTGCCCAATTTTTAGCTAGGAGAAACTGCAGGGGAGAAAAATGACATTGTCCCTGCTTGGAAAACCCCAAATATAAAACGATGGTGTCAGAAAAATCCTTACACTCTGTCATCTTCATTCTTGTTTATTTGGACATCCAAAAAAGTTCTGGGCTCCAAATGTTTTTCTTTAACTAAACAAACATCAGCATTTCTTCATTATGATTATATTGAGAACATGTCTTCATTGCATACTGAGCTATTCCTGTCCTGCACTATTAAGTGGACTATGAACTAGATTGGTATGTTTTGATAGCAGCTGGCCAGGTTTTCAGTCTTGACTGCAAGCTACTGTGGTTTCTTAGTGGATGATTTCTCCCAAATGTTCATGCCAGGTAAAGAAATGACAGTTGCTTTCCTTTCTAGGGGTTAGTCTAATTGGACATATATACTTCCTGGGGGGGGGGGGAATTATGTTTACAAGCATCAGAATATATGGTTATATGTGTGCATATGTGTGTCTATTATCTCTCTCTCTCTCTCTCTCTCTCTCTCTCTCTCTCTCTCTCTGTGTGTGTGTGTGTAAGTATATATATGTGTGTGTGTAAGTATATGTGTGTGTGTGTGTGTGTGTGTGTGTAAATTTTAAATTTCTAACAAAGAATTAAGGGAGGCTGATTCAAACTTGTTAGTTTTCATCAGTCAGCCATACCCTTCTGAGATTCGAACCTGGGCTGATTGCACATTAGGCAGTTGTTTTTACCTCTAGGCCACAGGCTCTCTCTCGTTTTGTTAGCTGAGAAGCAAGGGGAGATATGTGTCAAATGTGTATTATATGTACATAGTTCATTAAGTGGTTCATAACATAAGGTAAAAGCGTTTGACAGCCGGCCATGAGGTAAAGCGCTTGACAGCCGAACACGAGGGAGTTTTGACAGCTGTCAAAACTCCCGACTTACGCAGGCGCACTAGTTGACAGCTCTCAGCTGTCAAAGCAACACATGCCGCCAGCACGAGGAACCGAACTGTCAGGCGTTCCGCGGAGCTGATTGGAGCGGAAGCAAAGCGGGAAAAAGACTGGCCGGTGATTGGACCAGACGACCGGCGCCAGACTATAAAAAGCCGAAAGGCTCCTGTTATTGTTTGCTCTGTTCTAATAAATCTGTTAAGGTTACCAGCTGTCTTGAGTGGTCTGTTCCAGCCACTTCAAAATGCTTGTTAACTATTTTTAGATTACCTTGCTAGGCCCCAAACATGGGACAAATCTTTATTTCCTGTGTCAGCCTAACCTGAAGGCCATCGACAGGCAGTAGTCACACCGGTGACAGCTCATATTTGTGTAAATTTTAAATTGCTAACAAAGAATTAAGGGAGACTGATTCAAACTTGTTAGTTTTCATCAGTCAGCCATACCCTTCTGAGATTCGAACCTGGGCTCAATATATATATACTGCTCAAAAAAATAAAGGGAACACTTAAAAAACACAACATATCTACAATCTATCATCTATCTATCTGTCTATCATCACTCTATACCCCCCCTCTCTCTATCATCTATCTATGTATCATCTATTTTTCTCATGAAATTTCCTTTTTTTCCCCTCTTCTTTTTAATCTCTGTTACAGTATTAATATCAGTGCCCACTTCTAACATTTGCTTGAGATATGAAGGAGCATTGGTTTTAAATTTGGAGGAAGATTTTTTTTTTCTTTTCTCCTATTTCTCTTTCCCTGAGCTACCCCATTCATTTAAAAAAAAACAACAGGGCAACTTTTCATCACCTTTGCTATTACCTGAGATAGAAATGTTTCATTTCAGCTCCCAAATAACCCGTTTAGTACTGGGAAAAGGAATCTTATCACATTACCTGAAGGTGAAATAAAAACAAATAAAATGGTCCCAACATGTCAACAATGCACTTAGTAGACAGATTTTCCTTTAATATAATATAAAGTAGGTGTGTTTCAGACAAACAGTAATTAAGAAAAATATTTCTGCTAGATTTCTAGCCAATGACGTTCTGTTTATCATGCAAAAGTTATAACCACCACATTATTAGAACACCGCTGGAATAATGGTTGCAGCAAAGGTCATAGAGCCAAATCTGGGAAAAAGCAAGAAAGCAATGCATTATTAGTGCTAGGGGCATTAACAGTGGCCTTGGCAATAGCATTAGCATTAGGTGAGGTGGTACTAGCCCCAGCCCTACCAGTAGATCAGAACAGGCATCATCTTCACCCGAAGGCTAAAACTATGCTTGTTGAGAATGGCTAAATTAACAGAACATTGCAAGTCTGATTGTGTGGTACTTCCCCCACTTCTTTTATTCATGTGAATTAGGGAGGGTCTTTCTGAGCTTTCTCCACATATTTTCTGTTTCTCATAGTCTTTATGTTTGTTGCTTGGGTGAAGGATCTTGCCTATGTCAGACAAGGTCATCTTCCTTGTCCTCTACTACAGTAAATGATCAAATTTGAGACCCTTGCCTAGAAGAAAGTATTGTGGAGCATGTAAGCAGGACAACAATGTTTGAGGTGCCAGAAGCTAGAAAATCTTATTTTAAAGGCAGAGCAGGTAAGCATAGGCTTATTTGGGGTGAGCTGGAGGTGAGGAGAAAATGCTGTTATCCATACCTGTCTTCTGGAAAGGAGTGGCGATCATGTGCACACACAAGGCATATTTATGCTGCCATAAATTATGCAAGTGGACTTCCATTCATACAGCAAGATTTGTCTTTCCTACCATCCCTCTTTCACTTCAGTGACCATTATCAAGCATGCTCTAGATTGTTTTCCCCAAAACTTTAGGTTAAAATCCCTGATGTGATATCTGAAAATATCTCCCTTGAGGCCAACTGAGCTTTCTGCTGAATTGATTTTTTAATTTTGTAAAGATTCTTTAATTAAAAAACAGCAAGGTAAAGCTGGCATGCTCTTAGACAGAGTGCTAGTTTTCAGGATTAGAACCCCCCAAGGCATGGCTTGAACCCCACAATGCTTTCACAAAATATAAAAAATAATGAAACCAGTGTATTGCTTGAAAGTGCTTAAATGGGGATCCTCCTTATCAGATTTACCTGCTGGAAAAGAATATTTTGAAACTGAATTAATCCATTATAGCAGACAATTTGTGAATGGGCAAGCTTTGCCCAGGTTGTCATTTGGTCACCATGCCCCGAGGAGATTTTCAGGTTTTCAGATGCCCTTACAAACCCAAAAGGACTTTATGTTAAAGTGAAGAAGGCTATGGAGAGTTGAAAGGAATCCATTCCTTTACGAAGACTGTTTTGATGTTTGACAGATGTTATGAGCCAGAACCCACATCCTTTCCATCATGCCCATTGTTTTGAATCCAGAATGTTCAACTTAAGGTGTTTAAAATGAAATATCCATAAGGACTTGGGTTTTTTTTTATTCATTAAAAATATGTGGATGCCCTACTCACTCTTGATGATCTGAATGGCTTTCAAGAATAAAACCCCAATATAAAAACCAATACACCCCCCCACTGTCCTGGTGACAACAATTAGATGAGCTACTTGATGAGCTCCATTCCATTCTGGTGACCCCAATCTCATTGGCCAAATCACATCTTCAGAGCCTTGTGAAAGATTAACAAAGTGGAGGCCAACTTGATCTGTGAAGGGATGATGTTCCACAAGGAGGCAAGCACTACAGTTCATACTCTATAAACTTGTATGCTTAAATAAAAATTTACTCCAAAGTAATGTTCTGTTTCCTGTTATGGTTTTGCTAAATTTATTGGTGATGCAATATGCTCAATTTATTTTAAAAGAAACCAATAATACCTGGAAAATGGAAGTAAAAATGTTTATTGCTATCAGATTTACAACTTTTCTGATGAGTTCCTTATTATAAAACCTTGTTATGGTGGTGGTTTACTGAAAGCACCAAACTAACAAGTGCTTTAAGATGACTCACCCTTCCTTTTTTATCTCAAAGATATAAAAATAAATGGTCATATTATAGCAGTAGAGCATTTAGTCAGGTGAATTAGTTCAAATGCTTAAACATGGTTAAGTCATCCTAACAAAATAAAGCACTTTTTAAAATAATAATACTGCCAATAGTAATAGGTACCTTGTGTGCAATACCAAAACAACTGGTGCACCAGTTGAACTTGAACACCATCAGCATTGACAAATTTACCATCAGTCAATTGCAAAAGGCAGCTTTACTTGGAACAGCTTACATCCTGTACCAATGCCTTTAATACCAAAAAACATCCACATCTGCCTATCCCAGGTCCTTGAGAAGCACTTGATAGCGAACAAAAATGTCAAATCCAGTCTAAACATCTGGGCAATTGTACAACCAACCATAATAACAACAACTTGGCATTGCAGAAAGTTATCCTCTTCCTAATTTAATGAGGAAAACCCAGGAAAGAAACATAAATGTGACATCTGTTTATACTTCTCAGCAGGTGACTTACTGCTTTAGAAGAACATACTGTATGTATATACATATGCATGTACAATACAGTTATAATTTTAGTACATTTTATACACTTTTAATAATAGTTTAAGTTGCATAGCTTTAATGTTTTATTTTTTTTACTTGTTTTATAATCTTTTCAGCCACCCACTGTCATCTTGTAGGGAAGATGGGCGGAATAAAAATTAATTAAAGAAATAAAGAAATAAAACATAAATAAATAAATAGTGTGCTTCGTGATACGTGCAACAAAATGGCCAGTATTCTTTGCCCTTCAGTTGTAACAACTATAATGGTAGAGTTGCTTTTTGGATAGCGCTTTCTCCTAGGGAAGCCAAGGACACTTTAGACTCATAATCCCTGAGCCCCAAACCTTGTTAAAAGTATTTTCAATCTTGTGGAAACCTAATGATTGCTTTCCAAGAAGGAATCTCATTGCTTGCTCCACTTGGTCCCTTTGCTGAAGGTCTAATTACATCTATTATACTGTTCGGTTTCACAGAAAACTGGGGAGGGAAAGCAGCGATGGTGGGGGTAGAGGCAGCAGGGGTGGGAATCTGACTCATTGGATGCCCAGGCCACGGCTTTTGAGAAATGAACTGATGGCCAAACTGGAGCACTTTGTGAGATTATAGCTAAATCTCCACCTGGGCTACTGTAACAAGACAAAAATGGAGACAGGAACCCATTTTTTTTGTCTTATTGCCCAGGCAACAGGGAACCAATTACTCTGTCAAACTCTGAGGTGCTAAAGCTTAAAAGCTTCACAAGGCCTCCTCTCGATCAAGCAAATGTTATCAGGCAGAACAAGAAAAGCGCAAGGGGGGAGGGGGCTTCAGGAGTGGCAGAAGGAGGGAGGGAGAAAGGAACGGTTTCTCACCGAGCTACAAAACGTCCTTTCCATTCGGGTTACCCAAAGACCTTCCTGTCCCACCCCGCCCCTCCTGCAAATAATGCAAACATCACATGCCACATTATGCTTTTGTGTAGCTCAGAGATTAAGAGAGTTATCATGGTCCAATAGAGCTCAAAAGGCAAAGCAGGGTGGGGTGAGGGGAGAAGAGGAGGGGGAGGGGGAAGACACTCATTATTTTAGATGGCTTACCTTTTCCCAAAGGGCTTCTATAGCTTTACTTAGCAGCAACTCATTCCAGCACTGATTAAGTGGGAAATGCACAGAATTGCAAAAGGTCAAACCTATAATCAGGTGCCCTCCGGGGCTGACATGGAAAACTGCTTCATACAAGGGAGGCTTATAACAAGGTGCAGGAGGGTTAGGGTAGGCACACCAAAAGAAGCCGAGAACTCTAGACGTGACCAAGTTTCAGTTGGTAAAGAAATTGAAGGAAGAGCCAGAGGAGTCTCTTTGCTGACAGTATAAAACCCTTTAAATTAAAGAAAAGATGGTGGGGTATCTGAAAAGACAGGTCTTCCCTCTCTCCCCCAAACACCAAGCCTATTAAATCAGTGAAGTGTGGGAGGCCTTTCAAAGATAGATAGATAGATAGATAGATAGATAGATAGATAGATAGATAGATAGATAGATAATAAATAAATAAATAAATAAATAAATAAATAAATAAATAAATAAATAAATAAATAAATAAACAAAAATGAGAAGAAACCTTATTGTTTGTTTCCAGGTGGGTATTTTCCCTTTCTTTTAAAAATAAGACAAATAAACCTGAAATAAACCTACTAGAAAATCCCTGTTTCATCTAAGTGAGGCTTAATTCTAATTAAACATACATAGCATTGTCTTGTTCCAATTGTTTTCTTGAGAACAGGAAGGGAAGGGAAAGGGAATCATTTTTAATATAAAAGGAATAAAAAGAATGGCTATTAATGGTCCTAACGTAAATATTTGTCTCTTGGCCTGTAATTTTATTTTATTATTTTAATTCTCTTCTAAAGCTCTACGTTCCCCTCAAAGACGATGACCTACAAAGCAATAAATACTCAAAGTAGTAGATACTAATTCTTACTGTATAAGGTCACACAAATTCAGAATTACCATTTGTTGAAGGATGTTTAGGTTAAAAGGATTTTAAAAGGATTTCCACACATTGAATTTGAACTTTTGTTCCACTATGGTTATTGGATCCTCTCAGTGGAACCATCTCTAGTCCATCATTGCTTTGCTGGAAGTCTCAAACATTGTAAATCAATTGTTGACTGAAACGGCATACCAAAGAAAATACATAGAACTCCTCTGAAAGATAAAATGCAGTTTGAAGGGAGCACTTTGCTTTGATTCTGTGTATTTTGCTGATTATATACTGATGCAGAAACAGGACAATCTTACAAATGAACGGATATACAACATACACCATATGCTGTCCTCACTGATCTTAAAATCTACTAGCAATCAGCCCTCTTTTATTCTATATTTTATTCTTTACTAAAAAAATTAAAACAGTTTAATATAGCCACCAAAGAAAAGCTAAATACTGTGGGGTCCTTGGTGCTCTCTGAGCTTGGTGGTTTTCTTGCAGAGATTTCATTACCATACTAGGTGACATCATCAGGGCACAGATGATGTGACCTAGTTTGGTAATGAAACCTCTAAGAAAACACAAGTTCAGAGAGCAATAAGGACCTCTCAGTTCAACCCTGTGCTACAAATGTTCTCTATTGAAAGGCTAAATAAAACCACAAACACCCTGCCCTGCCATTGCAGTCAAGTTGCACTGACACGTTTTGTAAAAAAAATAAAACACCTGAAAAAAAAAAGGTATTCTTCATCACACCAATACCAAGACAGAGACATCTCTGTAATCATTCATGTTTAGATATGGAAGCCCCTAGACTGCCCTTGTGCAAACCAATGCTCTGTAATCCATCTTGAAAATGAAATGAAATGAAAAATGAAATGCAGGTCTGTATTTCATCAGTACATTCATTAGGTATTGCTTCGCTCGGTCATATGGCTTCAAGGGCTTCCAAATGTGGAAGCCTTATCCTTGATTGGAGATTTGGGGCTTATTTCAAGGCACTATAAATTATTTGGGAATTTTCATACCTCACTGGCTGTTTACTTGTAGAAGTTTCTCCAAGGCTCTCAGCCAGATTCCTAAACCGCAACATTCTCAAAAATCAGTTGTGGTTAAAAAAAAAAAACAACCCAAAGCAAACAAGCGTGTGCCTCATTTATGAATACAATATAATCTCTTTGGTTTCCAAAATTCTTGAGGAAGTACAAATAAATGCTACTCTCTTTGAAACAATAAAACAAATCAAGACTACAGTTCCTGAAAATGCCTTGTAATCCATATAGTGCAGGGGTGTCAAACTTAATTTCATTGAGGGCCGCATCAGCATTGTGGTTGCCCTCAGGGGGCTGGGTGGGTGTGGCCTGGGTGGGCGTGGCCTACTGGGTGGGGCGTGGCTAGACTGCATATGGCCTACTGGGTGGGCATCGCCAGCTCTACATCGTTCGCATCAAGGGTGCCTATGGGGGCCTGGGCAGGATTGGGACAGATCTGAGGGTCTCTGGCAGAAGGAGGGTCTCTGGGCCAGGGCCAAGGCAGTGGGGACCGTTCCCTCACTGTCTCCAGGATGGATGACACACAGTCATAAATACAGCACATTAGGGTGCTGGGAGTATCTTCTGTTTCTTTCAATTTAGAAATTAAATCCTGAATACAGAATAATAGACTTGGAAGAGACCTTGGAGGCCTTCTTGACCAACACCTTGCTCAAGTGGATTAATTGTTCTCAACACATGTATTTTTATCCCTTAACACACTTAGACAAATCTCAGCCTTACTACAAGCAATCTAAATCTACAAAGCTTACCCTGTTCTTCATCACTCTGTTTAGACACTCTTGGATGAGGGAGCTTATTCATGCATGTCACAGACAGGACCAAGACCATGGATTCTAGCTCTAATCCTTTCATTCCCCTCTTCTTACCCCTCCTCCATCTGATAACAACAACCATGCGAAGTGTGAAAGTTCTTAGTTTTCCAAGTTTCCATCAAAAGGTGAAGAGCTACAGGGTCAGTGAGGAAAGAAAGCAGAATGTGTCAAGAGTCCTGCAATGGGAAGAACATGTGCATGTAGTTCTTCTGCTGATCAGTGTGGCAAGAAAAAAAAATTCCAGCCACATAAATCTGGGAGGATGCTATGCCGGGAATCTTTCCTTTGATTCTGGCCAGCTCTGAATTCTGTTCTTTCTTGGCTGGCATGACCTTTTTAGGGAAATTTGGTGACTATAGTTTTCTACGTGCTCAGTTCACAGAACAAGGTAGAGGGTTTTATATCTGGAGGCAGCAACACAAGCACACACAGAGAGAGAAAGACACACACACACACACACACACACACACACACACAGAGAGAGAGAGAGAGAGAGAGAGAGAGAGAGAGAGAAAGAGAAGGTGATAAGACCAGAGGCCTCTATTAATCTAGTATATAAAGCAGTGCCTCAGAGGAAAGGCCTAGGTACACAAGGCAGTTCTGCAAAAGCAATTGGAAATTCCCTGCGGCTGCTTCGTAAATCCCCTTCATTCAGAGGTCATTGCTTGGTGTTTGCAGCCCAGGAACATCTCCACTGGCTACTCTGGATGCTTTTGTTTATATGACAGTTTTTTATCCTGGTGCTAAGAGAACCCTGTCAGATGAAGTGTAAGCCACATTTACCTGTAAGTGCCCTACACTCACTTGTGATGCCTAATCTCTTTTATTGATCCGACGAGCTGGTTTCTGGAGCCATTGATTTTCCTCGCTGTCAGTTTGTGGCTTTGACTCCTTAATGTTTATTTAGACTGGTCTCCATAAATTGCTTCTGGTGCGGAGGGCGAGGAAGGCAGCAGGAGGTCAGGGGTGCGTGTATACCTGTCCAGAAATATAAATCATGGCTTTTGTTCTTCACCGTTGTTTGTGAACAGTGTTTGCTAGGTGAATAAAAAGGAAGTCTTCTACGAAAACATGAAGAAACCATTACTAATTCCCCAGGGTCTGCAATTTTATTGCAGTCTCGGTTTTCAATTTTCTGTATCCTAATGGCACCCCTTGTTATCTGTTCAAACATGTAATGTTTCTTTTTGTTAAAGGGGAAGAGAAAAGGAGGATGAAAAGTAGGGGACAGGAGGGGGTGAGTGAGGAAAAATTGGAAGAAATATTGCTTGTTTGTGCACATAGAAATGTATTCTGAAAACAGGGGGGAGCCTTGTTTGTTTGGGGCCCTTTTGCTTCCTTCCTTTTTATCTTTATCTTTCTTTATCTGTCTATCTATCTATATGTTTATGAATTCCAGCCTTTGAGGAAAACATTATGGCTCACCTTTGGTGGAACTATTCTCATCTTTTGGAGTAAATGAGCACCATCTGTGTCTGTCTCTGGTTGATGTCCAAAGCCTTTCCATTTTACCGGCTGAATTGAGCCTCAATCAAAAATGGTGACACATTTCCGCACAGGGTACTTTGTGAACTGGAGTGAACACAATCCCCACCTCTAACTATCCTAGCAGACTTAGGAATGGCTTTAATGAGGTATCTGTTCCGGATATAAATAATTCAAGGGCAAATCCAGAAAACTCCAAGGGGAAATCCTCATACCTCATTATAACAGGGAGTTGTTAGAATACTAAGGCCTTAAATCATTGGAAAATGTTTTGCTGCAGCTAAGTCTCTGTTTTTCCCTCCCTCCCCCTATTGTTGGAGTAAACACCATAGTCCGTACAAGTTGACAAGTGGTTCTCTTGAGACCTAGAGGACAGTAATCAATAGAAGTACAGCTTCGGCCATTACTGATGCAGAAAGACTGTGCACAGACAGAATAAATCATCAGAAAGAAGAGAGCCCTCTTTGAGTCTCATAAAGGAGCATCTTGCAGAAAATGCCTGCCTTGAAAACAAAACTCTTGGCCCTTTGCTGTGAGCCAGTTTGCAGCATGCAGTCCCACACAGATCAGGCTCCAGAAAGTGAAAATTGTGTTGAAAAGACTTCCTCCTTCTGCAAACGTAATCCCATTTTGCATCATAGCGTACCTGCATGGAACTATGTGGCTATGGCGGTTCTCAAGTCAGGCAAAGAAAGTTAGAGAAGGGTTAAGACCCCTTATTTTTATTAGACTTGTGCCTGTGTTCCTCCATAAAGCTTTTCTAAATCATCACCTTCCTAATGTATTTGGGATGAAACATCAGATAAGATACTTCCATATAAAAAAAGCTTCTGTAAATTAAGTCCTCTAATATGGCTCATATAACTTTTGCCTTGTTTCTGTCTGCATTCATATTTTCTGCTCAAACAAGGGCTTGCTCACCAAGAAAGTATTTCTTCACCTCATGACCAGTTTGTTGCTCATCTTGATGGTATCCTTGCCAAGTCCAATTGTTACACAGTCTTGATTTTAGTGAGCACTTGCTGAACATAGCCTCTACAGCTTCCCATAGGGCAGGGGTAGGCAACGTTGGCTCTTTTATGACTTGTGGACTTCAACTCCCAGAATTCCTGAGCCAGCCATTCTGGGAGTTGAAGTCCACGAGTCATAAAAGAGTCATAAAAGAGCCAACGTTGCCTACCCCTGCCATAGGGCCTCACCATGCCCTGAAAACTCATTCTCTACCATCACTGCTATCTGAACGCTCAGGTGAAGATGCTTACGAATGGGATTTTGGAGAATAGTATCATCAGATACTAATGTGCCAAATCACAAAAGCCTTGCTAGATTTACTCCATGTTTGTTCACCTCCTCCTTCTGACTTTGTCAGTATCAGCATAATATTTAAGAATATTCAAGAATATTTATTACTTTTTTAAAAATTAAGTTGTACAGATCAGTAGACTGGAATGTTGTCAATCTGCCACTATTCCAAAATGTCAATGTTTCTGAGTGACACTAGCACTCACTTAAAACAACGTGTGGGAATGGACAGAATCCAGCCAGATGCAATTGTCCAGCAGTTGGGTTATGGTATAGAAATCTTCATTTTCTCAGCCTGACGGGAAAAATAGCACTCCTATGATATAGCAGCCCTCGAGGCCCAAATCTGTGAGAAAATTAAGAATCCTTGATGATATTGAAAGCTATTGTATAGCAGCTATTATCCAACCTTGATATGGGTCATTTAGCAACTTGATAAAATTATCTTTAAAAAACAGTTGTAAGCCTGATATAAATTAATTGAGCTAATAAGTATTATTCAGTTGTACTTAGAGGTCTAGGTCTACCACCTTCTCAATCATATTGATGAAAAAGAGTATATATATGAGATTTTCTTGTAATTCTCAAGGCTGTTGAGTCAATGATGTTTCTCTCTAATTATTGTCTTCTTTAAGCAAGGAGGACAAGGTCCTTTACCAAATTGGTATTAATCAGTATCTTTAAAATTTATAAGTTTAATCCAAAACAAAAGCTATTTGTTGTTGTTGTTAGTTGCGAAGTTGTGTCCGACCCATCGCGACCCTACAGTATGTACAACGTTCCTCCAGGCTTTCCTGTCCTCTACCATCTTCTGGAGTCCATTTAAGCTCACACCTACTGCTTCAGTGACTCCATCCAGCCACCTCATTCTCTGTCGTCCCTTTCTTCTATTGCCCTCAGTCTTTCCCAGCATTAGGCTCTTCTCCAGTGAGTCCTTCCTTCTCATTAGGTGGCCAAAGTATTTGAGTTTTAGCTTCAGGATCTGGCCTTCTAAAGAGCAGTCTGGGCTGATCTCCTCTAGGACTGACCGGTTTTATCACCTTGCAGTCCAAGGGACTCGCAGGAGTCTTCTCCAGCACCATAGTTCAAATTCTTTGGCGCTCAGCCTTTCTTATGGTCCAACTTTCACTACCATACATTGCAACTGGGAAGACCATAGCCTTGACTATACGCACTTTTGTTGACAGGGTGATGTCTCTGCTTTTTAGTGTGCTGTCTAGATTTGCCATGGCTTTCCTCCCCAGGAGCAAGCGTCTTTTAATTTCTTGACTACAGTCCCCATCGGCAGTGATCTTGGAGCCCAGGAAAATAAAATCTGTCACTACCTCCATTTCTTCCCCATCTATTTGCCAGGAATTGAGAGGGCCAGATGCCATGATCTTGGTTTTCTTAATGTTTAGTTTCAACCCAACTTTTGCACTCTCCTTCTTCACTCGCAACAAGAGACTCTTCACTTTCTGCCATTAGAGTGGTATCATCTGCATATCTTAGGTTGTTGATATTTCTTCCAGCAATCTTAATTCCAACTTTTGATATATCTCGCCCTGCCTTTCTCATGATGTGCTCTGCATATAAGTTAAATAGGCAAGGCGACAGTATACAGCCTTGCTGGACTCCTTTCCCAATTTTGAACCAGTCAGTGGTTCCGTGTCCAGTTCTCACTGTTGCTTCTTGGCCCACATATAGGTTTCTCAAGAGACAAATAAGATGTTCTGGTACTCCCATCTCTTTAAGGACTTGCCACAGTTTGTTATGATCCACACAATCAAAGGCTTTAGCATAGTCAATGAAGCAGAAGTAGATGTTTTTCTGGAACTCTCTAGCTTTCTCCATGATCCAGCGTATGTTAGCAATTTGATCTCTAGTTCCTCTGCCTCTTCGAAATCCTGCCTGTACTTCTGGTAGTTCTCAATCCGCATACTGCTGGAGTCTAGCTTGTAGAATTTTAAGCATAACTTTACTAGCATGAGAAATTATTGCAATGGTGCGATAGTTTGAACATTCTTTGGCACTGCCTTTCTTTGGAATTGGAATGTAAACTGATCTTTTCCAATCCTGCGGCCACTGTTGAGTTTTCCAAATTTGCTGGCAAATTGAGTGTAGCAATTTTACTGCATTGTCTTTTAAGATTTTGAATAGCTCAGCTGGAATACTGTCACCTCCACTAGCTTTGTTGTTGCTCAGCTTTTCTAAGGCCCACTTCACTTCACATTCTAGGATGTCTGGCTCGAGGTCAGTGACCATCTCATTGTGATTATCAGGGACGTTAAGCTCATTCTTGTATAGTTCTTCTATGTAATTTTGCCACCTCTTCTTAATCTCTTCTGCCTCTGTTAGGTCCTTGCCATTTTGGTCCTTTATCATGCCCATTTTTGCATGAAACGTTCCTTTCATCTCTCCAATTTTCTTGAAAAGATTTCTGGTCCTCCCTATTCTATTGTTTTCTTCTATTTCTTTGCATTGTTCATTTAAGAAGGCATTCTTATCTCTTCTAGCTATTCTTTGGAATTCTGCATTTAATTGGGCATATCTTTCTTTTTCTCCGTTGCCTTTCACTTCCCTCCTTTCCTCAGCTATTTGCAAAGCTTCCTCAGACAGCCATTTTGCTTTCTTGCATTTCTTTTTCTTTGGGATGGTTTTGGTTGCTACCTCTTGTACAATGTTGCAAACCTCTGTCCATAGTTCTTCAGGCACTCTGTCTATCAGATCTAATTCCTTAAATCTATTTGTCACCTCTACTGTATATTCAACAGGGATATGATTTAATTCATACCTGAGTGGCCTAGTGCTTTTGCCTACTTTCTTCAGTTTAAGCCTAAACTTTGCAACAAGAAGCTCATGGTCTGAGCCACAGTCAGCTCCTGGTCTTGTTTTTACTGACTGTATAGAGCTTCTCCATCTTTGGCTGCAGAGCATATAATCAATCTGATTTCTGTGTTGACCGTCTGGTGATGCCTATATGTAGAGCTGTCTCTTGGGTTGTTGGAAAAGAGTGTTTGCTATGACCATCGTATTCTCTTGACAAAATTCAATCAACCTGTGCCTTGCTTCATTTTGTACTCCAAGGCCAAACTTGCCTGTTATTCTGGTTATCTTTTGGCTTCCTACTTTAGCATTCCAATCCCCCATGATGATAAGGACATCATTTTTTTGGTGTTAGTTCTATAAGGTGCTGTAGGGCTTCATAGAATCGGTCAATTTCATCCTCTTCAGCACCGGTGGTTGGGGCATAGACTTGGACTACTGTGATATTGAATGGTTTGCCTTGGATTCGAACTGAGATCATTCTGTCATTTTGACGATTGTATCCCAGTATTGCTTTTCCTACTCTTTTATTGACTATGAAGGCTACTCCATTTCTTCTGAGGGATTCTTGCCCGCAGTAGTATACCTGATGGTCATCTGAATTAAATTCACCCATTCCTGTCCATTTTATTTATTTATTTATTTATTTATTTATTTATTTATTTATTTATTTATTTATTTATTTATTTATTTATTTATTTATTTAATTTTTAGTTCGCTGATTCCTAAGATGTCAATGTTCAGTCTTGTCATCTCTTGTTTGACCACGTCCAGCTTGCCTTGATTCATGGAACTTACATTCCAGGTTCCTATGGAGAAAAAATCTTTACAGAATCAGACTTTCCTTTAACCACCAGATACATCCACAGCTGAGCGTCCTTTTGGCTTTGGCCCAGTCGCTTCATTCTTTCTGGCACTACTAGTACTAGCCCTCTGCTCTTCCCCAGTAGCATATTGGACACCTTCCGACCTGAGGGGCTCATCTTCCAGTGTCATATCATTTTGTCTTTTGGTACTGTCCATAGGGTTTTCATGGCAAAGATACTGGAGTGGGTTGCCATTTCCTTCTCCAGTGGATCACGTTTTGTCAGAACTCTCTGCTATGACCTTTCCGTCTTGGGTGGCCCTGCACAGCATAGGAAATAGCTTCATTGAATTACGCAAGCCCCTTCACCACGACAAGGCAGTAATCCATGAAGGGCACAAAAGCTATAACCAAGTTCTATATGCCAAACCTTTCTAATATAGAAGTCAAAAGCAAAGTGAATAAAGCAAATAATTCAGAGCAGACCTTTTTCCCCCTCAATTCCTCCTCTCCCAACCTAATGAAAAACTTAAGTGCCTTTTTTTTCCCTTTGGATTCACTTCACCCACTGATAGAAGTGGTTCTACATTTAATTTACCTGCATCCTTGTTATTGGTTATTAACTACATTTTAGTAGTACACTTCCGGACATTACCAAACATGATAGCTATGAAGAACCCCAAGAATTCTGGAGAAAGTTCATTCTCTAGACCAGGGGTCAGCAGCCTGAAACAGTGAAAGAGCCACTCGGAACCGGTTCCCTCACAAAACGAAAAACTGGGAGCCGCAAAAAATGTGTGCACATGCGCGTACATGCGCACATGCGCAGAACAGGGTTTGACTGAAGAGTGGAGCCAAGGCGAGATATGCACCTACCCTGCATATTTGAATTGATTGGTTGAACTTTTTTAGTCCCACCTTTTTTTTTTTGGACTGCACATGGCAGAGGACTTGGAGGCGCAGGAGATGGCTGAAAGAGCCGCATGCGGCTCCAGAGCCGCGGGTTGCAGACCTGTGAACTAGACATACCAAATTCCAGCAACCGTTCTTTATATGTTTTATCCTCCAGTCCCCTAATCTTCTTTGTTGCTCTTCTCTGTACTCTTTCTAAGGTCTTAACATCTTTTTTACATCAAGGTGATCAAAACTGGATACGGTATTCCAAGTGTGGCCTTACCAAGGCATTGCAAGGTGGTATTAACACTTCACATGATCTTGATTCTATCCCTCTGTTAATGCAGCCTAGCACTGTGTTGGCTTCTTTTAGCACACTGCTGGCTCTTATTTAAGTGATTGTCTGTGAGATCCCTCTCACAGTTATTATTATTGAGCAAGATACTGATTAGATTAATGGCTATTAGAGATTGTACAAAACCACTTGCTTATGCTATGACCATATGATTTTTGTTTCTATAACTTCACTCAGAGCTCCTTCCAATACATGGCTGAACATGTAGCTTGACCTCCTTCAGTCTTATTTTTGCATGTTGCTGCTTAAGCTACCTTTTTTGGGCCAAACTAGGTAAGATTGTATGGAACCTTTGTTCTCTGAGCTTGGTTGTTTTCTTGAAGATATTTCATTACCCAACTAGGTAGCATCATCAGTGTTCATCAGCACTGATGATGTTATCTAGTTGGGTTATAAAGGACCTCACATTTCAAACCTGAGCTACAAATATTCTCGTCTATTAGATAAGATTGCTCATCATACAGATGAACCAGAGAAGAAAGATACCCCAAGATTAATACTGGCAAAATATAAAGAAGGTTGAAATGGCCTCTTCTCACCATTTCAAAATGAACATTTAGAAACTTTCATTATGACTATGTTTTTTATAGGAATTAATAGCACCTGTAAAGGAGGATAATTATAAATTAGGGTTTTTTTAAGGATATATAACTTTCTTGTGTGCTATAAGTTTCAATTCTGTTGCTTTTCAAACAGTTATTATTTAAATTGTTAAAAATTAAACCCTCTAATTGGGTTTAATGTAGCAGCTTATCTCATTTGGCCCATAGTCTTATGTACCTGTCTTTGATTTATGTCTCCATTTTTGCTCTGCTTTCTTAAAGTATCTCTTAAAGATACTTAAAATTTGGCACCAGTCTTCTTGTAATTTTGTTCTGTTTTCCAAATTAATTGACACATTGTCCAATAAAAGACTATACACTGCTTAATAACATCTTGTTATTATGTGTTGGGTTTGATTGACACTGATATTTCATTTCAATAAGGATATATGAGAGATTCTGAAGTAGCCAAAATAACTCATCTTCCAGAACATCAGGAAGAATGTAATTCTTCTGGTTTGCCATGCAAACAAGAAGACTGTTTACTAAAGCTTTTTACAGGTAGGTGAGTTTAGTTCAATACGTATCCTGAAATATTGGAATTACAGGCATTACGGTTTTAAGAATATCATACAGTCCATTTAGCCATACATCCATTACTACACAAATATTTTTTTTTAAATGACTTCATTCTCCATTGATGAATGTTGAATGGCATGTTTCTTTAACAGTCTGCTTTTAGGAATGCAGAATAGGAAGCCATGCAATTTAAGTTTATTTTTTTGTGGAAAAGTAAAACCAAAAAATGTTTTCCCAGCCATTTTTCCCCCACCTGATGTCAGAAAGAAATGGCATTTGAGTTTTCCTTCGTGAGTGGCATATATACTCCAGCAGTGACATGTTTTCAGATGTGCTAAGGAATAATAATTTCCTTAAGCCTATAAATAGTTAGAGTGTGCTCAGTTAGGATGAAACAGATGACCTAACAGAAGACTAAATCTTGGCTCTGTTGACTTGCAATGGACAAACTCTGCCAACAAAATTCTAGCCAGCTGGTTATTGCAAATCTTCTGCTAAGTCTGAGCAATTTTGTAGAGGTTTTTTGCCACATCCATTCATCTATCAATTGAAATTCCAAACAAAAACACATTTTTGGTGAGAATATATCACAGATGAAATGTCGGATGGCTCACTAGACTGGGGATAAAGCCAGCAACACTTACACATATATTAATTTGATTACATAGCCATATCTTCACATTATGAAGCACAGATAACATAATCTGAAGGACTGAAAAACCATTGACCTGATGGTTTAGTTAAATAGGCAATTGAGAACACGTTTAAAAGGCTTTGTTTAATCTAGGGCTTAAGCACTTCACGTGTTGCAAAACTAGAAACTGTGAATACAGATAGTCCTCGACTTGCAACAATTCATTTAGTGACTGTTCAAGGTTACAATAGAATGGAATAAAGTGACTTAGGATCATTTTTCATACTTACAACCTTTGCAACATCCTCATGGTCATGTGATCAAAATTCAGATGCTTGGCAACCAGTTCATATTTATGAAAGTTGCTGTGTTCTGTGGTCATGTGATCACCTTTTGCGATCTTCTGACAAGCAAAGTCAATGGCAAGTCTCATTCACTTGACAAACGGGTTACTAACAACTTCAGTGATTCACTCAACAACTGTAGCAAAAAATGTTGCAAAGTGGAGCAAAACTCACTTAACAAATGTTTCACTTAACAACAGAAATGTTTGGGCTCAGTTGTGGTCATGTCAATGACTAACTGTATATTAAGCTGTAAAATTTTAAGCTGCAGTTATTGACTTCCATTTTTTTTCTCAGCACATTACAATAGTGAAGTTAGTTTGATAAATAGTTTGATTGTATGTAGCTTAGGGACTGAGCAGTAATAACTGATAGGATGAGGACATTTAAGCTTGACTCACAAATGCTAATTTCACCATTTGTAATAAGGTCATTCTGAGCATATAAAGTGCCAGCTTTGAAAAATATACAGTAGATAGAGATAGCTGGACAGTTTTAGATGCTAATGGAGACTTCTGGAGAACAAGAACCTATGGTTTAATAGGGCCTTCATTCTCCAGTGTACTGAATTGTCATTTTATAGTACAACAATCTTTCTTTCTTCCATCATTTCCTACGTGGTTACATTTCACAATGCTCTGTTCATATATGCTAGAACAATGGGGACAGAAACATACTTCAAAGTTTTGAAAATGATGCTTTTTATTAAATAAACTTATTAAGGTTGGCCACACAGTCAGAAAATGTTTAGATTGGCATTTTTATCCACTTATTGAATCCTTCACAAGGGCTTGGGATAGGCAGATGTTGTTTTATGTGATGGTGTTAAAGGTGTCGCTGCAGGATAAAAGCTGCTCCAAGTAAAGCTGCTTTTTGTAATTGACTGATGGTGTCAAGGACGACAGTGCTGAAGTGGTGCTCCACACATTTTGGGATTGCATTATTATCTGATTACAACAATGTGAAGTCACAGCAGCCTGTTCTTAGCTGTGTTGGCCTTGATATGCATTCAGTTCTTCCCAAGAACCTAGGATGTTGTAATATATCAGCCTGGTATATTTGCAGATCTAAGCAGAGTGGGGTTTTTTTGTAATTGACAGATGGAGATTTTGTCAATGTGCAGGTCTGTTAAATGCCATCCAATTTTTTTGGGTATGGCACCCAGTGTGTGCCGATAACCATTGGGACCATCATGCCAGTTTGTGCCATAATCTTTCACATTCAGTTTTCAAAACTTGATATTCTGTCATCTTTTCCAATGCTTTGTCTTCTATTCTACAAGTAATGATCTTCTTATAGCCTCAAAAGGCACTTATACTTACAAAGGACAAATAGCTGCCCTCCCCACACACAATCATTTGACCATATTTTGAGCGCCCAGCAACTGGCCTGCATTTATGGCTGTTTGCAGTGTACACTGGTCATGTGACCATGATATATGATATTTTTACCAAAAACCTATGATTGCTTCTGGGTTTGAACAAAAAAGCCCCATAGCGAACAATGCATTTACTTAATGACCGCAGATTTGCTTAATGATCATCACAAGAAAAGGATCATAAAATTAACTGGGTGACCTGCTTCATGTCCATCACAATATACAATTATAATGGGCAGGCTCCACTGTAGTCATAAATTGAGGATTATCTGTACAGTCCCTTAGTACTGTCACATCAATTATTCACACTTTCTTCTTTTCAACCACCATTAAATCTGATGTGTTATGAGCCAAGACTTTATCAATTTGTATTTGGGAATCCACCAATATTTTAACCTGCTCATTTTGACCATTTTTTTCAACTATATGTTCTCACCAATTTCTCATTATTGAAACCTAATAGGTTTTACAGGCATTCCAATGAATCATTTTGGTGACTATGTTTTGTTGTTCTTATAATCAGAGTGATCTGTCACAAAATGAGTATATGAACTACTGTTTCTTCTATATCTCTGCGCAATCTGCATTTTGAATCATTTGATGAGTTTTCAGTTCTGGCCTTAATTGCATTAGATAGAGTTATTGTTATTATGTTGCTGTATAAATTTCTGTGCTTTATTTCTGGATGAAAAGCTTCACAAGTTTATAAATATCGTAAAACACAAGCTAAAATGCCAGTACTATAAATTCCAGATATTCATATCATATAATAAACTTATCTCCAAAGCTATCTATACTACACTGCTTAAAAAGCATAACAAAATTCTAGGCAGTTCCCTCCAATCAGAAGCTCCATGCAGCTTTCAGACACAACTGGAGCTAGACCCTTAGTCTTTAATGTTGTACATCAAGGATGTACAGTCTTTTGTGTCATTAGACTTTGAGTAGCATACTTGGAGTCTCAATCAAATAGCACTGGAATTTAGTCAAAACAGTGAAATACAATGCAATTGAATTTTAATTAACTGACGGTGTTTAACAAATTCTGTCTACTATCACATTCGGTATTACAGTTTAATTCTCAGGATGCCATACTCAGATATTGTATATGACCTTGAGTTGCATTGCCAAGGGCAATCAGATCATGAAACATTAGAGGTATAAAATGCACAGCCTGCCCCATAACTCACTATCAGGGTGGCAAGGTTGCTAAGTTGCATTTTTAAAGCTTTTACATTAAGGGCAACTCTTGGGTTTCTACACAACAGAATCTAGGGACCCCTTCTACCAAACTAATCCACCATAGTTCAGCATGGACCAGCATGGTGATACTCCAGATCTGGGATATGGTAAAGTTGGGCCTGTCTGAAAAATGTGCAGTCTAAATGTAAAAAAAAAAAATAACAAGCACGGCTGGCTGGCACTTGAGAAGAAGAGAAGGGGCAGGGAAATCAAAGAGCAATGCACATAAACAACCCAGTAATTGTCAGTGGATGTTGCCCATTTAGTTTCTGTAATTACATAGGGAGTTGATTTGTCACAGTTTTTCTGCATCATTGAACTGACACGGGAAAGATGCATGTGTGGTCTAGTCAAGGAGAAGAAATTTTCCAGAGAATCATGACATCATCTTTGTTCTTATTATCTCTAACCAATTTTGACAACTTTTAATGTATGAACTGAAACAGAAAACACATGCAGAATGAGAAGCACCTACACAATAAATAAATCCCTTCTGGCAGCATTCCATAAAAATTAACAGAGAGTGCTGATAGATTGTTGGGTGCAATCCACTCTCATGTAGGTTTTCTCAAAAGCAAGTGTCTTCAATGAGTGTCCTTTAGCATCACAGGGAATGCAGTTCCATGAACAACATGAGAACAGAGACTAATTATATGGATGTTCCATGGAGGATTTTACCCAATGGATTTTTGACTCAGTAAAAAAACAAGAAGCCACATGTGGTTAACTCTGCCCATCAGAGGTGAATCTTTTAAATGATGTGAAAGAGCTCTTCACGGGGGATAAAATGAGCCCTGTATCTCCAAAACGGGATTAAGAATATTGAAAAGTAGATTCATTTGACCTTGGTTCATATTTGTGGCTTCACAATGACTTAAACCAGGACCCAGAAAGGCCTCTGAAAAAGTATAACCATTTTGGATTGGTATAATTACCTACTTGAGTAAAGGTTGGGAGTGGGAACTTATTATAATGTATTGTGAACAAGATTGTTTAGCACCATAGGGATACCACACCTGCAGCGACTGTACCCAACTGACAGCTTCTCTCTTCAGAAGAAAGAGCAACATTGTTCTAATGTGAACAGAACATATGCTAATCAGCTGTACTCTTCAGGCACAAATGAGATAATGTGCTCATTGTTTAGACACTGGAATTGTTCATTACAAAATGACACAGTGTTTGCCAATTTTGTCTTCATTATGAATGTAAATATTAACTGGTGATATGCAAAAGAATACAAAAAGTCAACAGCAATTAATTGGCTTCTGCAGTAATTAGCAACTGTAAAGCAAACACTTAGGAGCCGTTGTAATTATCTGCATTAGGAATACACCTCCTGTACAGATCTAATTAGCAATTTAAATAGTTCAGAAATTATATGCCTCTTGCCTTTACACTCCCTGAAGTACTGTTCATTAATGGGGAGAAAAGATTGCTAGTAAATGTCATTCGCATTGTCTCACATTAAGAGCTCTACATCAAAGCTTGTCTCGCGCCAAACACACAGAAACTATAGTTTGTGAAGAAACTGTACTATAAAATATAGCCATACCTTTGCAAAGTGGAAAATGTTGCTTACTAAGAACTCAGGGTGCTTTAAGAGGGACTACCTTCACCCTTTATGCTACCCCAACCAAGGCTGGAGAGCCTCTTTGGTGTACTAATTAAGGCATCAGAATAAAAACTGGGAGCCTGCTGAGTTCTAGTCCTGCCCTGACCAGGAAGCCAACTGGATGATCTTGTGCCAGTCACTTTCTCTTCCCCACTAGGAAGGAGGCAATGACAAACCACTTCTGAAAAATCTTGTGAAAAAACTCCAGGGATTTATCCAGGGATGCTCCAAGAATTGGGCACAATTGAATGAAAAGGGGGGACGGAATAACTAGGGCTACCAAATCTGGGTTAATCTGCCATCTAGGGCTTGTCTGGATTTTTGCAGCCCAGTTCTCGTGGCCATAATCTTAGCAATGGACCTTTACTATCTTTCTACTATCCAGTGGGACTGGATGCAGGATTGTAAGGCTGCTTACTTATTTATAACATTTATACTGCCTATCAATAGAGCTGTTTGGCTGGTTTGCAACTGGAAGGCATCCATAAAATAAAATGTTGACTCGTGGTCATTCACTGGGTTGGAAAAGAATTGACATAAAGCCATCAAAACCGATCAGAAAATAGTTTCAGCAACAACCCAGCAAAAGCATCTTGTTTTAAGAAGAAAATGAAATCCTCAAATCAGCTAGTATTTTAAACATATACTAAAATGTGTAACTAAAATGTGGGAGAACAAGCAGGCCTTTTCTTCACATCTAGTGGATCACAATGCAACTACCAGGAACAGCACACCAAACGAAACCACCAAAAGAAACTACTTTAGTAACGCCTCACCTCATCTGGTGGAGCCATAATCATTAGATCAAAGTTACACATTAGGGGAACAAACCAAAATGGAGAGCTGCATCTGCTAGGACAGACCTGGGCATTTTACATCTCCTGCTGCATGTCCATTCCCTTGCCGGTCTCTGTCCGGCCCGTGTGAGGTCAATCAAAAATTAGAAATCATATGTAAATAATGAGCCACAGAAAGCAGGAGGAGAAGAAGCTGAGTCACTTTGCACTGCTTCAGTTGGATGGCAGCCATAGGAGGGTGAGGAGGGAAAATATATTTCTGCGCCTGCACAGTGCTCCTATCCTCACCTGAAGCAATCTGAGGAGTTGAGGTGATGGAGTTTGAGGACATCAAATCAGGTTATATTGATTCAGCCCTCTACAACAGTTCCAGTTTCTCATGTGGCCTCTTGGGAAAATTAATTGCCCATCCCTGTTCCATTTATTCCAGTTTGTTCCATTTATACTTTTAATGCAAATGTATTCAAACTTTCCAAAGCAACAGATGAACATAAATCTATTTATTTGTCAGGATTTGGGACAGAAAAGTCCGTACAAAAATAATTATTTAATTAATTAACCGATTCATCTCTAGAGCTGTCTTATGCAGCATGTATGTTAGGACATGTAAGAGAAAGTGCCCCAAAACAAGTATCTGAATGAAAATGAAAGATAAAAATATTATATTAAGGCAGAACGCTTAGAAAAATGTAGATAATTCTCACATCTGTTGAGGAGATAGAATAAAGCAAATTTAAAATTAGGGTAAAATATGAAAATCAGATTCATTGATGCCTAATTTGATTTTGTTTACCCCAATCTATCTATCTATAATCTATATCTATAATAAATTATTTTGAGGATAGATACTTGGAGAAATTGCACAATGTAGTCAGCGATTCTGAATTAGAATTCCTCAGAAATTTTTACCTCAATCTATTCTTTCCATGGACTAACCCATTCATTTTAAATACTGTAGTTAAATAATTCATTTGTATTATATGTATTAAACCTTTAAAAAAACAGTGTTCTGCAGAAGAATGATAATAGAAATACTGTACCATAGAAGCAAAGCAGGGAGAACATCTGATTTTAAAAGTCATGGATATCAATGCAAAAGGGATTGGTAATGCTAAATTCGTTTATACATGCCAAAGTTGTGTATGTGTGTATGTGTGTCTGTGTCTGTGTCTGTGTATCTGTGTGTGTCGGTGTGTGCCTGTGTCTGTGTCTCTATATACAGTATGTATGTATGTACACACATATACCCAGACACACAGTGTCACACACATATACATATACTTACTCATAGTAAATCTACAGAGAAAGTCATTCCAGACTTTACAGGGATTTCCAGTATTTAAGATAAATCATAGAGAAGGCTTTTTCCTCACATACATGTTAAATATACTCCCGCTACTTCAGGATAGAAAGAGTGCCTTTCCCAAAGATGAGGAACACCACAAACTACAAACTACTTCTTTTTGCAGAAGATTTATTTCCAGAAAAATAGGACCTACCTTTTATATATTGGAACTGGCACATTCTGGAAGAAAAACCTAATTTTCCAGGAGACCGTTGAAAGTTCCATGGTACGGTATGTTTGAATTTTGTACATAATTATTATTTATTTAATACATTTCTGTACTGGTTCCAATATACTTGCTTCTCAAGGTCTTCAACTCCCCAAATTCTCCAACCAGTTAGTGTGTTGAAATCCATACATCTTAAAGTTGCCAATGTTCAGAAACATTGGTTGTCAATGCCATTATTAAAATTCAATTAAAGCAGTACAAGATTGAAGCCAACCCTCTAAGGTAAACCACACTTGGAGAGCAAAAACACATAAGCTAATATTACTTTTATTATAGGGTTACAGTAATGGAATCTTCCCTGAATGTGCTTCCTCCCTTTATTTTCATGAAAACTAGGCAGAGTTACATCTGAGATGCTTTCTCAAATTACATTTATGCCTCAGACCCAGGTTTCTTTTATCTGAGTGTTGTCCCACTTGTTGCTCTTCTTCCTCTACCTCAAAGTTATTCCTTCTGCCCATTACAATTTCCAAGAACTTGTGCCACCACAGGAAATTCCTCTCCCCAAATAACTCACACAGGAAGGCAGTTTGATTTCCTCTAATCATCTCAGTGATCAGTCAGGTCTGTAGTGAAGGAAACACATTATTATTATTATTATTATTATTATTATTATTATTATTATTATTATTATTATTATTATTATTATTATTATTATTATTATTATTATTATTATTATTATTATACCACTTAGGGACTAACACATCAAAACCAAATCCTGAACTTGACTTGGTAGCCAGTTGGCTGCCAGTTAGAATCTTTATGTTAGAATTTTTGATCCCTTCTATGTGCATGTTTTCAGCAAGGAGTTTAAGCCATGCAAAATTAATTGATATATACAAATAAATCACCACAGAATATACTTTCAGATGAGTCCAAGAATTCATTGGAAATATTCAAATACCCAGATGTAAAACAAGCTGGCACCTGTGTTAAAATGTCCTTTAATAACAGAATGATGAAACAAGGGTTCTGGGGTCCATCACTGTACAATTTATCACAGCAGAGGTTTTCCAGGAAGCACCTGGAGCTCAGCAGTTTAGAGTTACACAGTTTTAACTTAGCTTGGAGTTCCAAAGGCTGAACCAACAGAGTGGTTGCTGGTAAGGGTGATTGAAATCACATAGCTTTTGTGATCCAGCAAGAACTTTCTTTAGGAAATTCTTTAGCAATCCTACTGGAATCTCTGGACCTAAACTGAACAATGTTTTTATAATGTACACAGACACCAACAAAGGTATTTCTGGGAGGAATTTTTACCAATACAAAAATAAACCTTGCTCCTGCTTCATAACTAATAATTAAGAGTCTCTTTGGATAGTGAGATTAATGGCATATAAATTTAATAAATAAAATAACAGAAAGTGGAGCTATGATAGACTCAGTATTTCAACTTGGACTACTTTGGTCCAGTTTGGTCTAATGGTTAAGGCACCAAGCTAGAAAGTGGGAGACTGTGAATTCAAATCCTGTCTTAGCCATGAAAGGCAACTGGGTGTCCTTGGGCCAGTCACTCTCTCTCAGTTAAATCCACCTTATAGAGTTGTTGTTATGGGGAAAATAGAAGGAGGACCAAAGGGAGAGGCAACCTTGAACTAAGAAGAAATTTCCTGACAGTTAGAACAATTAATCAGTGGAACAAACTGCCTCCAGAAGTTGTGAATGCTCCAACACTGGAAGTTTTTAAGAAGAGACTGAACAACCATTTGTCTGAAATGGTATAGGGTTTCCTCCCTGAGCAGAGGGTTCAACTAGATGACCTCCAAGGTCCCTTCCAACTCTATTGTTATTATTGTTGTTGCTGTTGTTATTTGTGGAATATGTTTGCTGCCTTGGTTATTTGTAACAATAATAAAAGCCAGGATATACGTAAATAAATAAAATTTCAAAGCTCTGCATAGCCAGTTCCCAAGTGAAGTTTCATGAGATAAAAATAGGAGCCACAACATAAGGAGGTCCTCTGCAATGATCTACTTGCCGTTAACACATTTTTATCTATGTCAATTACAGGTGTCAGTTGGAACTTGCACTGGCACTTTGCTACTATGAGCTTCTATTCCCAGACAAAACATTGACATGTCGTTTGTGATGGACTACCCACAAAGGTGACACAATAAAGCCCTTTGGCAAAACAGGAAAGGATTTGTATACCTCAGTTATAAGTCTCATATATACAAACACATACATGCATACATATGAACTAGGAGTTAAGCTGAACATAAAATTCCATTAATTGCCAATATCCTATGTCTCATACAGTTTATGAAAAATGTAGGCAAATTAAGCTGCCAGCTAATAAAGTAATATTAATCAAGAAATATGATGGCAGTGAGTGCCTTAACTGAATTTGTGTTGGCATTTCTCCTGATTCGTAATTTTCTCAAAAATATATTCTTAGTGATGAAAGAGATCTCTATATAGTAATAAAACTGGTTTAACTTTTATGAATAATGATTAAGACATACCAGACATATTTGGGGCTGGCAATAAACAGAGTCATTTTATTGTGCAATGTGTCAGCTTGCTTCACAAGTTATTATAGTATATTCTAATATATTTTTATTTCCAGCAGCTAGTCATAATATTAATAATAATAAGTTGACCAAAGAAACTCCAAAATATTCTTTGGACATGGTTTTTCAGTAGTAATTTGATCAGATCCAGAACTCAGGAACTACTATAACTGTTAACTCTAGTTAGTCTTGGTCTGGCTAAAGAAGTTATGTAGGATCAGTTACATAGGTTATGAAGGATCAGTGCTGATTAGTATTTGGATAAGATTCTTCTAGGCAACACAAATGTTGTAGACTAGATGGGAAATAAGACAATAACCAAACACTTCCTTGTTGTTAAGAAGAAAACTGCATGGATATATCCATGAAGCCATCTTTAGTTGAGCTCATCTTGAAAATGTTTTAATTTTTTATTTGTTTGAAACTGGAAGTTCAGATCCCAAATACCCATGACTCAATATCTGAAAAAAAATAAATTAATGCCTTTGACATTTCATCAGTTTCGTTTCTTACTAATTGGCCAGGACTAACTGTCTGAATTCATGGGTATCTTCAAAAGGAGGGCAAGTGATAAAACGTATTTCATAATGTCATCCCCTCTTTACCTTCTTGAAGTACAAAAAGCAGAATTTGACTCATGATACCGTAAACCCTTTTTTAAAATTTTGCCATCAGTGTGGAAGCCTCCTTTGTGATTAAAACCCATAGAAAACAGAGAAAGCAGACCAAACACAAACTCAGATGAAATTAATCAGTAAATGTAAATGTCCCAATAATGAATCACATTAATGTGTAATGGGTTGTGTGAGCAAGCGAGGCAAGCAATTTCAGCAAACAACAGCTCAAAATGGCAGATTTTAATGCCCCCTTTTCCCCAACACTCAAATGCAAAATAGGCCTTATTACTTGCAAAGAATAATATTTGTCTGATGAGTTCTTCTTTCCTTTGCCACCTTGTATGTTCTATGCTCCCTAAGACTGGGCAGTTGTCTGGCTGGTGATTTAGACACGTTTTCTCAACTGTACCGACTTTAAGATGTGTGGACTTCAACTCCTGGAAATCCCTAGGTATTCTGGGAGTTAAACTCTACATGTCTTAAAGTTGCTGAGGTTAAGGACCACTAGTTCAAACCAAGAAATTTCAATACTGAAGAAGCCAGCCCCTGGAAGTGTCCTCTAAAGGAGAAGAGTCTTTTACTCCACTTCCTTGTCCATCCTCAAGATTTCCAACACAACTTCTGAAGGGTAGTTTTCCAAGTATTTTCAAAATGTATTCCAACAATATTCTAATTGTCATTGGGGTGGGGTGGGCAGAAAACTGGAACAGGTAAATATTCAAGGCAGTCTTTATTTTAATGTTGAGGACAATAGTAAAAAAGGAGGTACAAAAATGAGAAAAAATCCCTCATGTCCTCCTTTTTATTTGGTACCATTTGAAAAACAATGATTTGACCCAGAACCAGCACTTCAGTCTTTATCTGTCAGACTGTCGAAAGTGTGAATAGCTATAATAGGATTTTGCCTACCGTCCATCTCCTCCTCACTCCATCCTAATAGCCTGAGTTTTAATATATATTTATAATCTATTAAAGCAGCTTGAAGGACTCCAGGTATCTGGCAAAAATGCAAATTTCTTCAATTGATTATTTCTATCTCTCCCAAACAGTGATGAAAGAAAGTGAATGCAAGCTAACTTCCTTCACTTTAAGGGAAGAATTCTGTCACCTAAAATCAAAGGGCAGGCAATTCTGAGACCGAAAGAAACTGAATTTAGAAAAGTTCCAGATCTGCAGCCAGTATAAACTGTCACCATGTACAATAGATTTGTAAGAATATTTATTCAGTGATTCTACACTAGGGAGGAGGAGGAAGAAGAAGAAGAAGAAGAAGAAGAAGAAGAAGAAGAAGAAGAAGAAGAAGAAGAAGAAGAAGAAGAAGAAGAAGAAGAAGAAGAAGAAGAAGAAGAAGAAGAAGAAGCTGTTTCCTAAGGTAATTCCCACATACCATTACAACACTAGAGCAGCCCATTTCTGCTGGGTTTGGGTTCTCAGTATTCAAAGATTTTTATGAGGAAGCTTGGTAATCATCTCTCAAGGATTTTCTTGCTCAGTAAAGAGAGATGGAGTAAATTATCTTTTGGTCCCTGCCAAATTCACAATTCTATAATTTTCTTTCTCCTTCTCTTTTATGTGATCTGCAGAAGGAGAAGGAGAATTATACACATTTGTCATAGGAAAATACTATATGCTTCTCCTTTCCAAGTCTACAAGTTTAAGTTATATAGATCATGCCTCATTTTTCCTCATGAGATATTCATATAAGCAGATGCTTCTGAATCCTGGACAATGTTCTGATTCTATAAAATATAGGTGATATTATTTGCAGAATGTTAAATTGTTGTTTTCCACTCTTTCTTCTATCCCAATCTGGTATAAAACAACTAACGTTATGTGAAAATTCACATGGTTGAACCTGAATACCCTATCCAGTGGGCAAATTTCAGCTAATTAATGCTGTAGGATTCCGTGGCACACTTGCAGTGACCTCACAATACAAGCCTGTCTTTTTTACTTCGCAGGGTTTGCACAATGAAATGATGACACACATTTTTGTTCCTTGCCCATCACTGTGCAGAAGTGTATCAACATTAATGTCCCTGAGATCATAACTGACTGTCAGCGGTAATCCACTAAAGCTGGGTCAAGGGAATTCAGCCAATCTGTAACTTGAGTTCCAGAATAAGAGGTATGTTACTTGACAACAGTATTCATTACAAACGACATTGTGCCACTATCCAACAGAAGTAACTGAGAATTTAATTGCTTAGATTTGGATAATCACTATGCATTTCAATCATTTGAAATTGTACCTAGTAAAAATAACTCTCCAATTAATCCCCTTTTGATATGCCTGTTAGGCCCATTGTAATTGGATTGGACTTAGGAATGTCCACAATGCCCAATGTCATATGCCACCTTAACTCCCCCTCCCTCTCATCCTACTGCAGACATCCCTGATCAGAGTTTACCTTATATAATTGTATGGGAACAAAAGTCCAACACCATCTTTGCTTTTCTAATCAGAGAAAAGCATGCACCTGTTCTTCCTCTGTTCAGGGAATAAGATGCATGGCCAAAGAAAGCAGTGCATTCTGGGAAGGCTTTCCTAAGACAGCATGCACTGAGTTGAGCCTGTCACAACTGGCTTTTTGCTCCAGCATTTGAAAGACCAGAAGAATTCAGGACTTACCAGTCTATATTTTAGGCATACAGCACAGAAAGCCAAGAAAATATTGATGAGAAGCCATCTCTTAAATGTGTAGCAACACTTCTCTGTTCTAAAAGTCAACCTCCTGCTGCTCACATTTGTATTTAATTTGTGAACAGTAGGCAGAAATTTGGAATTCACAAACACTGAATTCCTCCCAATCCACCACATATTTTAGTTTGAGAAATAGTTATTAAAGTGACAGGGTTTTTTTCCCAGTTGAAAGTCTGCAAATGAAACATGTCCACTGACCCACAGAGAATATGATTACTTTTCTGCCATGCAAAGGACTACTACAACATGTTAGGAATGATGCCAGAAAACTGACATAGGGATTTTTTTTAAAGAAAAGTGTTTTTAATACTTCGTGAAGAGGCATATTTAGAGAAAATAACAAGACAAATATTTCATGCACCCAGCCAAGATAGTTTCAATCTCAATGAACAGCTTTGCTGATGGACTTCATTTTGGAGCATAAAAGATGCATATGTTTAACAATCAAGCTTAAATCTATACAGAGTTCTTTGGATGAAGAATCGAAGAGGCCATTTAATGTTCCAATAAAGATAAAAAGTATTCTTGAGAGAAGGTCTTTTGTGGCTATATGGCTGTGAAATATGACAAGAAACAGTAACTGGGTTCATACATGGTTTTGATTTGCTGAATAACCTACAAAGCTGCAAAGGGTTGGATTCAAATCAGAGCCTCAGTGGAGCAGTGGGCTAAAGCCTACTTAAGTAACACCAGCTGCCTGCAATTAGTGCAGGTTCGCCAGGCTCAAGGTTGACTCAGCCTTCCATCCTTCCGAGGTAGGTAAAATGAGGACCCAGATTGTTGGGGGCAATTAAGCCGACTTTGTAATAATGCCAAACTATTATATTGGGAAATGTAGTAAATTGCATAGTACAGGGGTAGGGAGTTTAACTTTGTAATATTGTAACTCTGTGGAGGGAATTTCAGATTAAGTTTCACTTTTGACCATGCCAATACTATGTAGCCAATAAACATGTTCTTTGAGGAAACTTCCAACCTTCAGAGTTCTGATTTGTTTAGACTCATCTATTGGAACCATGACATTAATAGTTTTGGTTTCTAAGATGTAATGTGCAAATATTAATACTGTTCTGTTATAAGCTTTACAATGACTATAGCACTGTTGATAATTGAAAACAATTAATAAATTTTATTAATAAAAAGTTAAAGATTCCATTGAGGTTAAGTCATGTTTGTTTGTTTTTCTTGGAAGAATATGAAAGTAGTTTGCAATTGCCATTTTTCCCAGTTTTTTAACTTCCCAATCTAATCTAATCATAGAGTTGAGATGCTGCAGAAGCTGTGCCACTTGATGGAACCCAGAAAATAGCCCTTCCCTCTCATAGCACCTTAAAAGAGAAATAAACTTCAATGGCCTATATTAAGATAACACTACTCTAACAGCTGAAAATGCAAAGGATCAGCAAGCTCTAGTAATGAAAGTCAAGGAGTAAAAATGTAATATAGAATTAAATATAAAGAAGACAGTTTTGGGTGACTTCAATCTACCATCCCTGGGAGGGTCATCTGAGTTAGCCCGGGAGTTCATGGCTTCCATGACGGCCATGGACCTGACGCAGGTAATTTCTGAACCAACTCATGAGGGAGGCCACACCCTTGACTTGGTTTTTTTATCTGGACGGTGGTTGGATGATCTTGGTGGGGGCTCTCCATTTATTATGCCCCTGTCATGGACCGATCATCACCTCCTGCGGCTGGTCTTCCGTCTTGCCACCCCCCACCGTGGGGATGCGGAACCAACTAGATGGTACCGCCCCAGACGCTTAATGGACCCTCTCGGGTTCCAGGCAGCGCTGGGATCCCCACCTGCCTCCGTCGCTCACAGCTCGGCAGATGCCTTAGTGGAAGCCTGGGAAAGGGCAGCCACTGAGGCACTGGACCGAGTTGTACCCCTGCGGCCCCTGACCCAGTGCAGATCCCATCGAGCTCCATGGTTCTCCGCGGAGCTCTGGGAGATGAAGCGTCGGAAACGGGGCCTAGAGAGCTGCTGGAGGTCCAGCCGATCCGAATCCGACCGGTTACGGTTAAGAACTTATATTAGGTCTTATCTCGCAGCAATGAGGGCAGCGAGGTGCAATTACTTCTCTGCCCTCATCGCGTCCGCAGATAATCGCCCGGCCGCCCTGTTTAGGGTGACTCGCTCCCTCCTTAATCAGGAGGTGAGGGAGGATCCCTTGCAGGGTCGTGCCGAGGAGTTTGGTCAACATCTGTCGGATAAAATCGCTCGGATTCGGACCGGTTTGGACTCCAGCTGGGCAGAGTCTGACGATCAGGACACGGGCGGTCTTGTCAATGTTATCTGGGAGGAGTTTGATTCTGTGACCCCTGATGAAGTGGACAGGATTATGGGGAGGTTGAGCTCCACCACATGTTTATTGGATCCGTGCCCTTCCTGGCTGGTTTATGCAGCCAGGGAAAGGACACGAGGCTGGTTCCAGGCGGTGATATCTGCTTCTTTGAGTGAGGGTAATTTCCCCACCGTCTTGAAGGAGGCGGTGGTGAGACCTCTCCTCAAGAAGCCTGCCTTGGACCCAGCTGTCTTGAACAACTTTCGTCCAGTCTCCAACCTTCGCTTTCTTGCGAAGGTTGTTGAGAGTGTGGTGGCGCATCAGCTCCCTCTGGTCCTGGATGAAGCGGATTATCTGGACCCGTACCAATCGGGTTTCAGGCCCGGGTACAGCATGGAGACCGCATTGGTCGCTCTGGTGAATGATCTCTGGAGGGCCCGGGATAGGGGATATTCCTCTGTCCTGGTCCTATTAGACCTCTCGGCGGCTTTCGATACCATCGACCATGGTATCCTGCTGCGGCATCTCAGGGGATTGGGAGTGGGAGGCACAGTTCTTCGGTGGTTCTCCTCCTATCTCCTGGGACGTTTGCAGTCGGTGTTGGCAGGGGGGCAGAGATCGGCCCCTAGGTCTCTCGTTTGTGGAGTTCCTCAGGGTTCGGTTCTCTCGCCTCTCCTGTTCAACATCTACATGAAACCGCTGGGTGAGATCATTCGTGGTTTTGGAGTTGGGTATCATCAATATGCTGATGATACCCAACTTTTCATTTCGACCCCAAACCACCCCAGTGATGCCCTCAATGTGATGTCCCGTTGCCTGGAGGCGGTTCGGGTCTGGATGGGGAGGAACAGACTTCAACTCAACCCTGACAAGACTGAGTGGCTGTACATTCCGGCATCCCGGGACATTCAAAACGTTCCATCACTTTCTATGGGGGGTGAGTCTTTACCCCCCGTAGATAGGGCTCGCAACTTGGGAGTCCTCCTTGATGCACGGCTCACCTTAGAAGATCATGTAGTAGCCGTGACCAGGGGGGCTTTCGCACAGGTTCGCCTGGTGCGGCAGTTGCAGCCCTATCTAGACCGGGATGCCCTGTGTACGGTCACTCATGCGCTCGTGACCTCTCGTCTTGACTATTGCAATGCTCTCTACATGGGGCTTCCCTTGAAGACCACTCGGAGGCTCCAACTGGTACAGAATGCGGCCGCGAGAGTTGTCTTGGGAGTTTCCCGGTACTCCCATGTTAAACCTTTGCTCCGTGAGCTGCATTGGTTACCAGTTGTCTTCCGGGTGAGGTTCAAGGTCTTAGTGATGGTTTTTAAGTCCTTACATGGCATGGGTCCGGAATACCTCGGGGATCACCTGCTGCCGGCGTCAACTCCCCTCCGCCCCGTGCGTTCCCACAGAGAGGGCCTCCTCAGGGTGCCTCCAGTCAGAGAATGTCGGCTGGTGGCCCCCAGGGGGAGGGCCTTCTCTGTGGGCGCTCCGGCTTTGTGGAACCAGCTGCCGGTTGAGCTCCGGATGGCACCGGATCTCCGCTCCTTCCGTCGCGGGTTAAAGACCCATTTATTTGAACAAGCTGGCCTGGCCTGATGGGGAATCACTTAGGGTTTTAATATTTATATATATTTTTATTGTTTTTATTGTGGGCAATAATTTAATTCTTTTTTAATTTTTGTATTTTTGTAGTTTTAAGATATGCCCTGTTCACTGCCCTGAGTCCTTCGGGAGAAGGGCGGTATAAAAATTTAATAAATAATAATAAATAATAATAACATCAGCCTTAGAACTGACAGTGAAAATACTGATGGACAGCTTCTGCAAGCTAGTTATGGCCTACAAGTTAAGGCATCAGGCTAAAAGCTGGGAGACAATGGGTTCATTCCATCTTGGGCACAAAGCCAGATGGGTGACTTTGGGCCAGTCACTTTCTCTCAGCCCTAGGAAGAAGGAAATAGCAAACAACTTCTGAAAAAACACCTTCCAAAGAAAACTGCAGGAACTTATCTAGGCAGTCTCTGAGAATCAGACATGATTGAACAGAAGAAAGAAAATCAAGTATGAAGCAACCAGCAGTCAAGAAATATGCCACAGGCTAGCACTTAGAAGAGTGAAGCCCAGTTCCAGGGTTTTTCTATATATCTGAATTGTACAGGAAATAGTTTTCCCAGTGGAAGCAAAAGTTGGACTTTGTAGAAGCCTTGGATAGAAAGAGTATTGATGCTTTTGAACTTTGAAGACTCAGAAGACTCAGAAGACTCCTGAGAATACCAAGGCTAGTCAATGAAATAAATACCAAGGCTAGTCAATGAAATAAGCAATTTGATAACTGAACTAATCAACCCAATACTCTCATCCAAGACAAAAATGACCAAGCTCACTTGTGGCACAAACAGCCCAGTATATTTTGGGCATATTGTGTCAATATATAGATACCTGAAGAATGATAAGAAAGGTGGAAATAAAAAAGAGAAAAGAATGACCAGCAACAAGACAAATGGACTTAATAAGAGCAGCTATGGGTGTACTGAAGAAGACCTGAAGCACCAGGTTAGGAAGATTGTCTTGGGGAAAGGCTATCTATATGCAGCTGTTGATATCAAATTGAAGGCACTTAATTAACCAATTAGGTAACATACATAAGGTAACATACATTAGGTAGCATACATTAGGTAACATACATACTGCTAAGCTTGTAAGCTGCCCTGAGTCTTCAGAGAAGGGCGGGATATAAATGGAATTAAAAAAAATAATAATACATACAGCTCAATATGTTAACAACATAATTATGACACTTTAACCATCTTGAGCATGGTTTAGACTTGACAAAGTGACAGATCTATAGTGCATTAAAGTTAAAAGAAAACTTAATGGTTTGTACTGTCCGAAAGTTTTAAAAGCCTCATTGTCACCACTTCAATCCATTTTGCAGATTTTATCTATTGATTTTACTTTCTAGTTTTAATTCCTACAGAGATTCTTTAGGGATTCAGTCCAAGAGAACAGCCTTACAGCAACACCCCATGGCTCCATCTCTTTTAGCAGATCTTCCTGTTACATTCAGAAAGAAATGTTGGAACAGGAAGCCTATTGGTTGATCTATTTTTTAGCTGGCTGGTCAGATTGGTTATGACATTACCCAGACAGGTGTGAATAAGCCAGGCAAATATTTCATTTCTTCAAATATGGCGAAGTAATACAATGCAATCTCGCACAACAGCATGTCTCATCCCATCAGTCTTTAACTTTCAGATAAGCTTTGCACTAGTCCTCCGTTCCCTGAAGGCAAGTGTCAGGATCCAGATTGTTTTGCCATTTGGCACCATGGACAGCTCTAGGTGCCTTCAGCCAATAAGCAAAGACCTTGCTTTCATTTCTGTCCAACACTTTTTTTTGCCAGAATTCTCTGAAGCAATGCTCTCCATTAATGGCAGAGAGATTTTTTTTAATGCAGCCAGCAGGCTGGCTGTTAATGTGAAGTGCCAAGGATAAAAACTTCTTAAAAGAATCTCTATGGTACAAGTTTTTTTAAAAAACTTCCTTGCCATGCTGCCTAGTAAAAATGCTAGGAACTGACACTGGACAACTGAACTTGTTATTTTTAAAGTATCCTTTATAATAAAGATGGAAGAGACATTTTCTTCACTCAGACGCAAATGAGAACTTATTTTGCATTTTTGAAGTGATCCACTAATCAGTGATCCACTAATCAGAACTTACTAGGGCCTTAGAATCATCACTTTTTGAAATTTCAGAATAAACTTTTGACCGTGACATAGAAAGCATTTATTATATAATGAAGAATTATTTGTAGAAACCATATTGCAAACAGCAACCCGCACCCCTGTATTTCCAGAATGGCATACAATTTTTAGGGCAAACTTGCAGATTGATTATTAAGGAACAGTCACAAAAATGAGGGGCTTGGAGAAACTGAATTTGACCGATTCACAAAAACAAGATGCCCAGAGAAACTGAAACTGACATAGTCTCTCCACCCTGTTTCTCACTGCTCCATAAAGAAATAATTAGGAAGCAAATACTGTAAAAAGAAACTTAGCACAGCTGCCCAACATGTCTGTCAAACTAAAAGAGGCTGAATGAAGGCAAAGTGGTAAAGTAATGGGAATTCTTTGTCTTTTTAATTTCCTGCTAATGCTCTGAATGCAGCCTTATTACATTTCATATATGGAGAGGGAAATACGGTAGAAGGAACTTTCAGCATTTGCTCAGCTTGTCTTTTGGCTGAAAAGTGCTCAGTGAATGAAGTGAGGATATCCTTTTTTGGGTGCCCTTCCTTCTTGAGGTGCACCACGCAGGGCCTTGATGTTGCATAAAAAAGGGGAGTAACAGAACATGAACAGATAACTTGATTATTATCTCTCATCTTTAGGATTAAAGAAGTTTGCCAAGGATAGACTTTCACAAATTTAGAGCCAGTCCTGGAACATGAGCAGAGCTTTCTCTGTGCTGGCACCAAGATTATGCAATGTAGAAACGTAGAAACATTGAAGAAAACTGTGGTCCATAAAGTCTGCCCTTTGAAGGTTTATTTTTCTAACCACAGGATAGACTTGTGTTCATCCCAAGCATGTTGGTGGTCTTCAGTTACTAATAATTGAAGACCACCAACTCCTCTGGAAATTGCTTCCAAGCTCCCACTACTCTTTCTGTGAAGTAATACTTTCTAACATTACTTTTGAACTTCCCTCCTCTCAGTTTGAGCTTATGCCCCCATTTTCTTGATTTTTGCTTAATATTGAAAATACTGCCTTCTAGAACCTTATCCATACCCTCAATATATTTGGTTCTCCCCTTTACCATGTACTTTTCGGCTTTCCTCTTAATGTTGATAAATTGTGTAAATGGTTTCTTGCTTTTTTTTTCTTCTGAAAATTCTGTTATATGGTTGCTTTCATTTTTAATGTACGCTACTTTGCGCATTTTTTTATAATGCAAAATCGCAAGGATGGTGATTTTTTTAAAGGTCTGAAAATGTGAATGAAATTGGATAAACTTACTTAGAGGACAGGAGAATGGGTTTATTCCCCACATACTCTTTTTCCGTTGTCAGGAAATGATAGGAGCCACACAGAAATAAATTCAATGAAATCTCTCTCTCTCTCTCTCCCTCCCTCCCTCCCTCCCCTCCCCCCAGTGAATATTTGAATTATGGCTTCTGTTATATATATGAAAAGATTTTGTACAATGTTGAGCTCTCGTCCCAATAGGAGTGGGAAGATCACAATTTGCAGGTTACTGGTTTTCAAAATTTTAACATTAATGTTTAAGACTTTCAGCAAGTTGAACACTTTAATTTAACCCTCTTCTTTCAAGCCAGAAAATCTTAACCCCTTTCACTTTAGTGATGAACCTTTCTGGTCACTTCCTTTGGTTATAAAGTTAAAAAAAAATCCTCAGAGAAACAACACTCTTCAGCTAGTAAGTGACCTAGCCCTGAGATATGGTAAAAGCTCCTCCTCCTCCTCCTCCTCCTCCTCCTTCTCCTCCTCCTCCTCCTCCTCCTCCTCCTCCTCCTCCTCCTCCCCATTTTGGTTCCACTAAGGCCTGTTAATCTCATCTTGCAATATGGATTCAGAAGGAATCAATTTTATTAGGAAATCCAGAAGTGCCCTTGATGGAAGTTTTGCTTTCTATATACCATTAAGAGTGATTAGATCATATAATGTAAATATATGAAAAATCAGCCCTCTCTGTTTTCCTCTTTCTTCAGAAATCATACTCTTCATGTAATGAGGTTTTTTTTTCCTTATGGAAAAAAAAACAAATAAAATACAAGATGGGAGAATAAACCAAGTTGTCTTTTATTTTATTTCAAAGTGCTTTACATTTTCATAGGAGATCAGAGCAAAGCTAAAAGGGATGAAACCTCAGAGATGGGGTTAATTCCTTAAGAATTCAGTAGTAAGGCCACAAATGAGTGAGGGTGATAGCTTCTAATTGCAGATAGACCCAAAGCCACAATATGTTTGCCTATTTGATTCAGCCACCGCCAAACTGTGAAACAATAGGCATCTGGAATTACTTTAGTTACTTTTAAAGAAAAAAAAATGGACAGAGATTAAGTGTGAAAACATTAATCCTCAACTAATTATTTACATGGTTATAAAGGAAATGAAAAAAGGCCATTTCAATGGAGTGGTTCTGGCAGGCTTATTTATTATGGCTGTGTGGTACCTTTTGATTCTCTGCTCTGTAACGTCAATAGATCTGAAATGGTTTTGATGCATTATAAATGAACAATGGAACTAATCTCACATGTCTGTCTTGCCAATTTCCCTAAGAGAAAGGTAGAGGGACTAATAGAATGTATTGCATACTGAAAGTTATATTTAGAGAAAGTCAAGGAACTGCTGTTAGTCTGAGATTTTATGGGAGAACTGAGAACCAAATTGTGATCTTTGAGGCTGTAGGGAAACATGCAACCTTGGAAACCTCAAGTCTGTAGATCTAGTCTATATGATCTAGTGACCTTATACAGAATCCAGTGAGACCTTATACTTAAATCTTTCAGGAAGGACATCCATGATTAACCCATCAGTTTTTCACCAAAAAAGGCACGCTATGTTAAGAAAACCTATGGCAGCAGTATATGGAATACTTTTCCAATGTGTGTCAAGTGGCAGTAGTTATTTAAAAAGTTTCACCTGCTAGTCGTGTCTAACTCTGTGGGACAGTAACATCTAAATTGACAGCCAGCATTGTCCAAAGAAGCTTCCATGATCATGTGGCTGGCATGACTATATGGCAAAGGTCCACAGAATGCCATTACCTTCCAACCAATGTGGTACCTATTTATTTACTTGCATTTGCATGCTTTTGAAATGCAAGGTTGGCAGGACCTGGGGCAAGAACAGAAGCCTGTTATATGGTACCTGGGTTTCAAACTGCCAGCCTTCTGTTTAATTACTTGGCCATTGTGCCCCCTTATTATTTATTTTATTTTATTATATTTATATACCGCCCTTTCCCGAAGGACTCAAGGCAGCTTACAGGGTGATTAAAACAAAAAATACAAAAGTTAAAAACAGTTAAAAAGATTATATCTATCCCTGAACAAATAAAACCCCAGTTAAAATTAAAATTCTCAGCCTGGGCCAGAGAGCTCGAAGAGCCAGGTCTTCAGGTCCCGGCGGAATGAACGGAGGTCAGGGGCAGTCCTAAGCTCCACTGGCAGCTGGTTCCAAAGGGCAGGCGCACCCACTGAGAAGGCCCTATCCCTGGGTGTTGTCCGCCAGCAATCTCTTACCGGCGGTACCCTGAGAAGACCCTCCCTGTGGGAGCGCACTGGACGAAGGGAGCTTGATGCCGGCAGCAGGTGTTCCCTCAGATAACCCGGACCCAAGCCATTTAGGGCTTTATAGGTCATCACCATCACCTTGAATCTCACCCGGAGGGCAACAGGGAGCCAATGTAGCTCACGGAGTAGAGGTGTTACATGGGAGTATCAGGAAACCTCCATCACAACTTGCACAGCCGCATTCTGCACCAGCTGAAGCCTCCGAGGGTCCTCAAGGGCAGCCCCATGTAGAGAGCGTTGCAGTAGTCTAAACAGGAGGTCACGAGTGCATGAGTGACTGTGCGTATTAATTATTAGTAGCAACAGAATCAATTTATATATGCAGTCTCTGCCATGTATATATAGAGCCAGACTGTAAGGATCATCCTGAAGATATCACATGGTGGTATATGGCCAAAGCCTAAAATGTAAGAACTGGTAAAACCCCTTGCTGCTGAAAAAAATTAACCATAAAGTAACCAGGATTCCTTACTTCTTTGCATCTTCTATTGAATAATATGTTGTAAGGCAATACTTCCTATTAGAAGGGTGATTCTGTGATTTGCATTCCAAAAAAGAGAACTAGGACCAGATTATTCCTATGTCAAATTACTTCTTTCAGGGTGAGGTCACTGAAAAAGCTTTTGCGTTATTCAGTTCCATAAGATGACGTTTGGACTTCTATCAATTGTGCTATTGCCTTGAGACATCAGAACCATATTACCACAGGAGAAACTACATCAAACACTGCAGGTTCAACGTAGTGAACATGAAAACAGCATGAAAACATTTTAGCAGCCTCTATTAAGTGTTTGCATTGCAGCTTTTGTACTGAATCTTATGTCTCAGGAATCATTGTGGGAAATGTCAATACCACGGCAATGCCCCTAAGTTAATTCACAAGATATAATAAGCAGAAGCTTATTTTCAAAGGTTAAAAAGAAAAGAACATCACTCTTTCAGAATTAGTAATTACCTAACTGAATCTGACCATGAATTTGGGAGGCTGTTTTTTTTCTCCACATTGAAACTTCAATCAGCTAACGCCTGACTCCATAAGCTTCTATAAAGCCTCAGTTTTTCCTAAGAAGGCTTCCTAATTTCCCATTTTTGATAATGAAGATGCTATTGGCTCATCTTTTTTTGAATTAAATTTCTTTTGCTCCTGCTTTTTATTACTTAAGTTTAGTTTTTGATTAGGAATACGTCATTATTTAAAATGTTGAAGAATTTCTGGATCTCTTTATAAGGGAAATACAGCCATTTTGATATCCAGTTACTCACACCCTGGATGGTATCTCTTTACTCTCCTACCATCCGGTAGGAGATATAGGAATATAGCCAGCCGTACCAACAGGCTGAAGAATAGCTTTTATCCGTGGGCTGTTAGGCTTTTAAATGGGACATAATCTCTGTGAATTTATGCAGAATTGACTTGGGAGGCCGGTGTGTGGTGTAGTTGGTTCACATGGTGTGGTAGGATGGAGGGTTTGTTGTCACTGTGTGTTGGGGGGAGAGAGCACGGGGGAGGGGAGGCTCAGCTAATCTCAATGTACACATGTTGTACTTTGACAATAAAGGTTTATTATTATTATTAGTTACCTATAACTGCTGACAAAATATCTTGTCTTTCTCTAGTCTCTGAACTCAAACACGAGGAAAAAAGTGATGGCTTTCTTTAAAAATCAAAGAATGACTTTCTTTGAATGATATGTATAAAGCTGTTTTAATCATCATCATGGCAGTGCAAGCATTCTGCAACTTATGCAAAGTAAGAGTGAAATGTCCTACAGCAGGGATCTTCAAACCTGGCCCTTTTATGACTTGTGGACTTCAACTCCCAGAATTCCTCAGCAAGGCAAGCTGGCTGAGGAATTCTGGGAGTTGAAGTCCACAAGTCATAAAAGGGCCTAGTTTGAAGACCCTTGTCGTACAGTAAAGCTTGAACCTGGGGTGAGATGAAGTAATTTAGAATAATTTTTCACCCACTTGCAATGCAACACTTGGTTTGCATGCCCTTTTGGAGGTCCAATTTGTTGACTTAGATGCCATAGTGGAAATTAAAAGAAGAATAAAAATGTTAGTATAAAACTCCATAAAATGCCTTAGTAAATAAGGCAGAGAAGGCGGTGTCTTAGATCCAAAGACCAACAGGTCTGTCCATGCAATTAGGCCACCAATACAACTAGTCTTCAATTTATAGCCATTTGTTTAGTGACCGTTCGAAGTTAGAACAAGCACTGAAAAAAGCAGCTTATGTCTGGTTTTCACAGTTTAAACCATTGCAACATCCCTGTGGTCATGTGATCAAATTCAGGCAAGTGAGATGTGTTTATGACACTTGTACTGACCCCAGGGCCATGTGATCACTCTTTGTAACCTTTCCAGCCAGCTTTCAACAAGCAAAGTCAATGGAGGAAGCCAGATTCACTTAAGGATTGTGTGATTCATTTAATAATTGCAGTGATTCACTTAACAACTGTGGCAAAGAAGGTCATAAAATGGGGCAGAACTCACTTAGCAACTGCCTTGCTTAACAACAGAAATTTGTGGCTCAGTTGTGGTCTTAAGTCAAGGACCAGCTGTAGTTACTTCAATAGCAACCCTAACCCTAATCCTTTTAGATAAGTCAGGGGTTAATGGCATTTTTCAGGCAGTGGCTGGGCAATGCAGGAGTTCCTCTAGGAAATTTGGGAAGGTGACTGTATGAGGGAAGAAAAGTTAAAGAATGGAACAGAGAAGCACACATATCCTTGAAAGGAACCATCTCTCTCTCTCTCTCTCTCTCTCTCTCTCTCTCTCTCTCTCTCTCTCTCTCTCTCTCTCTCTCTCTCTCTCTCTCTCTCTCTCTCTCTCTCTCTCTCTTATAAATGCTCTGTTATCTTATCCAGGAAAAGAAACTTAATTTTTTCCAAAATCATGCTCCTGAGCTGGGAACAAATCAGAATTATCTTGTTGAAACCCAACAAGGTGGATTATTTCTGAAGCACCCCATGGCTTCTGCAAAGCTTTACAGTGTGGTTTATATATTTAAATTCGAGGTTGTGGGTCTTTTGTATGAATTTCCTGCAGGGAAGACACACCAATGCAGTGATCAAAGACTATGATAAAATAAATACCTTCCTCCAACATGCAGATAATCTCCAGTGTGAATTAAGTCTTCCAAGTAAATCATTAATCATGCTGAGACCCAGTTCCTGTGATCCTCTTTTCCTTTTGCTCCTAGGAGAGGAATTAACAAACAAGATCTCTGCATGTCCAGGTATTGCCACAGAATGATTCTTTTTGTACAAAATACTGGGCTACAAGATGAGTTCTCCTTTGCTGTGGTATTTTGGTCCAAAGTATGTTTTACCTTCAGTACAAAGTCAATGGTAGAGCTTGGTACTCACTTAAATCAATTTTTTCAACCTAATTTATTTCAATGGGTTCCAGATAAGTATGAATGAGTCTACATCCAACCCTGTGTGCTTAATACTGCTGAAGACAGGAACCAAAAATGACTATAATAGCAGTTGTCCTTACAACATCTAAAATAAACCATAATAGATTATAATTAAAATGTAATTTATCATCATTACAGTATCAACTGAACACTTTGCATAGAGGTTTTAACATATGACAGAGGGCTTTTCACTGTTCTCAAGCTTCACATACTTGTGCTTACAAAGAAATGAACAAGGAACTCTCATAAGGAATTATTAGTATGACTGATAGATATATCCTTGAGAAAATTTTATTGTGCTGCAACCTTGAAATCACTATGATGGTTTCTATGCTTCCTGTTATTATTATCCATGAGCACACTGCTAACTACTAGTCCAAGAACTTGATCTCTTACATACATTAATAATAACAGAAAGAAAAAAATGGGTGCTACACAAAATAAGCAATATTTAGGTTACCTTTCCTCATGCAGATATTGGCATGAAGAGAATATTTGACAGTAAATAAAAAGGAGAAATTTCTTTCATACATATGGAATGTGCCATCAAGCCTAGGTTAGGTTATATTGCTGAGGCCCAGAATTTAGCTTTTTATATTTTCCACGTAAAATGAACAATTTTCCCCATTTGATTTTCTAGCTAATTCAAATTACTCTGAAAATGTTTGCAGTTGGCATGGTGGAAAAAAATCCTATTTCTGAGACCCCTTCATAATATTGGAGAAATGGATGTGGTCAATCAGGAAAAAGTGTAAACTATAGACATTCCAGGAGTGTGACTATTTATTTATTTATTAAACAAATTTGTATAGTCACTCATCTCATGAGAAATGAGTCTGGGTGGCATATAATAGTCATTAAAAAGAAGAAGACATATGTAAAACAGACAATTAAAAATAGAAAAAAGTCATTAAAATGAAGATGATAAAAAATAAAAACTAATACAAACCCCAAGCAGAGAAAGTGTGAGTACATCCACATCAATAATGGAGCCATCTTAACAAGTCTCCTATTCCATGGGAGACCCTGACTTGTTGGTGTAACCCAGGGGTCTTTAAACTTGGCCCTTTTATGACCTGTGGATTTCAACTACCAGAGCACGCTGGCTGAGGAATTCTGGGAGTTAAGTTCACAAGTCATAAAAGGGCCATATTTGAAGACCCCTGTTGTAACCAGACTCTGAAGGACTTCCCGAATATTGAAAGGGATGGAGTTAATCTAATGTCCAATGGGATAATGTCCAATACTGTTTCTTGAGGCATCATTCCAATAAATTAATTATAATGTTGCAATACAAACTCCAGTTCTTACAAGCATGTGTGCAACCTTGTAACACAAGGACAAAAATGTCTTGATATTGCAGTGCACATCTTGTCATTTTGTTGTCCTTATTGTCAGGAATGGATACTTCTCCCTACTGGATTTATCTCCCAGAATTCCACAACTAAAATGTACATTGTTTAAAAGCCTGTAATTTGGAAGACACCTCAGTAGAGAATGACTTTAGAACAATGATGAAAAACCTGCAACCACAAGGATGCAAATCCCCCCAAAGCACTTTCTGAATTCACCCCAGGAATTTTTCCAAGTATACTGCCAAATTTTTGCTACCATTTTGATCTGGGAATTACCAAAGAGTGTTGTGCCAATTAAAAATATTTTTTATACAGTAAAGGTAAAGGTTCCCCTGCACATGCGTGCTAGTCGTTTCCAACTCTAGGGAACGGTGCTCATCTCCGTTTCAAAGCCAAAGAGCCAGCACTTGTCTGAGGACGTCTCTGTGGTCATGTGGCCGGCATGACTAGTTGCCAAAGGCGCACGGAACACTGTTACCTTCCCACTGTAGTGGTCCCTATTTTTCTACTTGCATTTTTACGTGCTTTCAAACTGCTAGGTTGGCAGAAGCTGGGATGAGTAACAGGCGCTCACTCTGTTACGTGGCAGTCGGGATTCGACCCGCCAAAGTGCCAACCTTCTGATCGACAAGCTCAGCGTCCTAACCCACTGAGCCACCGTGTCCCTATATTTTATACAGTAGAAGAAGCACTAACCTTCTTTCCCCCTTAAAGAGGACAATGGGGAAAAAACAAAAAAAAACATTGGCCATAGTCAGGCCTAGTCACCTTTTCATTATTGCCCTCACTGAGGATCACTGATAAATGTGACAAAATTTCAGAGCTTCTCCCAAACTATTGGGGAATAGGAATATTTGTAATGACCTACTAGTCAATTGGAAGGACTTTCTCAGCAACTTCAGTATGACCATTGATTGAACTAAGTTATTTATGCAAATCAAAGCTTCATCATTTCACATCGAGAGATAAACATCAATTCAGAAATGAAGCATGATGTCCCTTGACCTTCACAATCTACATGGATCATGCCAGTTCTTTAATTATTGCCATTAAGTTGACTTGGCCGGAATAATTGAGGATCCTATTCTGGCCAGCATGCCTAACATAGATTTCAACCCTTCTGCTCATGCCAGCTGCTAACAGAAGGAAAAAAAAAACCTATTAAGGAGAAAACTGTGCTGATGGCTATTGGTGCCCACTAGTGCTGATAAGACAGAGGACATTTTGAAATATTTCCACCAGGATTTTTTTTGTTTATTCTCTTTAGTTTAAGTTAAATCCCAGCTCACTCAGGAGGGCCATGACAGAATACATGTCTGAGTAGTAAAAATTACATTTTCTGTAGTCTCTTCACATGTCTGGGGAAAAACATGTGTTCACAAATCAAATTCAGCTGTTGTTGACTTAAATGGAGACATTTATGAAGGGGTTTTTTTGTCTGCAGTACAAGTGCTGGTTAACTGTTCCATTTTGCCAGAATATTATATCCATTTTTGGCCTACAACTCAGATGCTTCCTAATGGTCTCCATGTAATATGGTAAATGGACATTGTGAGAGAAATGTAAACGTTGGTATAGGGGGGAAAGCGGGATAAGCTTGATGGATCCACTCACCCCTGAATATCATGCAGTAAATTTGTACAAAAATTTTAAACAATATGAAATTCTCATCCATCCCCATTTGATACATATGGATAAGTGACAACTGAAGAAAGCGTAAGTAGCTCAAACAGGTAAAGAGGGTAATAATGACATTATTTATTACCTCACAAACTTTAGAGGTAGTCGAGTCACCCTCATCTTCTCCCCTTCCCACTGCAGCGTTCCTTTCAGCGCTAACAATGCCATTTAAAAGAAACATTTTCCAGGTTCTTTCATTTCCTTCCTGCTTGCAATATAATGCCTATCATTAACTCTCCTTCTCAGTAAACATACCAATGTGCAGCCTCAACATGGGAGCCATTTGCTGCTACGAACGTACTGACAATTATTATTGCTTAAATATTCAAGACCAGCTCTGGGTTCCAACAATCAGCTGCGGCATTTTGCTCTGCTATTATCTTGCGTGTAATCAGGTAGCTCAGACAACCTGCTGTTCAAAAACTGCTCAAGTCTCTCAGGAGACCTCCTCGCTTATTCTCTCACCTTATTTAGATATGTTGAGTTGTGCTCTGATTTCCTTTTAGATCAAAGGGAGCTGGGCCCTTGATTTATGTACAGGACACATGGAGATATTTGTGTATTTCCAGGCAATCCTTCTTAAAAAGAAGACTAAAGGGGATCCCAGGTGTCATAAGCTCCACCATTATGTCGCCCACCCCGTATTGGTTGAGAAACAGGAAGAGAGGCTTAGTAAAGATTCTCATCTTCCACTTGGAAGGTTGAGAGTTCAATACTAGGTAGCAGCAGATGTTATATATATATGTGCTGTGAATTCTGCGTGGCATCAGGAAGAGCATCTGGACAGTAAATGCTCAGCTCCATCCATCCATCCAATAAACACTCAGATTCATCCAGTCACCATGACTCTACCCTAAATTAAGGAATTACATAGTTGTAAAAAGGGAAGGTTTTTTATTGGTTGAGCAAGGGGATTGGTTTAGTCTCAGCCAGTTTGGTGGATGGCTTCATGCAGAAGTATGCAATATTTTGATTTCTGGGAATCACTACATAGTGTTGCTGCTAAAAGAGTTGCAGGATACCTTTTGATAGGGTATATCATCTCCAAAAGAGACAGGATGGGTGGATTTCATTCTTCCTGTCTTGAAGTTTATATTGTGACAGCTTATGTTCTCTTATTTTTCATGCTTCCCCTTCCGTCCCAACAAAATGAGTAAATGAGTGCTGAAATTCAGTTTTGCCACCAAATGTTGACATAATTTCAAGCCATGTTAGGTACAGGAAGAATAGGGTTCAAAAATAGATTCATATATGCACAGAGGAGCAAGATATTAAATGTGCATCATTTTGCTGTGATACAAACTCTGTCGCTTTTATAGAACATTCATCTGAAAGGGGAGAACTTGTATTGTGACACCTCAACTTATGTTTGTCATTTGCACATCATCTGGGTTAGACAAAAGATGCCTATGAAAATAGGTGCAGTTTTTTTTCCAAAAGTTGTTCACATTTCCAACCTTTTAAACAATGCAAATATCTTTAGTGCTCCAATTAAATCTTTTGGCTATTGAATTTCAGTGATGTAAGTGTGTGTGTGTATGTGTGTGTGTGTGTGTGTGTGAGAGAGAGAGAGAGAGAGAGAGAGAGAGAGAGAGAGAGAGGATGGTGTGCAGGTGCAGGTGCAGTTTAAAATGTGGCCTATGTGTTTCCTCCAGGAAATTCTGAATTGGCAAAAGGGGATAAAATTAATCATTTAGTACCACCAACCCAATTTGTATGCAATTTTTGACAGATGGTCTAGTATAGTCAGTCAATGGGAATGCAAAATTCTATGGAAATCATCTTCTTTATCATATGGTGACACGGTTTATACAATGTCCTAATCTAAATCTTCCTTAGATTAAATAAATGAATAAATTTAACTAGGTTGGTTCATACAACATGATAAATCGGATTACAAGCCAGTTCATATAAATACTTCAATAAATCCAAGTAAACCACATCATGGCTTTTTCCAGCACATAAAACAGATCAGTGTGTGTCAGCTTTCAATCGCCTTCAATTACCCCTTGAGACACAGTAATTTTTATCTATATTTCTAAACTGGACAATAGACTGAACTCAGAATCAAATCCTTGTATATTGTACATAGAATATAATGGACAATGTAATCTGCTCTTGGTGTATGTTATGTCAGCAGCCATGGCTGTTGAGAATTCTGGGAATTGCCGTTCTAATATATCTGGAAATCTCTTGACTCAAGAGCCCTGTATTGTTGTTCTCAGCATATGGAAACTCAATGTATAGATCGTTCCATTATTTTTGTCCTGAATTTGCTCGACTATTTTTATTTTTATGACTTTCATTTTCAGAAATTATGAATCTGGCAAATTTTTGAAAGTATTACTTTTTTCTCTCTTTCTGTTTCAATTTTCCATTCCATTTGCCTTAAAAACTAAACCAAATCCAAGTAGTTAAACATTGCTCCTACAGTAGGAGTAATTTTGCCAATATATATCTGGTAACTTAGCATACATAAATCATAATTAAAGATTATTAATGGACCAATTGGAAAATGTTAGATTTTAAGCAACAAAAAAAGTGAAATGTAAACTAGATAAGGAGGCATATTTTCAAGACCAATATTAACAAATATCATTACCTGTATATTTACAATAACCCAAAGACCCACAGAGTGCTAACGCAGACCAGGATTAATCTGGATATGGAATAATTATTTAGGTAAAAGATTATGAGGCTGCTACATATGCTGTTTGCTCTTATATCTGCAGAAACATATGTACTATAGGTACTGAAATATAGCCGAAATGCAAATATAGTGTTGAGAAATGTTAGAAAGAATCCTGATCCTGGCATTCAGTAAAGGCTTCACTTCCTTCTAAGTAGATTTCCCCCCATCTTTTCTATTGAGTAAAATAATTTCTTTAAGGAATAGAATCAAGAATTTACCTTGAGCAAGATCTGTCAAGGCCCCCATTTCCCTTCACCTTAAAAAGCCAACTTTGTTGCAGATAGAGAGTTTTCCATTTGGTCATGTCTTCAAATACGGTCACTTGACCAATTGTTGTCAATTGAGCAGCCCCAAAATAGAGCTGAAAAATGGAATATCTTAGTTGCACAATTATGAAATTGGGCAAAGGGAGTGATTTTAAATCTTGATCTTTTGCTCATTTTTGTTTTTTAAAACCTTTTCACTTTCATAGGAAAACTGAATTAAAAGGGAGAAAACTATTTTAGAGAATTCTGGAAATTTCTGGAAACTAAGTGAATCAAGTATAGAAATGAGCAATAAAAACATAAATTAGGAAGTCTTTAGAGATTAAGTAAATATTTGTCACAGTTAGAATTGAAATAATTAATCTTGTGGTTAATGAGTTAAATAAGAGAAGGACTGGAATTATATGATAGCAGTGTTCCAATATCTCAGGGGTTGCCACAAAGAAAAGGGAGTCAAGCTATTCTCCAAAGCACCTGAAGGCAGGACAAGAAGCAATGGAGAGAAACTAATCAAGGAGACAAGCAACCTTGGTGGAGCAGTGGGCTAATGCCTCCTTAAGTAACACCAGCTGCCTGCAATTAGTGCAGGTTCGCATCCCACCAGGCTCAAGGTTGACTCAGCCTTCCATCCTTCCGAGGTAGGTAAAATGAGGACCCAGATTGTTGGGGGCAATTAAGCTGACTTTGTAATAATGCCGCTTGGGGTGTGTATGAAAGCCCTAATAAGCAGGCATATACATAGAATGAAGGCTACTGCTAAGCTTGTAAGCCGCCCTGAGTCTTCGGAGAAGGGCGGGATATAAATGGAATTAAAATAAAAATAAAATAAAAAATAACCTAGAACTAAGGAGAAATTTCCTGACAGTTAGAACAATTAATCAGTGGAAGAACCTGACTCTAGAAGCTGTGAATGTTCCAACACTGGAGGTTTTTAAGAAGAGACTGAACAGCTATTTGTCTGAAATAGTATAAGATTAGGGTTAGGACTTGAGCAGGGAGATGGACTGCAAGGTCCCTTATAACTTTATTATTATTATTATTATTATTATTATTATTATTATTATTATTATTATACAATAATAATATATGATTACATATATTTTTATAATAATAATAATAATGATAATAACAATAATAATAATAACAACAACAACAACAACAACAACAACAACAACAACAACAACAATAATAATAATAATAATAATAATAATAATAATAATAATAATAATAATAATAATAATAATAATAATAATTTTATTTGTATACCACCCTTCTCCCGAAGGACTCAGGGCAGTGAACAGGGCAATAAATACTAAAATACAATAATAATAATAATAATAATAATAATAATAATAATAATAATAATAATAATAATAATAGCCAGTGCTTGTCTGAGGACGTCTCCGTGGTCATGTGGCCGGCATGAGTAGATGCCAAAGGCGCACGGAACGCTGTTACCTTCCCACCGCAGTGGTCCCTATTTTTCTACTTGCATTTTTATGTGCTTTCAAACTGCTAGGTTGGCAGAAGCTGGGATGAGTAACAGGTGCTCACTCTGTTACGCGGCAGTCGGGATTCAACCCGCCAAACTGCCGACCTTCTGATCGACAAGCTCAGCGTCCTAACCCACTGAGCCACCGCGTCCCTTAATCTTAATCTTAATCATAGTAATCTACTATGACTTTATTTGCCTTCCCAAAATGAAAGCTGTGTATGTTTAATGTATATGTACATGGAGAGGCAGAAATTCTCGACTGACTGCCTAAGGATAAGGAAATTTAGAAAATAAATCTTCCCACAACACTTTTCTGGCTTAACCCCTCTGATACTTCAAAGCTGTCAGTTTGGAATGCATCTTCTGCGGCTCGTTGCATACCATACTTATTTCATTTCTGCTACAGGTATGCACTTGAAACATGTGTCCAGATAGCCTGCTCCACAAGTGTATAGAAATTGTGGTAACAAATAAAGCTTTCAAGGCCCTGGCTCTCTTACCCTGTCCATCACAAGCTGTAGGATATCTACAGTGAATCCAGAAGGTAGAAAATAAAATATGCTATACTTGTTTTGGCAACACATCTGCTGCTGGAACAATTTACTAAGCAATTGGTGGCGTGTATGTGTGCGCAACAGCAAAATAAACAATACTGCAACACCAATACAGTTCCTGGCTATGAAATATTAGCACCATAAATTCCTGAGTGAAATGTTATTAAAAATTTCCAGCTCTATAAATGCTGCTATTAATCACTTTCAAATTAACCTTATGCAAGTTAAATTATTATGAGTTCCTAGGCAAATTAAATTGTGATTAGTTCCAGACTCTTTCTCCTTGATCTTGTGTTTAGAGGAGGAAATAAAGAAGGACCTACTAGTTATGGTTTATAAAACAGCTGTATAGTGGGTTCCCCCCCCCCTTTTAAGTGTGTAAGTAAAGGAAGAAAATATCCTGCAATGCTTTGATTGGCAAAAAAAGAAACTTAGGATGAGAGTGACTCTCCAATTGCAACCACCTCCATTACTGACATTGTGTCAAAAGAAATATGCATTTTTCAAATATGCATTCGAGGCATTTTCTTTAGCTGCTTCTTCCATATTATTTTGTTGCTTAGTTATTGACAGCTGATCACGGTTATATCTTTAAAAGTTTCATTTGCTTTTATCTGCCAATCAATGAAGCCCTTACAGAAAGCACAAAAAATGCCACCAAGATATTTTCTGCCATTAGTTGGACACTCTCTCCTGGACCAGCTCAAGCAGGGTTATCATCTGCAGATACACAAGGTGAGGTCATAGAATTTTTATCCAGATTCCACTAGAGAGCAGTATTCTTTTGTAGAAAACAGGTACTGTAGGTTATGCTCTGCAGAGAAAGCTACTGTAGGAGGGATCTCTGGCTAAAGCAGATATCCTCTGAAGTGATTTGAAATTATCATGGAAAAATCACCATGCTCCAGAACATCACCATAAAGTGATGTTCTGTTATTTGAACTAGTTTATGTAGCTGTAGAGCTTCTATCTCTGTCTTGGTGTCTCCCACACAAAAGAAGTAATGGCTATTACAAAACCAGTCATTATCTTTTTATAGGACTTTGGAAATTGGATTTATTATTAAATATTCCTGATGTGTTTGACATATGTATAAACAAATGTTGAAAGAGATAATTTCACATTCTTTGAAGCCATTGATATATACAAACAGGATGTTCCTGTTCATTATTCCAAAGATCATGAAAATATTTAAGATCAATTTCCTTTAGTTCTTTCAACTTTTTTTTGAAAAAATGTTAATTCCTAAGTTAATTCCTCCTAAATCTCTACCAGATGTGAGGTTTTGGAAGCAGCTGTAGCCTTCCAGACCACATTATGACCTAATATGCAGAAAATAAGGTTACTGTGTAATATTCCTTGTAAAGGTTCACTTGAATACATAGCTGTCCATTGCTAAATGGAGCCAAAATCAGGAAATGTAAGTTGTGATATTGTCATGTAAACTCTGCCTTTTCATATTTGCATTGCAATGTTACACAGAAATTCCTAAGTGTTTTGTATACAATGGCACAACACATTTGTCTACTTTTCCCCCTACCTATAGTTTCATAGTAGTTGTAGGTTTTGTCTTGTTTTTAAAGACGGATACAATTTTTCTAAGGAAGTAGCGATACTTCTTTGAGATTGGGTTGTTGGTTTTTTTTGGCAATGAGCAATTCCTAGTTCCCATTTTACCGTTTGATTAATACTGTGCAACATTTCCTGATTAAAAGCTTCATAATCTTTTAAGGTATAGGATTTGATTATTTTGGCTTGGCACTCTTATAAAGAAAATGCAAAAAAAAAGGTCAGTAAAATATGTTGCAATAAGGGTTTCTAAACAAATCCAGTTTACAAAATCAGCTCACAAGGAAGGATGTCTTATTTGTGACTTAATCAGGGAATAGAAATAGCATCCTGTTTGCCTCATCATGTTCTGACTGGATGAAGAGAGGCTGGTTAACCTCTTTCAAATGAGTTCACCAGGTTTGGAGGGCAGATTGTCTTTTGCCCTTCCTTAAATTAAGAATCAATCATTTTCTAATGTATACAACCTTGTGTTTATATCTTGATAGAATTAGGATTCTGATTGCATGCTGATCCCCTGTCGACATACTGATCATTTATCTCTCTGATGGCCCTTCTGTCCTGCAGATTTCCAGAACTCTCAATTTTCTGCTAGATGATTGGCTTGATTTCATACTTCCTCTGCTATTTCTCTCGGCTCATGATTTGTAGATAATCCCTGTCATTGTTTTTGTGAATTCTAGTCCCTAGCAATCACACAAATGACATGCAGGCACAAAATGGCTGAGTTTTGGTGGCCATGTTTTTTCAGCTTTTTTTTTTTTTTAGAAAAATAGGATCGTAACAATGAAGATAGTAACAATGGCTGCAGTGCAAATGGAAATGAGTATAAAAAGACACTAATAAAGCATTTATAGTCTTTGAAACTAATGGTGGTGAAATAATGTTAGTTTACTGCTGATTTTTTATTTGCTCAGTTCTGGAATATAATAGCGTAAACTGTATAATACTGCAATCTGTTACCAATTTACAAATTTAATACAGATAAACTATTCATGACCAAGTCAGATTGGTTGTCCATTGTGTGACAAACCAAAAGAATGGTGCAACATTTTAATCAATAATCAATTAATATAGTTTCTTTTGAGTATGTGCTTCTTGGGGTCAATATAGGAAAAGCAAAATCCTTAATTCATTATCTGGGCAGCTGCCAAACCCAGCTTGTGAAGTCTGATAGATTTGAGTACCAATTTGAATGGATTAACACTTCTTGAGGGATGGTGTGTTTCTCAGTTGCTTACAAAATAGTTTGATGTCTCACATTTAGCATCCTGAAGTGAAGGTTGAATTCTCGTTTCCAGGTAATCCTGAATGATGCTGTTCATTGAGATCCATTATCATACAGGCTTAAGCCTGGTTTGGGAACTGTTGTTGTCACAATAGTAGTTGATGAAGATGAATAAAAGAGCACAACCTTCTTTAACATTTCTTTTCTGTGTTGTTGTTTTTTTGATATTGTCAGTGATGATATCATTCTGAATCATGGCCTTGGGTTTTTTTGCTCAGAAGAACCAATAGTTATAATAGTATTTAGTACAGATTTTACCAAAATCAAAATATCTGAGTTCCCTTGCATACATTTTTTTTGCTCATTGCATTCTGCTTCACTGTATTTTTATACTGTCTCTGTTGTCTTCAATGAGCACAACTCAAAACACTGAGATAACCCTTGGGGCTATATTTTTAAATTATTAATGTTGCTGGCTCTAATAAAAAGTATTAATATGTCTTCTCAATTCAGAAATTATTAATTTTGACTAAAATCCCTGGGCTTTTTTAATAGAAAATTTGTTATTTTTGAAAGAGTTTGATTATTTTGAATTGCATTTAAAAAATCACTTGACATATACTGTTCAGGGATTCTTTTTTTCCCCCAATCATTTTACCCTATGAGATGGCTTTTCTGTATTTTAAATTCACACTTTTGGCTAATAGTTGCTTTATTCCCCTTCCTCAAAAAGGAAATGAATATGCCTGCCGAGCAATAGAGATTCCTCTTAAGAATAAAGAATGGCTTCTGCTACAAAACAGTGAAAACTAAAGTGTTTCTTCTATATATAGACCAAGTCATATGCATTTTTATTCCACCATTTCTTAAGGGCTTTTTCTCCCCCCACCCCCACCCCATGAAATTGTACTTGAGAACTTGAAAACAAACATTTAGGTGGTAAAGAAAATTTCTGAAGCTACCAAAATATGGAAGAAAAGCAACTTTAATGTTCATTTGGATAATCTAAACCTGTGTAGTAAGACACAGGCTTAGATAAGATAGATTCACCAGGACCTGACAGATTACATCACAGAGTTCTGAAGGAGATGGCAGATGTTATCTCAGAACCATTACACCATATCTTTCAAAAATCCTGGAGTACCAGGGAGGTACCTGAGGATCAGAAAAGAGCTGGTGTAGTTCCCATCTTCAAGAAAAGGAAAAAAAAATAGACCCAGGAAACTACAGACCAATCAGTCTAACATCAATATCTGGGAAGATCCTTGAAAAGATAATAAAAAAAACCCCAGATATGCAAACAACTAGAAGCAAACAAAGTTATAACTAGTAGCCAGCACGGGTTTGTTAAAGACAGATTATGCCAAACCAATTTCATTTCATTCTTTGATAAAGTGACTAAACTAGTAGACCAGAGAAATGCTGTGGACATAGTATACTTAGATTTCAGTAAGGCATTTGACAAAGTAGACAACAAGCTATTTCATGGTAAACTAGAAATATGTGGAATAGACAACATCATCACCAGATGGATTTGTAGCCGGCTGGCAAGCCATACTCAACAAGTAGTCCTCAATGGTACTACATCCACACGGAGAGAAGTAAGCAGTGAGGTATCACAAGGCTCCATCTTAGTCCCAGAATTCTTCAATATCTTCATAAATGACACAGATGATGGAATAGAAGGAAGACTCATCAAATTTGCAGATGACACTAAATTGGCAGGAATAGCCAACACCTCAGAACACAAGCTCAGGATCCAGAAAGATCTTGACAAACCTGAACAATGGGCCCTATCCAACAAAATGATTTTTAATGGGGAGAAAAGCAAAGTTTTACATTTAGGAAGGAAAAATCAAAGGCATGAGTACAAATTAGGTGAGACCTGGCTCAAAAACAGTAACTGTGACAGGGACCTTGGAGTCCCAGTGGATGATCACTTGAATATGAGCCAGCAGTGTAGCAGCCGCCAGAAAAGCTAATATAATCCTGGATTGTATAAACAGAGGCATAGAATCAAGATCATGTGAAGTATTACTACTGCTTTATAAAACCCTGGTAAGACCACACCTGGAATACTGCAACCAATTTTGGTCACCATACTACAAAAAAGATGTTGAGACTTTGGAAAACTTTCATAGAAGAGCAACTAAGATGATAAAAGGCATGGAGAGTAAAACAGATAAAGAACGGCTGCAGGATTTGGGTTTGGCTAGTCTAAAAAAAAGAAGAAATACTGTGATATGATAGCAATGTTCCAGTATTTGAGGGACTGCGACAAAAAAAGAGTGGTCAAATTATTCAAGGCCAGGACAAGAAACAATGGCTGGAAACTAATCAAAGAGATAAGGAACCTGGAATTAAGGGACAAACTTCCTAACAGTGAGGACGATTAACCAGTGGAACAGCTTGCCTTCAGAAATTGTGGGGACTCCATCATTATTGGAGGTTTTTAAGAAGAGGCTAGACCAGGGGTCTTCAAACTTGGCCCTTTTACGACTTGTGGACTTCAACTCCCAGAATTCCTGGCTGAGGAATTCTGGGAATTGAAGTCCACAAGTCGTAAAAGGGCCAAGTTTGAAGACCCCTGGGCTAGACAGTCACTTCTCTCTCTCTCTCTCTCTCTCTCTCTCTCTCTCTCTCTCTCTCTCTCTCTCTCTCTCTCTCTCTCTCTCTCTCTCTCTCTCTCTATTATCTAGAGCAGAGGTGTCAAATTTTGACAACTTTAAGACTCATGGACCTGAACTCCCAGAATTCTCCAGCCAGCATGGCTTTCGGAAAATTCTGGAAAGTCCACAAGACTTAAAGTTGCCAAAGTTGGATTGGATACCCCCAACCTAAAGTGATTCTTGCTGATTTGCTTTGTGGCTTGGCAGCAAGAGTAAGTGGTGATAAACTAAATTTCCTTTTGCACACCTAAATGAAACCACCATGGCAAAATCAAGGCATGAGAAAAATAAAACAACATTATTGTTCAGAGGCTCATGTGGTTCCTGAATGCAGTGAAATATTTCTCAGTGGTGGGAACAATGCCAGTTTCTCACCAGGTACTGAATGAATAGACCTCTAGAATCTGTGTAGTAAAGCTTTAAATATGACCTTCAGTCATTTTTTTTTCCAGACAGGACTTCTGAATCATTGTTTTGGGGAAAAATGGAATGCTATTTCCCACAATGCACTTTTCAAGGTCACTAGAAAAATCTACTTTCACTTTGCCACTGCCTTCAAGGTCAACTTCCTCCATTTGACTGGAGACTTTCAAAATCCAGAGGGCAAGGGCACAACATTTGTATGTCATTAAACAAAATATATGACCCTGAAATATATAAACAGTTAATAAAGAAAGCCAATAATTGCTTTTTCAAAAACATAAATCTAATTTGCTTTATTCCAAAATAGGAAAAACATTAAAAATACTAAAAAAACAAAGGCATGTACACATTATCAAAGGTATAGAAAAAAAACCCTCAATTTTAAAATGCAGAAATTAAAACATGACCACTCAGTCAAGTTGACCAATCTCTCCCTTACACTGATGAAGTGTCATGTCATGTTCATTCTGACTTGACTCCAAACTGACTTAAAAAAAAATCATGCTTGAACTGATACACTTTGGTCTGAGTTTGAATATAGCAAGCTACCCCATCCTAGCATTGAAGAACAGGAGACCCAATTTTGTCTAGTGATTAAGGCATTAGGTTAGAAGGCAGGTGACTGTGAGTTCTAGTCCTGCTTTAGGCATGAAAACTGACTGGGGGACTTTTGGCCAGTCACTCTCTCAGCCCAACTCACTTTTCAGGGCTATTGTGGGGAAAATAAGAGGAGGAAGGAGTATTAGGTATGTTTTATTATATAAGCAATAAAGCCAGGAGATAGATATCTACATCTCTCTCTCTCTCTCTCTCTCTCTCTCTCTCTCTCTCTCTCTCTCTCTCTCTCTCTCTCTCTCTCTCTCTCTCTCTCTCTCTCTCTCTCTCTCATCTATCTATCTATCTATCTATCTATCTATCTATCTATCTATCTATCTATCTATCTATCTATCTATCTATCTATCTCATCTATACCTATATCTATTTTTCCTGCTATTGTATCCATACTTTTCTGTTTCAGGATAGTAATTCCCAATTATTTTCCTTCCTGTGAGTGAGTTTTTCTAGATGTATACAGGTAGTCCTTGATTTAACGACCACAATTAAGCCCAAAATTTCTGTTGCTAAGTGGAACATTTGTTAAGTGAATTTTGCCCCATTTTACAACCTTTCTTGCCACAGTTGTTAAGTGAATCACTCACTTATTAAGTCAGTAGCAATGTTGTTAAGTGAATCTGGCTTCCCTAGAAGGTCACACCTGATGTTGTGACACTGCAACCATCATAAATATGAGTCTGTTGCCAACCCTCTGAATTTTTGATCACTTGACCATGGGGATGCTGCATTGGTCGTAAGCGTGACTAGTGATTATAAGTCACTTTTTTCAGTTCCACTGTAACTTTGAACAATCACTAAATAAACTGTTGTAAGTGAAGAACTAACTGTATACTGTTCTGGGCTCTGTGCAGTCACTTGAGGATTTCAGGTATGTTGAAATTGCTATGTGGTTTCCTGTATATGTCTAGAAAGAGTCCAGAATCAGCAGTGCTGCCTCTTCTAGGACTGTTTTGTAGCAGATTCAGAGGCTGGTTTGCTCATGGCCAAAGTGCTTCATTGAATAATTTACACAGACCTGATCTGTAGTCCACTCAGGAGCACTCGGTGTTCCTTCTTTCAGTATCTAGAAAAGACATCCTTTTCATTCTAAATGCTGCCTAATTAATACTTTCCAACTGGATTAAATCAGATTAAAAGGAGGCCACTGCTATCTTTCACAACAGAAAACAAACATTCAGAATGTCTGGAAATAATCCAAAGGAAAGCTGTAGTTCCTTCTCAAAAGTAGACACCTGGGAAGTGACTCTCAAACTATTGAGGAAAAATGTAATATTTGTAGTATTTACATAGTAGCAAGAGCATATGAAGTGGTCTTAAACCAACATAATTTAAATACTTGGCAAAGTGCTGCTGAAGAATGAGTGTATTCTGGTTTTCACACTGAACAAATTCTTCCCATTCCTCCCCTATCCTGCAAAACTCCAAATGTTCTTATCAAGCTACAAGAGGATGAAAAATCTTTCTAAAAGTGTGCTTGGTAGGAGAGAATATTTGTAGCTCAAGGTTCAACTGTGGGGTCCTTAGTATCTTGGTTGTTTTCTTGGCAGATGTTTCATTACCAAACTAGGTAACATCATCAGTGCAGAAGGAGTGGAATTTGCTCTCATTTTATATACTAGTGTCTTGCCCTGTCAGTGTTCTGTACCAGCCTGCTACCGGCCCTGCAGAAAAGGCAGGGACAACCCCTTTACAAATGGCAAGAGGCTGGAATAAAGCCTGCCAAATTTATTAACACAAAACAGACACCAACCATGAAACAGGAGCTATGAAACAGGAACTATCCAAGCGGTTGCCTTCAGCAAACCAGCCCTCCCACACATTCCCCTTAAATACAGCTCAGGGCATGGCCTCTCTCTGCCTCCTTCTGAGGTGCCCCATTGCCTTCCTCTGTTTACTCCTGATTGACTGCCTCCTGCGTCGGGCGTCCTTGAACAGGGCCAGCTGTGGGTCATCTTCATCCACGCTGTCAGGCTCACACAGCTGGGTCTCCACCAGGTGGGAGGGGCCTGGCTGAGGGCTCTGCAGAGCCTCAAAGCCATCATCAGCAAGCTCTTCAACACCCCCCTCCTCCTCCTCTGAGTCGTCCGACCCAACTGCCGAACCCACAGGCTGACCCTGAATCACAACAGTCAGTGATGGTGAAAGTGGTCTTGGCTGTTGTTTGCTGTTAGCTGTTGTTTGCTGTTAGCTTCTTCTTTTTTTTGTCTGTGTTGGTAGTTCCTTGACTGGGATATGCAGACAAACAAACTAACAGTAAACAGGCCTATTCAAGAAACCACCAGGAACACTCCCACTGACATTAAAGGCAAGCCACTAGTGCAGGGGTGTCAAACTGCCGGCCTGCAGGCTAGATGCATCATGCTGAAACCCACCCCAGCTCTGGCAATGGGGAAAAAGTCACGATATGTCGGGACACGTCACGTGACATTGCGAATTTGACACCCCTGCACTCAGTGGCGTAGCGTGGGGGGTGCAGGGGGGGCCGGCCGCACCGGGCGCAACATCTGGGGGGGCGCACTCGACGGCGCCGGGATCCGGCAGGGCGGAGGCACCGGAGCCCCAGCCGGGAAGGGCCTGACGCCCCACGGCGCGCCCCACACACACACACACACACACACACACACAAACACACAGCATGACTCCTCCTTCGGGCCGCTCCGACCAGAAACTCCATAGGCCACAAGTCGGAGGCGCTCTTCTTTGCCCGGCCTAGAAGGCTCCGGGGAGCCAGGCCCGGCTGGAGCCTGAAGTCATCCGGTCCCCAGGGCGAGCCGAGTCCCGCCGAAGACAGCCTTCGCCAAGGCAGGGGCGATCAACTTACCGGAGCGGCTTTTTTTCCCCCCCGCCTGGGTTTACATTTCATGGCTGCAAGCCCAACTCTCTTCCTCTCCGCCTCCTCCTCCTCCTCCTCCTCCCCCCCCCACGGTCCTCTCCCGCCCAATCGGAACCGGCTTTTTCTGCCCGGCGGAAGCCGCCGGTTGTCCAGAGAGCTCCTCTCCGAGCGCTAGCCCTGCGGAGAGGCCAGGAAGGTGAGGGGGGGCGGGGACACGCTTCAGGACAACCTCAGAGCAGGACCGGGCTTGTCTCGGCTTGTCCCTCGCCGTAAAAGGAGCCGGTCAGTTTCCTCCTGGCTTCCGGAGCGCGCTAGAGAAGGGAAGCGCGCCCCGTTGCCGCTCGCCGCGGGTTGGGAACTGCAGCGCGGAGAGAGCTATAATTATCTGGGCCTGGGAAGGGATGAGTCCTCCTCACAAAAGGAGATTCCCCTGGGTAACAGGGGTCGGCAACCTTGGCTCTTTTATGACTCGCGGACTTCAACTCCCAGAATTCCCGAGCCAGCTACGCTGGCTCGGGAATTCTGGGATTTGAAGTCCGCGAGTCATAAAAGAGCCAAGGTTGCCGACCCCTGCAGTGGCGTAGCGTGGGAGGTGCAAGGGGGGTCGGCCGCACCGGTCGCAACATCTGGGGGAGCACACTCGCACTCGCAGCTCTCTGCCCTTGCCTGGCTCACTCTCTCTCACAGCAGTGCTGGCTGTGCGAATCCAATCCGAGCCGCCGGGTCACCGTCCACTGTGGAGGAGGGGGTGCCAGGCGTGCGGTGCGGTGCGGAGAGAGAGTGAGGGACTATCTGGGGGAGGGACAGTGCAGCGGCCGCCCAGCAGGTTAGGGGGCGCAAATTACTTGCCTTGCCCCGGGTGCTGACAACCCACGCTACGCCACTGCCTGCACTAGTACCTGTTTTTCCCCAAAAATAAGACTGAGTATTTTTTTTCCTCCAAAAGAGGCAACAGGACTTATTTTTGAGGGATATCTTACTCATCTCCAAGACCGACAGCCCAGCCCAGCCAGTCCACTTCTTCTGCAGCTGAAGAAGCAGCTGCATTCTACAGCTGCATTCTGGTCTGCATTTTGCAGTCAGGCTTAAAAACACAGTTGGTTGGAAGACTCTGCTCCTGTGCCTCAGGAGACCATTGGACACATACTCCTTCAATGTTCCTTCTATACAGCTATTCGGAAAAAACATATCCTTCCCATAATTGATAGGTATCCTGGTCATTCAGAAAGTATTTATCTCCATTGGCTGCTTAAGAATGAGCAGCCAGTGATCATGGCACAAGTGGCTAGATTCTGTGCAGCACATTGGGGATTTGTCAGAAACATAAATAAACATTTTAGATCTTTTTAATAATCTTTTATAATTAATTTTATTATGTGTTTTTATCCAACATTACACTCTACTCAATGAATTTTTATTGTCAAGTCAGTATGATTCAGTTTTTCTGAAGGTAGCTAGTTTTGTTATACTGTCTGTAAAACTAGGCAGACCTTGGTCAGCCATTGATTACATCATTAATTGTAATATATTGCTATTTCTTCTTGTGTTGGTTCTGTTTAATTTTGTTTTATTTGAATTATTAATTTATGTGTTGGTCGGGCTGTTCAGCCCTGTGCCCATCACCGAAGTCTCCTACGCGGACCTGGTCGACCAGCTCAACAAACACTACATGCCGGCCCGCTCAGAGCTGTACTGGCGAGTACAATTCGCCCAAAAGAAGCAGCGGCCGGATGAGCCCGTGAACGATTTTATCGCAGGGGTCTGGCACGCCGCCCGCAACTGCAGCTTCCCAGATTTGGAAGACCGCATCCGGGACCAAGTGGTAATAGGCTTAAGGGACGAACGCCTCCAAAAAAAACTCACATCGAAGCCCGATATGAGTCTAGCCGAACTTACCCGAGAAATAATGGCCTACGAAGACAACCATCGGAAAAAATCGACCATGACTACACCGGAAAGTCATGCAACCGTGTACCAAGAAAACGCAACCTTCAGTGATGACAAAGAGTCCGTAGACTTCACCGATGGGGACGCCCTACAACGCAGGATGGAGCGACGACAACACCGAAGGAACGACGCCTCAGACCGCCAAAAAACCAGAAACCCCCTGCCACCGCGACACGATCATACACGTCCAACAACAAATGGGTCCAAGGGACAGTCTTACAGCAAACAGGACCCATTTCCTATTTAATACACACGACAATGGACGGCAACTTGCGGCGACACATAGACCAGCTCAGACCAAGACAACCGGAACACCACCCAGACCTTCCTCCTACAAACAGCCAACCCCCACCCCCCGTGGACATACTACCTGCACCACCGCAGGAGGAAGGGGAACAAGAAAATGTACCTCCCCTGGAACATGGAAACGCACCACCCCCACGACGATCTACCCGGAACAGAAGAGCACCAGCATACTTACGGGACTATGAATGGGCTGGCTCTAACAACCAACAACAAGAGGGAAGAAACAATCCGGGGGAGGGGTAAGGGGTGTAATATATGTAATATATGTATGTATAAATGTTATTAACAAGTTAAACCCGTTAAACTCTATGAGGTAACTCCTCTGACAGGAGAACACGTGGGAACTTTGACAGCTGCCAAAGTTCCCCACCAGAGCGCAGGTGCAGCCATCTGACAGCTCGCGGCTGTCATAACACAGAAGCCGTTTAACCACGCGGAGAGAAGAGCTGTCAAAGACGCGACGGCGATGATTGGACAACGAGACGCGGTGCCAAAAGACAAGAACCTCATTGGTCTAACCTGACAGCAGCCAGCTATAAAAGCTGGACAAGTTGTACCTTTCTTTGCCTTGTTCCTAATAAATCCAGTTAGCTAACCTGTCGTCCCTGTGTGGTCCTTCAGCCACTTCAGATTGCAATCAGGCTTTTCCGGAAGGCCTATGCAGCCGAGAACCAAGCTATAGATTCAATCCATAGCTTGGTCTTCAGCTGCAGAGGTCTTGAAGAACCGAGCTATGGGTTGAATCCATAGCTTGGTTCTCGGCTGCAGTGGCCTTCCAGAAAGGTCGGTGACTGAGAAATGCAGGCCTGGCTGCAGAAGACGCCACAGAAGAAGTAGTCCAGCAAATAGAGATCTGGCTGCAAAGTAAGTGCCTAGCTTGATTTTTAAGTGTATGCCTTGCCCCAAAACTAGGGTTTATTTTGGGGATACGGCTTATATTAGGCCCACCCACGTCCAAAATCAAGCTAAGGCCTATTTTCAGGGTAAGCCTTATTTTGGGGAAACGGAGTATATAAAAAGAAAGGAGATTTCATTCCCTATTAGCATTAATGATGTTACCTAATTAGATAATGAAATGCCTGCAAGAAAACAAGCTCAGAGAGCACCAAGAACCCCACAGTTTTCATGCTTGGGTTTGATAAACTTAGGTGGAGGGGCTGTTGAAATCTCCCAATGTAGGAATTCATGATTTTCAAGCCACAATTGAAGATATATGTTGTTGAGTTTACAATACATACCAGACTCATTTCTCCCGTTGCCCCTGGCTTTGACTTGAGGTGATTATACTGTTTTAGGCACATTTTACAGCTGTAAATTTCACAACAAAAGCTTCTGAACTTGAAACCATATGTTATTTCCTTTTGGCTTGGACATAGCAGTAGTTTGGGTTTGGCTCCAGTTCTGTGGGCAAGTTGATTTTATTTTCCCTTCAACCATTAAAGAACTTTTTTTTCACCCTAAATTGAATATTTGAGTTTTTCTGTCCAGAGGAGTTCAACATCATAAATGAGATAGAATCAATTTCTTATGTTTATCCACCACAGCAGTTAAAAAAATTGAAACCACTTGTCCAAGTATGTACAATGAATTTCCACCGCAGTGAGAGATCTGATTTTTTTTTAAAAAAATCCTTTCCATCCAAGGTTTTCAACTGGATCTCTGTCAGCATGATTTTTCCCAAGGGAAGCAGATTATAGCTTCCAAACAACACGTTCTGTGCCTGTCCCACCTCTCCACCCAACCAATACATTAGCTGGAAACTGAATTATTTCCCTGCCCCACTGTTGTTAGATATACAACAAGAACTGTATGGGTTTTGGATCCCAAAGCAAAAAAAATATTCATAATTTGATAGAGCTGCAAGGAATCATTTTTCAGAAAAGTAGGGCAGCTTTCAACCAAGAAGTGTGCTCTTAGCCTTTTGGCCTCACTGATGAAAGTGTGAAGGCCCTTTGGCCCACTTTGATGAGGACTAGCTGTTCTTTCATTCCTTTCCCCTTCTCCAACTCCACCCCTCCTTCCCATGCCCAGCTCTCTACATAGCCAAGTTTAAATAAATGAAGTGGCATGATGCTTTCCAAAGCAAGGCAACTTTGGAGGGTTGACCCCTATCCCTGTAAGATGATATCAAGTCCCGTTGAACTTACTCAAATGTAAGCTAAGAATTTGTGCAGCACAGGACTGCCTCCAAAAGTAAATGCAGCTCTGACATCAACAGCCAAACTGATGTTGGAATGTTGAAGAAGCCTCCACACTTACAAGGTGGAAGATTTTCCGCTTACCACAGTTGCTACATCAAATGTAAGCTTGGGACTTTACCTCCCGTTGTTCTTTAGAAACCAGCCAGAATTGCAGACACTTTACTTGCAAAAGTAAGTGGAAAGACAGCGCAGGTAGTCCTTGACTTACAAACATTCCTTTAGTGATTGATTGATGTTACCATGGCCCTGAGAAAAGTGACTGATGACCATTTTTCAAAGTTACAACCTTTGCAGCATCCCCCATGGTCATGTGATCAAAATTCAGATGGTTGGCAACTGGCTCATATTTATGACGGTGGCAGTGTCCCAGGGTCATACAATCACCTTTTGCAACCTTCTGAAAAGCAAAGTCAGTGAGGAAGCCAGATTCACTTAACAACCGTGTTACTAACTTAACAACTGCAGTGATTCACTTAACAGCTGTGGCAAGAAGGGTCACAAAATGGGGCCAAACTCACTTAACAAATATCTCACTTAGCAACAGAAATTTTGGGCTCAATTGGAGACATAAATCAAGGACTACCTGTATACATCTATAAAAACCCACTCACAGGAAGGAAAAAGATTGGGAATTACTGTCCTGAAACAGGAAAGTGTGGGTACAATAGCAGGGAAAATGTATGTATGTGTGTGTGTGTATAGATACAGATTTACAGTAGATAGGTAAAGGTAAAGGTTCCCCCACACATGCGTGCTAGTCGTTTCCGACTCTAGGGGCCGGTGCTCATTTCCGTTTCAAAGCCGAAGAGCCAGCGCTTGTCCGAGGATGTCTCCATGGTCATGTGGCCGGCATGACTAGATGCCAAAGGCACACGGAACGCTGTTACCTTCCCACCGTAGTGGTCCCTATTTTTCTACTTGCATTTTTACGTGCTTTCAAACTGCTAGGTTGGCAGAAGCTGGGACGAGTAACAGGCGCTCACTCTGCTACGCAGCACTCGGGATTCGACCCGCCAAACTGCCGACCTTCTGATCGACAAGCTCAGCGTCCTAACCCACTGAGCCACCGCGTCCCTGTTTACAGTAGATAAGAGAGAGACAAAGAAAGAGAGATACAGATACAGATATCTAGATATCTATCTCTTGGCTTTTTTGCTTGGCAACTGCTTTACATCTATATGGTTGTAGTCTTCCAGGGTCATTTTATTACCTTTTGCAACCTTCTAACTATCAAAGTCAATGGGGAAGCCAGATTCACTGAAAATCATATTACCAACTTAACAACTGCAGTGAATCACTTAACAACTATGGAAGGAAGACTGTAAAATGAGACAAAACTCACTTAACAAATATTTCACTTAGCAGCAGAAATTTTGGGCTCACTTGTGGTTCTTAAGGACCACCTGTATTAGCCCTGGAAAAGATTATTGCCTTCCTGCTGTTTTGCTCTCCTAATTTTTTACCCCAAGTGGTACAAAATGCCCTCCTTTGCACAGAATGAGGGGGACATGATCGTCCAACATTGAAGTATATTGACAAGCAATGTGCAGATTTGGAAATGTTTGCTATTTTATTGCTTGTGTTAGCATTTAATGTTTTAAAGTTAATCGTAGCCTTAAAATAATGTTCTTGTTTGGTAACAAAATTCTTCGGGTCAGTTTAGGGATTCAGATTTACTCTATGACTTTGCAAGATAGCAGAGGAAATTTTTCATTTTTTTTTAATGTGTAAAGAATCTACAACTTTTTCCTAAGAGCCTCTCTTTGTCACTGCCTGGAATCCAAAGGTGATCACATAATGTCAATTAAGTCACATGAAATTTCATATATTGCTGAAAAGGAGGTTTGGATCTGAAGAATCTTGGAAGAGAAGGATTTTAGTTATCTTCCACTGGTTGTAAAGTGAGGACAACCCCTAGTCCCTTGGTCAATTCCCCATTACCCAGTTGGAAACAAAGAGGCTTTCAATTATAGCAATAGCAGATTTATATAGTGATTCGCAGTATTTTACAGCCCTCTCTAAGTGGTTCACAGAGTCAGCATATTGAAACCACAAACTGGGCCCTCATTTTACCGACCTCGGAAGGATGGAAGGCTGAGTTCAACCTTTAACCAGTCAGGATCAAACTCCTGCCAGTAAACAGTAAATTAGTCTGTAATACTGCATTCCAACCACTGCACCACCATGGCTCTTGATTATATTTCCTCCCAACATATGTCCTTCTGAAAAAAATGGATGGAGAGCTTTATAAAATATCCAAGATTTTCCAGTAAAGCTCTTTTACACCCTTGCACAGACAGAAGAAAACCTAGAATAATTAAGTTTGAGATTCTCTGTTCCAGTCGAATCTATTTTCAAAACTGGCACATTTCACTGAAACTATTCAACACTGGATAGCTTTCCATGATTGTGAAATTGAGACTTCTGCAAATGCTTCTGCTTTCCTTTCTTTAGTTTTTTGTTTGAGACACTTAAAAAAAGCCCTTTCCCTTGTTTTGTATATGATGTTGGGTTATAGATGTCAGAAACAGGCAGACAGGAAATTAGCAAGCAGTCTTACAACAGGGAATCAAAACCCACTGAGCAGAAAAATCAAGCTCTTGTTAGAATTAGATTTTACCTGGCTGCTCAGTGCAGCAGTGAGACTTCACAGATTTAAGCGTAAGAAGGGCATTGCTCTCCTTGTTTAAATAAAACACTAACAGTGCACAAGCGGTCCTGTTACACATTCAGCTCAAGTCAGGAGGGAAAAGATTAGGTGGAAACAAGGGACCATGCTGCCATACTAGACTGCCACGCAAAGAACAGATTTTCTTGTTTTTTTGGTTGGCTATCAGAACATTTGCATTTTTCTAAGGGTTAGTGAAAGTAAGATCTGAGAGCAGCTATATGGAATGGCACAGCATTAATTTCATGGAGAATCTTCCCAGTTTGGACTCACTAGACAGTGATGCTGGTCTATGAATCCTCTTGCTGGAAAGAGGAGGATCTATTACACTTCCCAATAAGCTCAGGGGTGTGCTCAGGGAGATGAAGAATGTTTGTATAACCTCATTAAACTAACACTGCATATACAGATAAGGGGGAAGTGTAAGCAGTTTTTCTATTGAGAGTTGATCAGAGGTTGTCTGTACTTATAGAGAAGGATTGTAGTTTCTGAGTCAACATTGGCAATTAGCTAGCAAAAATTCCCCTTATTTTTCACCAACCAGATGACCGGTGTACTACAGTTAGTCTTCAACTTAAGACTAGTAATTTAGCAGCTGTTCAAAGTTACCATAGACCCCGTTTCAAAGCTATAGCCACAGCAGCACCCCTGCAGTCATTCACCCTTAAGACTAACTCCAGGGGTATTTTTTATTTTTATTTATTTTTATTTTAATTCCATTTATATCCCGCCCTTCTCCGAAGACTCAGGGCGGCTTACAAGCTTAGCAGTAGCCTTCATTCTATGTATATGCCCACTTATTAGGGCTTTCACACACACCCCAAGCAGCATTATTACAAAGTCAGCTTAATTGCCCCCAACAATCTGGGTCCTCATTTTACCTACCTCGGAAGGATGGAAGGCTGAGTCAACCTTGAGCCTGGTGGGATGCGAACCTGCATTAATTGCAGGCAGCTGGTGTTACTTAAGGAGGCATTAGCCCACTGCTCCACCAAGGCTCTAAGGTTGACAACAACCCTCTATTTATCTCTCCCACATCCCACTCTACCAGGTCCCCCACACATCTTGTGCCTGCTTACCCCCCTCCCCCTCCTTTGAGAAGGTCTTGGGCTCCAGAGCTCACATTAGGAAAGAAATGCTGGCTGCTCCATCCCTCCACATTCAGGGAGAGCATCACAGACATATCGAGTATCCCAGAACTGGCTACCATTTTTGGAGAAGCCTCAATGAATTGTGGCTGTTCTGAAAATGGTGGCTGTTTCCAGAACAATGCCATGAGGCTCAGGGACACCGAGGAATGGAGTGGCCTGCCCACCTTCCTCAATGTGAATTCCATAGCTCTTTGAAAGATAAGTCTGCGATATGGCCAGTGTGAGTGTGAAGGAGGGGGTGGGCCTGCAGGGATCCCATCTCATGAAGCAGTGCAGTCATGAAGCTGCATGTGACCACACTTGATTTTACAATCTTTTTCCCATAGTTTTTCCCATAACTTCTTTTATCATAACTTCAGTCACTAAATTAATGTTTGTAAGTTGAGGACTACCTGGTAGATCTCAAGCTAGCAGCACATAAACTATCTAGTTGTCAAGACTGAAAAGATTGTAATCCTATATAAAGGAATGGACAACCTGTGGGCCATTAGCTAAATGTTTCTTTTTTTTACAAACTCGGTAAGAGATAAATTATTATTATTATTATTATTATTATTATTATTATTATTATTATTATTATTATTATTATTATTATTTAAATTTGTATACCGCCCTTCTCCTGAGGGACTCAGGGCAATGAACAGGGCACATATAAATAGAAAATACAAATATTAAAAAAGAATTAAATAATCGCCCAATAACAATATAAAAACCCATTAAAAACCCTAACATCCCCCATCAGGCCAGGCCAGCTTGTTCAAATAAATGGGTCTTCAGACCGCGTCGGAAGGAGCGAAGGTCCGGTGCCGTCCGGAGCTCGACCGGCAGCTGGTTCCATAAAGCCGGAGCGCCCACAGAGAAGGCTCTCCCCCTGGGGGCCACCAGCCGACATCCTCTGACTGGAGGCACCCTGAGGAGGCCCTCTCTGTGGGAACGCACAGGGTGGAGGGAAGTTGACGCCGGCAGCAGGTGGTCCCTGAGGTACTCCGGACCCATGCCATGTAGGGACTTAAAGACCATTACCAGAACCTTGAATCTCACCCGGAAGACAACTGGTAACCAATGCAGCTCGCGGAGCAAATGTGTAACATGGGAGTACCGGGAAACTCCCAAGACAACTCTCGCGGCCGCATTCTGTACCAGTTGGAGCCTCCGAGTGGTCTTCAAGGGAAGCGCCATGTAAAGAGCATTGCAGTAGTCCAGACGAGAGGTCACGAGCGCATGAGTGACCGTACACAGGGCATCTCGGTCCAGATAGGGCCGCAACTGGCACACCAGGCGAACCTGGCCGAAAGCCCCCCTAGTCACGGCTACTATATGGTCTTCCAGAGTAAGCCGTGAATCTAGGAGGACTCCCAAGTTGCGAGCCCTATCCACGGGGGGGAGGGTAAAAACTCACCCCCCCATAGAAAGAGGTGGGATATTTTGAATGCCGGAATGCACAGCCACTCAGTCTTGTCAGGGTTGAGCTGAAGTCTGTTCCTCCCCATCCAGACCCGAACCGCCTCCAGGCAACGGGACATCACGTCGAGGGCATCACTGGGGTGGTTTGGGGTCGAAATGAAAAGCTGGGTATCATCGGCGTACTGATGATACCCAACTCCAAAACCACGAATGATCTCACCCAGCGGTTTCATGTAGATGTTGAACAGGAGAGGCGAGAGAACCAACCCCTGAGGAACTCCACAAACGAGAGCCCTTGGGATCGACTTCTGCCCCCCTGCCAACACCGACTGTGAGCGTCCCAGGAGATAGGAGGAGAACCACCGAAGAACTGTGCCTCCCACTCCCAATCCCCTGAGACGCCGCAGCAGGATACCATGGTTGATGGTATCGAAAGGTGCCAAGAGGTCTAATAGGACTAGGACAGAGGAATTATTATTGAGTTTATTTGAGGAACAAGATAAAATGCAAAATGCCTGCCTTTAACTCTGCAGAGACTTTAGCACCTATGTCATACCTTAATACCATCAACTCAAAATTGTTTGTTTATTCTCTGGAATGATTAATGGACAATGCTTGTAGGCTTAAGACACCGTGTTATCTTTTGGACCCCTACACCATAGGGTGAAGATATTACATCAAACGATTCAACTGATAATATCACCAACTAACGTCCTTTTCAGTTCTTAGAGACCCAACATTTTTAAAAAAACACATTTTCATGCTGAAGTAGAATGCTCTGCATCTTTATTTAGCTGATTGAGAACATTTATCTTCTATTATCTGAGCTGGGAATCCTATTGTGTTATATATCTTCACTCCTATTTACCACTTCAGCTTAATGTACGTGTGTGGGTTGAATTTATTGTTTGTTTTGTGTTTATTTGTTGGGTGGGTTTTTTAGCTAATTATAAATTCCATCCCACTCTGCAAGTCATAGAGCCTGTTTGTTTATTCATAAATACCCAATGAAACAGAAATAGATTTTAAAAATGGCTTAACTATTCAGTGGCCAGGCATTGCTTTCTTCAGTTTCAGATCAGTCACATCAACATAATTCAGCTGTGCTTTATTGATGGGAGAGCAGCAAAGTATCAATAACTCTATCAATGGCTAACCTTTTAAGTAGATAACTTATTACCTGAGTATTTCCATCTCAAATTGGAAGCCATTGACTAAGTTGCTAAGTGTATGAACACAATATGGGCAGCAGAGATCATTAAATCAATAGAATAAGAAGCAACACCTGCTTGACCTAAATGTGGAAAAAAGAGGCAGAGGAAGAATCTATAAACCTCATTTCTCATTTATTGATTAAATTTTCAGCAGAGCCGGAGCTGATTTTCATAACCGTAGAAAAGGTCCCACAAATTTCAGCGACAAAAATCATCTGAGGTCTGAAGTAATTTATAGATTGCTTTCTATATCTGTCTCTAACATATTTTCCCATTAGGCAAACAATAGTAGCTTGAAATGCTCTATTTTGCCTTTCCAAATTTAGAGCTTTCCAACTAGTTTAGAATTACATTTTTCAGAATTTTTGAACAGCAGGCCAACTGTACTAGTTAGATCAATGGGAGTAGAAGAATTTAGCCTTATGGCCAAAATTATAGCTTCTCTGGAGGATTTCAGTACCTAAAATGTCATATCAAAGTGTCATATCAGTGTTTCCCTGATAATAAGACCAGGTATTATATTAATTTTTGCTCCAAAAGGCACATTAGGGCTTATTTTCCAGTTAGGACTTATTTTCAGGGAAATACAATACTAAATGCAGCCGTCGGGCTGACAGTCTTAACTGAGGCTTATTTTGGGGGGTGGAGCTTATCTTATAAGCATCCTGAAAAATCATGCTAGGGCTTATTTTCCAGTTGGGTCTTATTTTGGGGAAAACATGGTAGCTAAAAAAAACACTACTGAAATTTAATGTACTTGGTAATAAATGTGAAGGAAATTAGTTACATTCTTTGTTATGCAATTGCCCTTCTTTATTTGTGAGTGGTCCAGTCAACTTATCTTCTACGTGAAAACTTCACAAAAGTTCTCACAGCTTCTTTTGCCTGTTTACTTAGCCTAGAAAAAAAATGCATCCTGGAAGAGCAGAATTTTTTTTTAAAAAAAGTTGGCAATACTTGAAGCCTTCTGTCTAGACAGTGCCTCAGTCTGATGTTCAAGCCATTTCTGAAAAGATTTGTTGTTATAAAATTTAAGATGGTCTCAAAAAAATCCTCTTGTCAGCTCCCATTACACAACTTAAATAGCTTCTTATTCTTTGTTAGGCTTTGTTAGGCTTTGTCATTGAAGAAACCTGAGAACTTTGATTGAGCACAATTAATCTGAGTTTGATTAGATACAGGAATATAGCAAAGCGTTAGCATTTGATCTTATATAAAAAAGAAATGCAAAGAATTCTTCCAAAGAACTAAATATCATCAGTCGGAACTGCATTAATTAATCAACCTGATGATGCCGAAGTGTATACTGTTCTGATTGAGATCAAACAAAAGACTATTATTTGATTATGTTTTACTGAGTACAGTAAAAATATTCAGAAAGGTGACAGAGAGACGGTGCAGGAAAGAACAAGGCAGCAGGCAATAGAACAGTGTGTAAATTGTAAAATAATTCTTTCTTTCTGCAGAAAAGAATGTCATCTGAGCCAAACAATGCTTTGGGAATAATTTTTAAACAATAATAATAATAAAATAAACCACAACTATTTTAACTTAACTATAGCTCATAGAATGATGAGTGCTGGGGTGGTCTACCCTGTCCCCCGCAAAAAATTATATTTCATTGTTCCACAGAAATGCAGGTCTGCACATAGCCATACTTATTGCACTATGTGTAGGAATAAGAACATAATGTGATCAAGACAAGTGCCATTATTTGTGAAAATAGGCACTATAAAAATTACAATGGACTTAAGTAAATGTGAACAAGCAAGCCAGGCAGAATCATATTGCAAACATAATACGGATAGTCCTCAACTTACAACAGGTCATTTAGTGACTGTTCAAAGTTCAATCACTGAAAAAAGTGACTTATGACCATTTTTCACACTTACGACCATTGCCGCATCCCCATGGTCAAGTGATCAAAATTCAGGTGTTTGGCAACTGACTCATATTTAGGATAGTTGCAATGTTCCGGGGTCATGTGATCATCTTTTAATTTAATTTAATTTAATTATGGGACTTGTATGCCACCCTATCTCCCGAAGGACTCAGGGCGGCTAACAACAATAAAACAACAATAAAAACAATAAATACAAATATTAAAAGAGATTAAATTTTACAAAGCCCCACTAAAAACCAATAAAATTTTTTTAAAAAATTAAAACCCCCATCGTCAGTCCAGGTCGGCCGGTTGGAAAAGGTATGTCTTTAGGTCGCGACGAAAGGACCAGAGATCTGGGGCCATCCAAAGTTCTCGGGGGAGCTGATTCCAAAGGGCAGACGCCCCGGCAGAGAAGGCCCTCCCCCTGGGGGTCACCAGCCGACATTGTCTGGCCGATGGCACCCTGAGGAGACCCTCCCTGTGTGAGCGCACAGGGCGATGGGAAGTCGTTCCTGGCAGCAGACAGTCCTGTAAATATCCCAGGCCTAAGCCATGTAGGGCTTTATAGGTAAGAACCAGCACCTTGAACCTCACTCGGAGGGCAACCGGCAACCAATGCAGCCCACGCAGGAGGGGTGTAATATGGGAGTATCGGGATGCTCCCACCACAACCCACGCAGCCGCATTTTGCAACCTTCTGACAAGCAAAGTCAATGGGTAAACTCACTTAACAAGCGTGTTACTAACTTAACAATTGCAATGATTCACTTAACAACTATAGCAGAAAAAGTTGTAAAATGGGGCAAAACTCACTTAACAAGTGTCTCACTTAGCAACATAAATTTTGGGCTCAATTGTGATCATAAGTTGAGGACTACCTATATGGTACAATGGGAAACAAATTCCGTGTTTTTCCTCTTTGTTTCTTGGATGATGCTTAATTAGATATTTAGATCCTCTCTTGGATTACACTTCAATAGAAAGATGTGGCTTGCTTCTTTCACGCCATAAAACTTTTATTTTTGTCCTAAACTGAGATGCACATGCCAGCCTCATCAATTTCCCCCAACTTCCCTTCCTGCTATGGTTTTCCAAGACCCATCTATCAAACCTCTGGGTGGTATGCAGGGCTAGAGTAGAAAGAGAAGAAAAATGCTGTATATAAAATTCCAATTACTGTGGTTTGAAATCAATTAATGCAAAGTCAATTCTTTAATCCTAGGAATGTTTCAAATATTTTTTTCTAATATTTGAACAGCAAAAATTGTTCTAGCTCAGCAAAATTGAGGCAGATATGGTCAGGTAGGCTCAAGGTTCTTCTGCATCAACATGTAACCAGAAGTTGGAGTAGCAAATATTTTATTTATCTAATTTATGTAGCAGCCCATCTCATAAATAAGTGATGCTAAGCAACATACAGCAAATTAAATAAATATCTAAAATCATTACCATATATTAAATGCTTTAAAAACCATAAAAACAGCTAAAACAAGAATAGACAAAGGGATGTTAATAGTAATGAAGCCACCTCACTAGTTCATCTATCTCCTGGGATCCCTAGGTCTTCAGGGACCTTCAGAAGCTCTGAAGTGATAAGGGCATCCACACTTCAGGTGTACAGGAGATTCCATGGGGGCAATCACAGAAAAGACCCATCACCTAGGGCTCACCAAACATGACAGAACCCATAACATGCCCATTCTGTTAGGTCTGGTGGTGTGGGCAGATGAAATCAGGAAAAGTCCAGTCCCTCAAGTAACCTGGTTCCATGCCATGTAGGATTCTAAAGGTCAATACCATCACCTTGAATGGGGCTCGGAAACAAACTGTTAATCAATGCAGTTGACACAGCACCGGTGTAAGGTATGTTCTACCAGAGACACCCATTACTGCTTGCAGTGCTACGTTTTCCAGTAGCTAAAGTTTCTGGATACTCTTCAAGGACAACCTCATGTTGAGGGCATTGCAATAGTCCTCAACCAGGGCATGAGTTGACCACAAGTGGGACCCCTTGAATCAGGAATGGGCACAAACGGTGCACAATACAGATTTGGGTAAAGGTCCTCCCAGCCTCAAGCTGACCACAATTGAGCCCAAAATTTATGTTGCTAAGTAAGTCACTTGTTAAGTGAGTTTTGCCCCATTTTACAACCTTTCCTGCCATAGTTGATTTTTTTTAACCAAGGTTAAAATAGATAGGTTGCTATCTCTGGCATGTTTTAATGGATTTTTTCTGATCAGGTCTGGATGATGTTTTAAAGTTTTGATTAAGGATAAGAGTTATACATGTAGTCCTCGACTTACAACTGTAACTGAGCATGGAATTAGAGTCAGAAGCTGGGTTGGTCATTAAGCAGGTCATATGACCATGTCCAACTTTGCAAAACTTTTTGTAGTAGTCATTAAGTGGATCATCACAGTCATTAAACAAGCTCATTGTTCACAATGGGTGTCTATTTTTTCTGCGGGGGGGGGGGGAAATGTGAATCGTGATCATGCAAATGGCTGTCAATGCAGACCAGTTGTCAAGTGCCCAAAATGTGTTTACATTACCATCAGGAAGGGGGGCAGCTATCAGAATTTCAAATTCAGGTTTTACATAGCCCTGGGGAGGTGTGTTGTAACTTTGAATAGTCACTAAGCAATCCTTTGTAAGTCAAGGACTATCTCTGTGTGGAAAAGGTTGCTTGCTGCATTTTGAATTTTTCTGATTAAGGTCAAACCTGGTAAGTTTTATTGGATTTTTGAATTTAAATTATGAGGTTTGGGGAATTTGATTAAAAACAGAAAATGAAGTGTAAATGTACGTAAAAGGAAGGAATTCAAGTAAATTTATTACATCAAATTTATAATAGATATTATTTCTGGTAATCCTTAATGACCTGTTGCTGATTGGAATGGATGATGAGGCATAGTCTGGATGACTTGATTATAGAGAATAAGGTAAGATATGGGAAGAAGAGAGTGATATATTTTAAGAAATGGTGATAAGTTATCAAAGTTGTTTATGCTTGCTGGGATGAAAGGGGAAATTACTTCTTTTCTTTTCTTTTTCTTTCTTTTTTTTCTCCTTTTTTCTTGCACTTTTTCATAGCTGTACTCATTTCATTGGTACCATGTAATCTTCAATAAAATTATTTTTATAAAAAAGCTTAAGCATGCCAAAGAGTGCACTGTTTTTTTGCGGCCCAAATTGCAGTAATTTAATTCATCTTCTCTCTCTCTCTCTCTCTCTCTCTCTCTCTCTCTCTCTCTCTCTCTCTCTCTCTCTCTCTCTCTCTCTCTCTCTTTTTTCTGGGAAGCCATTCTCCCACAACAGTATTGAGAGATCCAAGTGCCCTGCTCTTGTGAAAGCTGAATAAAAACTTGGTGGTACTTACAGAAAAACACTAGATTGTGGGCCTTCCCACTCCACAACTATTGACAACAGAAGAGGCCACTTCAAACAGGTAAAGCTACATTAGTATTTTTAAATGTGTCCTTGGGAATACGCTCATCTAGAACAATGATTGCTGTGGGGGGAAAAATGAGATGAATGCTGCTTTCAGAACAAAATTACAGCTCTAAGAGAACAGCTCTGAAAGAAATAGATTTGAAGTGTCTAGAGAGTAATTTCATGGAAAACAAATTGGGTAGCCAGTTTTAAAAGGCAGGGGGAATAGTTAAAAATGCTACAAAAACATTGTTTTGCGATACACTGAGGCCCAGAATTTTGATTACTAGCAACAAAAGGATGGTTAAAGAATAGAGATTATATAGCTAGGCTATATTAAAAGTTCATGCTCCTTAAAACATAAATATTGCATGTTTTCTCTCTTTTAACTATGGAGAAGAATTTCATTTGCCATGATTATTTCAGAAGTGCTACATGATATTTTTGTTAAAGACAGACCATTTAAACTGTAGTTTGTTCTTTTTATATATATATATATGTATTTGCATAACCTGGGTCTTAAAAATATGAATGCAATGGAGGGTTCTTTATATTATACAATTGGCCTATAATCAGTATATAAGTTAGCAACGTGACTGACTGTGGGCAGCACTGAAATTAGTACAATTCGGTACTAAAATCCTATAATAAACCTAAAGGCTTTCTACAATAATAGCAAGCCCCTTCAGGCAGCATCGTGTTGAAAAAAAAAATCTTCAGGTCCATTCCAAGCCGGAAATAAACAAAATTAAGGCTATTTAGAAAGAAGGTTGTTGTTTCTTGAAGAACAGGACCAACAGCATGTGGTTCTGGGACAGCTGACAAAATGGGATAGGTGTGCTTTTATACCTTTTTTGGGCGTTGTATTTGAGGTTCTTCCTGTTCCTGTGTCATGTACTTTGACCTGAGCTTGAGTGTGCCCTTTTGGTATTCTAATGGGGGTGGGTTAATCCTTTTAGGTCCTAAGGGTCATGTTCTGCTTCTCTGGGGCTGTGGCTGAAGGGGCTATTGCTTATGAATAAGTGGCCCAGTCTTTCTGAATAGGATTATCAAATCCGCACTTCTACACAGCTGGCCTGCTCAGTTTCTGCCTAGGGAAACCTGGGCCGAAAAGCCTTTTAAGATTTTTCCCCGCCATTATTCTTTCTGGAAACATAATATTCTGCCTTTTTAATAATCCCCCCAAATATTTCCTTCTCTGGGGGTGGTGGTGGTGGTGGTGGTGCTGACGTCCTACAACACAATAATGAAGAAGAGGTCATCTAAAGTCTTCTGGTTTGACCTTAGCTCCTGTATCTAAAAAGGGCAATTTATTAATGTATTCACCTGAAGAATGGTCTTTTTCTCTCTCAAAAAAGGAAGAATCTATTTTATTTATTTTATTTTATTTTTATTTTAATCCCATTTATATCCCACCCTTCTCTGAAGACTCAGGGCGGCTTACAATTTAAGCACAAACCAATGTGCTTAGCAATAGCCTTCATTCTATGTATATGCCTGCTTATTAGGGCTTTTGCCCCCCCCCCAAGCAGCATTATTACACAGTCAGTTTATTGCCCCCAACAATCTGGGTCCTCATTTTACCTACCTCGGAAGGATGGAAGTCTGAGTCAAACTTTTATGGCTGAAATAAAGTTTTTTCTTATTTTGGAAATCACCCCTGCCCCATAGGAAGTTAGGGAAGCTAGAATGGGGTTCTTATGTCAAATGCAGAAGCCTTTCTGAAACTTCAGAGGTGAGAATTTGGGATAAATTTGCAAAGAAAAATATACTGCTCAAAAAAATAAAGGGAACACTTAAACAACACAATGTACTATATTTAATAGTAGGATGTCTTATCTTGTGTTCCCTTTATTTTTTTGAGCAGTATACATGGGCTTTTATTTATTTTTATTATTAATTTAATTTATATACCGCCCTTCTCTCAAGAGACTCAGGGCGGTTAACAGGGCAATACGTAAAAAAAACAGATACAAAAGTTAAAATTATTAAAACATGATTAAACAATGCCCATAGTACAAATTTAAAATTAAAGCCATAATAACAAACCCACCCCGTCCCATCAGGCCAGGCCCGCTTCCTTAAAGAGATGGGTTTTAAGGTCGCACCGGAAGGAGCGGAGGTCGGGCGCCATCCGGAGCTCTACCGGAAGATGGTTCCATAAGTCCGGTGCACCCACAGAGAACGCTCTCCCCCTGGGGGCCACCAGTCGGCATTCTTTGACCGGCGGCACCCTGAGGAGGCCCTCTCTGTGGGAGCGTACTGGGCGGAGGGAAGTTGACGCCGGCTGCAGGTGGTTTACAGGAAGGAAATAATTAGATTCAGTCAGTGGTGGGATTCAAAAATATGTGAACAACCAGTTCTCTGTGTCAATGCCGCTTCCAGAAGTCCATTCTGGGCCTGGACAACAAAAACATAGCTACCGGTTCTGGCGAAGTGGTGCAAACCGGTTGAATCCCACCACTGGATTCAATCCATTGTTTTTGTTTGTGGCACTGCTGTAGTGTATTCTGAGATGCACTAAAAGGTTTGAAATATCTTAGTTTTAAAGACCACTGCACAATTGTAAAATAGTAAATTGCAATATTTCTCTCTCAATATCTAGCATATCAGTTCCTGCCTATTGTTCTATTACTGTGATTATGAATTCCAAAGATTTATAACCTTGTTTACTACTTTTCTATTCTGCCCAATAATTGAAAAGGATACAGCTCTTCACTGAAAGCAAAGTACTCCCCAATAGCCAGAATTTTATTTGTTACCTTGGTAACCAACATTCCTAAAACCATTAGCTTCGTATGTGGCTTTCTTCGATGAAATTATTAAGATGTTTAATAGCCAGGATTCTAAATGAGATGTGGTTAGCATGATGGCCTCAATATGAACTTATTCAAGTTGCAGTGCTTCAATTGTGAACTTTACAAGATGTGCACAGATGCTAAGTGGCAGCAGGAACAGAAGTACATAAAGATGTCAGCTTCTAATTCTAATCCCATTTTCTTAAAAGACAGAAATAATGTCATCAGAATCCCTAGCCTCCAATAGAGTACAAAAAAACCCAACTATATATCATATTGGAAAAAGTTGACTTGAAATTACACAATGACATTTTGCAATAGGGTAGAATGTACAAGAACACGGGCTTAGCGTGAACAAGCAAGAAGGCTACTAGATACTGGTTGATTGTCCCCACTTGGTTTCTCTTGTCAGCAGGACTTACTAAACAACCCATAGATGTTACTTTGTCAGATTGTTTATTAATAGGTGCTAGTCAGGAGCTCTGGCTTGTCTCCTTCCTAACGAAATCAGAAGTCAACTTTTTTTCCCTTGGATTGAGATTTTTGGCTTATTTGGGAGACACAAGGAAGAGCTCTGGAATGCATATAAAGTTAAACAAAGCATGAAGAGAATTCCCACAGCTTGTTTAGCTGTTTCTGTTTCTGTTAGCAAGAGAGCCAGCTAGAAGTAATTGAGTGTACCACTTATTTGATTCTTCTATGCTGATTCTGATCTCAATCTCCATAAACTGGTACTTAGTTACACAAATTACTTAAACTGACATCAATTTCAACCACAAAGCAGTCATTTGTATTTGTAAGTTATTCCTGGATTTCATGCTGTTTCATTCTGCAAAAGTTTCCTTTTGCAAAGACTTTGAATTATTGGATCTCTAAGGTCTTTGTTATTGTATTGCCAAATGACTCTTATCTTCTACAATGTGGCCCTCCCACATTGTACAACAAAAGACACACCCATACACATACCCATACAAGATACAAATCTTCCAAAGATTTGGAAGATGCAGAGGGCTGCAATCAAATTGTCAGAATGATAAAATGGGAATTGTGATGCCTATCCTAATGCTGGTTGTGACTCTATGCAAAAGAGGTAGAGTGAGTTCACAGACAGTATTTCATCAGATGCCCTTCTCGTTCTCATCCCAGGCAGAGATCTATAGTTCTAGCAGAAAATCTTGAGAGGGGTAAGTATTGATCAGACTTCACTGATTGCTGTTACATGATTGCATAAAGTGCTGTGACTCAACATGATCATCGATGCAATTCAAGAAATTTTAATTGCCTATATAATGCTTTCTCAGCAGCTATGAAATCTAAGAAGCTTGAGGAAGAAAAATGATTGATCCTTATCTACATAACCTGGAGCCATGAAGATGTAGCTGAACTACAGCTCTTGGCAATCTGACCAACTAACAGATGTGAGATGATCAGTCACCATCTCAAATATGCTGGTTTTTCAAAGGTATTTATTAGCCACATCCTGCCCAGATATAAGCCATCATAATTAAAAAGGAAGAAAACAGAAGTGAATTGGTCTCTGGAAGTGCCAAAGTAGATAATATGTCTTTATTGAAGTAGCTGTAAGTGCATATATCTGTATGCCAACAAATTATTTTTGCTTTTCATCCAAGTGTGTGTGTGTGTGTATGTGTGTGTGTGTGTGTGTGTGTGTGTGTAGGATACGACACATATTTTGCTGAGAAAGTTCCCATCATTTACTGCCTGGAAAAATACACATTATTTATAGACAGATCACACACACACACCCTTTTTTGCCTTAGCATAGGGTTTAATGATGACATTACAAATTGGGTTGGGTGGGGGCTAAACCAACACTATTGAATGTATCTTCTAGATATTTCACAGAATGTAATTTATAATGCAAATAAACAAAATAGCTCAATACATGATGTGTATGTGTTTGTGTGTTCAGCTGTATTAATAAGCAAATTTGATGTTAGGGATCACCCAAGGTCATTCTTCCTTTTATGCTACTAACCTGCTGGAGCTGTCATTTTATTACCAGATTTTTGTTTAGAATAATGACCCATGTGTTGTAAAGTGCCAGATGTTTTGGTAGAAAGAAATAAACACATGATCTAGCAGGGATTATAAGAGCTCCAGTCTTCCCCCCTGGAATTTGTTGGTCATGGCCTTGTAGAATGATCAAAGTTGAATCTGCCTGAAATAAATAAGGCAAATCAGATGTTTTGGAAAACAACAAGCACAAGTATGCAAGAGAGTTCACTAGGCCCAGGGCTTTTTTCCTCATAGAACGCTCAGAACGGAGTTCCGGCACCTTTTTTGGATGGAACCTTGTAGTGTAGGCAAGGCAGGTTGTATGACATGTGTGAGTTCCGGCACCTTTTTCTTTTACAAAAAAAGCACTGATTAAGCCCCAGTGACCAGTCTACAAAATTGAGTTAGTTTATTAGTGCAAGTGATTTAAGTTTGTAAATTTACTAAGTTATTAATAAAATAGTAGGGTTAGAGTATTAGTGTCATGTATTCTTTGCAAAGCTTATAGGAAAAGTGAAAAAGGATATGGGGGTCTTATCGCTCATTGTTGTTGCACGTAGCAGATAATAGAAGAGATCAAGGAAGGATAAGCTAGTTTTTTTTCTTTTTAAATTATTTCTATTCTGCTATGTGCAGTGATGATCTATGGAGTCTCCTGTTGGGATATTTAAAGACAAATGATTGCCTAGTAGTTTTCTGTGACACTAACAATACATAGATGAGGAAGTTGTTAAGCAAATAATGAAGCACATGGCAATGGACAGGAAATTTTTATCTTAATTAAAATGTATCACGTGGCTGAGTTGATGCTCTCAGTATGATTTGTAACCCAGTGAAGGATTGGATGAATGACAACTAGGGCAAAAATTTAGCTGAAAATGAATAAATGAACAAATAAAATGGGCTTTAGGGGACTTTTTGTAAAACCAATAATGATCTAAATTTTATTTCCCTTGACAGGAAATTTCAGAAAAGAAAAAAAAGAACTTATTTTGAATGGCTACCAATCTAATTCATCTTGTTCATTAAAGTGTATATATATCATTTAGCTATTATAGTTAACATTTTTTTTACCATGTGGAAACTACTCAACTTTTTTCTGCTATTCTTTTTAATATAACTATAGTATATAACCATATATATATATTAAACCAGAAATAATGTTTAAAATATTTCAGCTAACTTGTACCTAGCAATTGCTTTACTTAAAACTGAACTAAGTAGTTCTTGTTTTACAATGAAATTCTTAATGAGAAATGCATTCATAATCTTATAGATATTTTTTCTGCATGAAAAGACTGCACAATGTCAAATAAAAAGAGCCTCTGAGGAGGTAAAGCCAACCAAGTATACATCGCAGGTTAGTAGATATTTCAGTTTTCTAGTAACCTGATAGTCATACATTAATTCAATGAATGTAAACTTGTCAAGTTATTAAGATAAATGTCAGTGAGATATTTGTTAAAAGACCTTGAATGGTTAATACAGTCATCAATCTAGCTCTATTTTTTTCTGATATTAGAAAACAGACAGTGCGTTTGAAGTAACATTTGAGACATTATAGAATAAATACTGCTTCCACATGAAAATGGTCTGCTGAAGCAATGAAACCATAATGGATACTAATAAACAGAAACAGAAGCATCTCTTCATCCAAAAACATTTAAGGACCATACTAGTGATGTATATTCAGTTGTGCTTTGAACTCCCATCTAGCTGTTTTAAAGAACCCCAATCAATAAAATCACCAAGACAAAGTTACAGAATTTGACTTTTTAAAACACGTATATATTTCTGACCATATTTTAATAATTTTACAGCATACACAATGTCATGTGATTTTTTTTGCTTCTGAAATTTGCCCAAAGGTAAATTTAACTATGCAATACAAGGATAGGTTTCATATTTCTCTCTAGATGTTGGATTTCAATTTCCAATATCCCTCTTCATTCAACATATTGTCTGGGTCTATTAGGAGTTTGAGGCCAACAACTTCTGGCATGCACTCCTTGAGGCCCATTTCTGATGTGACATGCCAGACAGGGAATTAGTGTAAGACAATGTCGGGATTAAATCTTATTATCCCCCACTCCCTCTAACCCCAAAAGGAAAAATGGTCAGGAAGCTTCCATGCCATTGCTATGTTCACTCACCAAATCTTTAGAAACAATATTAAGGCAATCTTCAATTTGCTTGTCTTCTCCTGTGATGATTTTGAAAGGTAAAAGGAAAGAGTAAAATTATTTTCTGCCCTGAGCTACATCAGATCGTGGAATGACAAAAACAAGGAAAAGAGGAAGCCACTGCTTATTAATTTACCTCCTTGATTGATCCCCGAAGAAGAAAGTGAAAACTATGGGAATTGTGGATACACAGTCATCGGTTTCCCCTCTGCTCATGAAAGTAATCTTCTGAGGGGCTCTGAAGGGCTCTTCAAAGTCACCAAGCAAACATTTCTTGATAGGTCCTGAAATTTAAGAATTAAGAGGAGCCATCCAAGAATCAAGTCCATTGGGAAAACTTCTTTATCTAAAATAAATGAACAACAGCAGACTATCTTGGGTTTAACTAACCCTCTTGCTAAGATAGAAATAGATCACTTCATTCCTCCAAAGCCAGCTGATCTAGGAATACAGAAGCTCAGAAATCCTTCTTGGTTAGAAGTCCCCTCAGTACATGTGAAGGAAAAACAGATTCCTCTTCCAAAAATTTATTTTAAATTCATGTGGACGTAGGTAACAACTAGTGCTAGTGCTTGAGGAAAGGTACAAGGATCTCTCATGAAATCTGTGTAACTCCTTCCAGACTTTCTCTACGTCCATATTAGCATATACTTTCCACAGACCTCTGAAAGAGCTAAGCAGGACAAAGAAAGGGCTAAAAAATCACGTAGGACTACAGCTGAATGTTGGCATTATAATATTATCTCATGCACTTGATTTTGGGGATCCCCAAAACTCCTTTTTTGCAGGCTGGAAGGGTCTCCAATTTCCTCAGATTCCTTTCTTCCTTCTTAGCAATGTCTCTTGCCAGTCCAAAGGAACTAGCTGTGCTCTGAAGTAACTTCTCAGGGTCTGCAGGGCAAGGAGATAGATAGAAAAACCAAATCACCACGGTGAATTCTATTCCTTCTCTGCATCCAAGCCAATGTAACCAATATTTGCACTCTGCCACCACCCAGAAGTGAAGAAATATATTCCAACTGTGACTGTAGAGAACACACACACCATTGCATTGAAAGATTTAAAATTCCTGATGTCAACTGGACTTCCTGTGTAATTTGAAAAGCAAACTTCATAACTTGTACACCGTCCAGCTCACAGATTTTCACCTACTGAATGAGTATGTATTAAGATGACTTCTTCTCTCCCCCCCCCTGTTGTTTGATTTTGACAATTTCCAGATTTTTTTTTGAGGGGGGGGAGAGGGTGTTTAGTCCACTGGTAGAAATTTCCATCAACTGAAGGTTTTCTGTCTTTAATTCAGTGTACGTGCTCCTTCCCTGTCATTTCCTAAAACAATGAAAAACTGTTCACCCCACTCCTCTCAAACTGGCTACTTCATTGCTGTTGTTATTCTATTGAGAGTCCACATTATACTTCTGCAGCTCAGGGAGAGAGAGTCTGTTTTCCATTCTAGAGCATTCTTGACACACCTACTCACTTCCAGCTACCATCCTCAACTTAACAATTCCATTTCCGTGAGAAACCAGATGCTTTGCAATACAGCATCTGCAATTTGTCACTGCTCCTCCCCTGCCCCCCCTTCCTCTGCCTGAAGTTAAATGTCTCGTTTATGGGGTTCAAGTTCAGGTGTTTGTATAATGCCTTGTTTACAATTTATGACCTTCCCTCCTTCCATCACTCCTCAGATCAGCTTCTGTTTGCCATCGTATCAACAAGGGTGAAGCAGCTTGAAAGGACTTTCAAATAAAGGTTTGTTGCTTTCTTTCTTGCCACTCTGATCACAGAAGCTCAGAAGAGTTTCTGTATGCACCTTAAGTCCTGCAATGCAATAACTTTTATGAAGGATTTGCTATTAGAATAGCAGTTATAAAGAAGAAAAATGAAACACGTAGAAAAAAAATGAGATATACAAAAATTATCACCATGTCAGTTAATACTTAGTTGGGTAACCTTTAGCATGAATTACGGCCTTACAACGTCTTCCCATGGAGTGAACCAGGTCCTTTAGTTCTGCAGCTGTTATAATGTGAAACCAAGATTGAATGATTTCTTCTATTAACTGGGTTTTATTGCTGGGTCACTTCTGACTAACAAGTTTCTTTAGTCAGCTCCATAGATTTTCAATTGGGTTAAGGTCTGGGCTAATCCCAGGCCATTCCAGCAGTGGAATATGATTATCCTGAAGCCACTTTTTGCACACAGCAGCAATCTGACATGGAGCTGAATCCTGTTGAAATATAAGTGCTTCATTGTCTTGGAAAAGATCATATGCATAAGGCTTCAGTTTAGGCTCAAGTATTTCATTAATGTATTTTTGGCCATTTATATTCCCATTAATCACACAAATTCTGCCCACACCTTTTGATGTTATACAACCCCAGATCATAACACTGACTGGGTGTTTCACGGTACATGTAACGCAATCAGGATGCAAATCTTCTTCTCCTTACGTACTTTATGCCATCACTACCAAACAAGGAGATCTTGGTCTCATCACTCCAAATAAAACTGTTCCATTGTTCCTCTGTCCAGGTAACATGGGTTTTAGCCCAGTTTAGTCTTTTCAACCTTTGTTTGAGAGATAAAAGTGGCTTTTTTTTCATGGAATTCTAGATTTTAGGCCAAATTCCTGCAGTCTGCACTGAACAGTCCTTGCACGCAACTTCTAATTGCATTGCACCATTTCATATTGTATACACCCAGATGATTTTCTTCTGTCATGTAGGCACAGTCTCTTAATTCTTCTATCATCACTTGCTGTTGTGCACCTTTTCCTGCCTTTACCAGTGTGGTTTTGTAGTGACTGAGTCTCCTTATATCTCTTCAAAAATTTAGAAATGCCACTTTTGTTTAAGTTTCCACCAATTTTTCTTCTAATTTCTTTATAACTGTAGCCTTGTACACTCAATAATACTATTTTACATCGCTTTCTGGGCAACCACCATTACTTTTATTTTATTACGTTTTACAAGCTCACTAAATGAAAGAACACAAAAAACCCAACCAACTTGATAGCGATCACATAACACATTGACAAATGTCCTCCTCTCAGCTTCAATACATGACATCAATAACTGAATTCTATTGTGATCTGATTGGCTCATTGCCAAAACAAGATGACACCTGATTGGCTCTCTAAACACTCATGCTCATTGGCTACAATCAGATGAAGGAAAGCTACCTGATATCAATCTAGGCAAGTTTAAGTTTATTGAATTTATATACCGCCCTTTTCCTGTAGGACTCAGGGCGGTTTACAAAGTATTTAAAAACATCAATACAATACAAGAGTTAAAAACAGTTAAAATAATTAAATTTGATCCCTGAGGGGAAAAAAAAAACAAACTTTCAGCCTGGGCCGGAGAGCTCAAAGAGCCAGGTTTTCAGGTCCCGGAGGAATGACCGAAGGTCGGGGGCAGTCCTAAGCTCCACGGGCAGCTGGTTCCAAAGGGCAGGCGCACCCCCTGAGAAGGCCCTCCCCCTGGGTGTTATCCGCCAGCAGTCTTTTACAGGTGGCACCCTGAGAAGGCCCTCCAAGTGGGAGCGCACTGGACGAAGGGAACCTGATGTCGGCAGTAGGTGTTCCCTCAAATATCCCGGACCCAAGCCATTTAGGGCTTTATAGGTCATCACCAGCAGCTTGAATCTCACCCGGAGGGCAACCGGAAGCCAATGTAGCTCGCAGAGTAGAGGTGTTACATGGGGGTATCGGGAAACCCCCATCACAACTCGTGCGGCAGCATTCTGCACCAGCTGAAGCCTCCTAGTGGTCCTCAAGGGCAGCCCCATGTAGAGGGCATTGCAGTAGTCCAACCGGGAGGTCACGAGTGCATGGGTGACTGTGCGTAGGGAATCTCGGTCCAGATAGGGTCGCAACTGGCGCACCAGGTGAACCTGGGCAAAAGCTCCTCTGGTCACAGATCCTATGTGATCTTCAAAATTGAGCCGTGAATCCAAGAGGACGCCCAAGTTGTGAGCCCTATCAATGGGGGGGTAACACCTCACTCCCCATCATTAAAGATGGAATAGTCTGGTTAATCCAAGATGCCGGTATGCATAGCCACTCAGTCTTGGCAGGATTGAGACGAAGCTTGTTTCTCCCCATCCAGACCTGGCCCGCCTCCAGGCAACAGGACATCACAGCGAGGGCATCACTAGGTTGGTTCGGGGTGGAGAAAAAAAGTTGGGTATCATCAGCATACTGATGATACCCCATCCTGAAACCACGAATGATCTCGCCCAGCGGCTTCATATAGATGTTGAACAGGAGGGGAGAGAGAACCGACCCCTGAGGAACTCCATAAATGAGAGGCCTCGGGGCGGATCTCTGCCCTCCTTTCAACACCGACTGCCAGCGGCCCAGGAGATAGGAGGAGAACCACCGTAAAATGGTGCCTCCCACTCCCAAACCCCTGAGACGCCGCAGTAGGATATCATGGTCAAAGGTATCAAAAGCTGCTGAGAGGTCTAATAGGACTAGGACAGAGAAACAACCCCTGTCCCAAGCCCGCCAGAGATTATTCACCAGTGCAACCAATGCCGTCTCCGTGCTGTGCCCGGGTCTGAAACCCAATTGGTATGGGTCCAGATAATCAGTTTCCTCCAGAAACAGAGGAAGCTGGTGCGCCACCACACTCTCAACAACCTTCGCCAGAAAGCGAAGGTTGGAGACCGGACGATAGTTATTTAAAACAGCCAGGTCCAGGGCAGGCTTCTTGAAGAGGGGCCTCACCACCGCCTCCTTCAAGGCAGAGGGGAAGATACCCTCCTTCAAGGAAGCAGTTATTACTGCCTGGAACCAGCCTCATGTCTCCTCCCGGGCCGCATAAACCAGCCAGGAGGGGCACGGGTCCAACAAACAGGTGGTGGAGCTTAGTTTCCCCATAATCCTGTCCACATCATCAGGGGAAACAGGGTCAAACTCAGTCCAGATAACATGCTCAAGACCGTCTGATTCCTCCACATTAGATTCCGCCCAGTCAGAGTCTAAGCCCGCCCGGATCTTAGCGATTTTGTCTGTCAGATGATGACTAAATTCCTCGGCCCGCCCCTGTAAGGGGTCCTCTCTCACCTCCTGGTTAAGAAGGGAGCTAGTTACCCTAAACAGGGCGGCCGGGCGATTATCTGTGGATGCAATGAGGGCAGTGAAGTAGTTAGCCTTCACTGTCCTCATCGCAGCAAGATAAGACCTTATAAAGGTTCTTAACTGCAATCGGTCAGATTCAGATCGGCTGGACCTCCAACCGCTCTCTAGACCCCGTCTCTGACGCTTCATCTCCCGGAGCTCCACAGAAAACCATGGAGCCCATCAGGATCTGCGCTGGGTCAGGGGTTGCAAGGGTACAACACAGTCGAGTGCCTCGGTGGCCGCCCTTTCCCAGGCATCCACCAAGGCATCGGCCGGGCTGTGAGTGAGGGTGATGGGTATAGACCTAAGCGCCATCTGGAACCGTTCTGGGTCCATTGGCGCCTGGGGCGGAACCACCTGGTCGGTTCCTCAGCCCAGCGGTGGGGGGTGGCATAACAGAAGACCAGCCACAGGAGATGATGATCGGACCATGATAGGGGGACAATAGCTGGCAAACCCCCTCCCAGATCATCCAACCACTGTCCAGATAAAAACACCAGGTCGAGAGTGTGACCCCCCACATGAGTTGAGCCATGAATTACTTGGGTCAGTTCCATGGGCATCATGGAAGCCATGAACTCCCGAGCTAACTCTGATGACCTACCCAAGGTAGCAGGTTGAAGTCACCCAGAACTATAAGCCTGGGGAATTCCACTGCCAACCCTGAGAGGGCATCGAGCAGTCCGGGCAGGACTTTTGCCACACAGCTGGGCATCAGGTATGTGAGCAACAAGCCGATCTGAACCCGAGAGCCGAATCTCAGGAGGAGGGACTCACTCCTGCCTATCTGGACAATGGTGGTCTCCCGCGGACATAAAGTTTCCCAAATAACCACCGCCACCCCACCACCCCTACCCTGAGCCCATGGGCGGTGTAGCACACGGAAACCTGGGGGGCATAATTCAGTCAGAGGGACCCCTCCTTCTGAGCCCAACCAGGTTTCCGTAATGCATGCCAGATCCGTGTATTCCTCCTCAATCAAGTCACGAACGAGGGGAGCCTTATTAACAACAGATCTGGCACTGTTGTGCTTCCTTTTATTGGTTATTTGGTTATAACCTTTCATAGAATATGCATAATTGAACAAACTTTGTTGCATTACATTCTTGATTAAATTATCTTTCCATTGATATATAATGTTATGGTACTACTCCAAAAAAAGTGGTGTTATTAGCCATCAAACCTCAAATGTACACTTTTCCCAAAAGGTTTCCACAATTTTGGCCACTACTCTCTCTCTCTCTCTCTCTCTCTCTCTCTCTCTCTCTCTCTCTCTCTCTCTCTCTCTCTCTCTCTCTCTCTCTGTGTGTGTGTGTGTGTGTGTGTGTGTGTGTGTGTGTGTGTGTGTGTTTCCTCACCAATTGAGCAGCCTCTTGGAAGGTTTCTCACACTTTCTAACTACCAAACATATACATAAGTATACTTATTTATATATTAAATTTGTTTGCTGCCCATCTCACCACAAGGAGATTCTGAGCAGCTTACAACACAAACAACTTATGTGTATCCATATACATACAGTACATATACAGAAATGGCAGTGAGTTATTGTGTTCAATTACATTGCATTGTACCATATTTTTGGAGAGAAGATAATGAAGGGATTTATGTAAATTAACAGTTGGGCGATTAGAGGCTGCAGATTGTGGGCGATCTCAAAAGATACACAACTATTGGACAGTTTAGGAGCAACTGATGTTCCCACTGATTGGCTGAGGTTCTTTACAGGCTTCAGTCATACAACAGGATAAGCACGTCCAGGTTGGTAGTGTTTTGAATATCAGCAAAGAAATGAAGAAGTCACAAGCTCAGAAATATGCTGAATTTATTTACACACTGGGAACCGGATGGTTCTATTATCTGTCTGAAAAGTCTTGTCAAAGTCACCTTTTGTTTATAGAAACACAAATATTTGTGCTGAATGCAATGGCTGTTCTCTCACCTTTCCTAAATCAATGCTAGTGTTAAGCCGGCTTAGTACCTCTTCTGATCTATATTTTGGTTTATATTATTTTTTACCATTCTCCGGACAGTATGTGTTAACACAAGCCTGACATTGAATCTAGCAAATCTGTGCCTTCTGTAGTTTCTGCCACAATTTATACCCCTTTCTTGAAATCACCAAATAGGAATGATAAATATGGAACATGACAGCATCAGTATATGAAATAATGTGACATCAGAAAAAGAAGACAAAGTGACATAATGCTGTATTTCTTTAAATGTTTATTGTTTTAATCTGCTTTGGTGTATTTAACTTGAGACAAATGTTTGTAGTGGGAACAAATGTTCTAGTTAGGAAAGATCACTCCATTTGTTGTGACCAACAAATCCACTGTTCCACCTATAATCATAAAAGTATTAATTATACTCATAACCTATTAACCATTTTGATGAATTATTAGCAACTTTTAGTTGGCACAGGCATAGTAATATTGTTTTATTCCCATCAAACTTCTTTCTTGCTATATAGTGTCATATAAATTCATTTTGACTGAAGTTTTCTTTGTTGCTTGGCTTTATTGCAAAATATAATGAAACCTACTCTAGCCACATCAATAATGTGTTTTCTCCCATATGCTCTGATACATTTTCCACTTGGATTAAGGAAAATTAGCTCTGGGGAAAATCAAACAAGGCTCATTTGGATGAGATTGAAAAATAATGAATGCTGCCATTTTGCCAATTCATGAAGGTGCCAGACATTTTTTTCTCTTCTTTGTCTAGATAACAATTCAGTGACAAGACGGCAAAAGCCAACACACTTTAGAGTGATTAGCAAGAACCTTTACATACGAAAAGTTAGCAGACCAGATGGCCCTCTTTATTTGGGTGAGATTTCGTTTTTTCTCCTTTTTAATGCAAAAATGCTCCAGAACTGAAGTAGTTTCATCAGATTTAAAAGAAATAAAGCCCATAAAAAATCTGAGTTTTGACATATTTTTTCCAAGCTATCCTCTAAAAGTCTGGATTTATTTTCTGAAATTCTAAAGAACTGTATTTCTCCAAAAACAGATGTCCAGATTAAGATCTAGGAAAGGATTGCATATACCAGCTTCAAATGAAAGAGATCCGTGGGCCACACCTTCAAACAGATGGAAAATACATCTCCATTTGTAGCATGCAAAGCTGATAGAGGAGATCCCACACTATTGAACATGGATACATGTGCACATCTGAACCTGATCAATGCCAAAAATAGTTGCATGTACAGTTCTTGATCCAAAGGCAAGCACAGGCCAGATTGTTTGATTTAGATGCCCGATCAAAGGATGATTGCATCAAGGCATCAAGTCGAACATGAAGTTCATGAAATTTCCTGTGAATAATAATAGCAATAAAATCTTGACTCAGACGAACAATAATCAGGTATTGAGTAGTCAAATCTATTTGTGTAATTGAAGATTAATAATGAGTGGAGATAATTATGCTAGTAAGGAAATAATCATTTTTAGGAATGTTACTTTTTGTAGTGTTTCATGATATTCCTGGTGGACCTCTGCCATGTAGACATTTTCTCTGTGTTTGCATGCTATTATTTTTGTTTTCAATTGACTTTTCACAGCTTTTAGGTTCAGATTACACATTTTTATCCAGCATCTTAAGATCGGTGTCAGTTATCCTGGAGTTGTACTTAATTTATTTCTCTTCAGATGTGCTTTTGTTCTTCTCTAGTTGCTCACTGAAGTGTAGTTAAGACTGGCTTTTCTGTTTTTCATATTTAATATTTACAAGAACAGATGAATATTTAAAACCCTGTGATGCCACTGGGTCCATCACTCTCTCAACTACAATGTAAAAGCCCATGTATTTTGCATTAGTAGCACCGCAGACATACTGAGCTGTTTGCCAGAAATCTGAACTCTACTTGAACAAGCCTCTGGAAGGTAACTTTGCTTGAAAAGCTTGAGAATATCCTGCTGATGTTTTGCTAGTGAGAGATGAGATGAAATGAAAAGGAAACCTACAATATGTCAGTCCAAACATCCCAAACCCAATTCAAAATACCAGACACCAAACTAATACACTCATGGCAGTGATGTCATTTTTTTTTACACAGTGTTGACTCTGTTGTGTCCTTTTTAGTAAATCCATACTGAAAACAGGTTTAAGAGGCTAAGATCTTTTTGCAAGGTACTGAGAAGTCTTCAATCTAACCCAGTGATGAGCAATTAATTTTCCCAAGAGGCCACATGAGAAACTGGAAATATTATGCAGGGTTGAAGCAATGTAACCTGATCTGATATCCTCAAACTCCATGACATCAACTCCTCAGTTTGCTCCAAGTGAGGGGTGTGTATTGTGCAGGTAATAGGAAAGCACTTTCTCCCTTCACATCCTGTGGCCACCAGCAGACTGAAAGAGCACATGAAGCCTTTGACACAGCTTCTTCTCCTGCCCCATGAGGCACACTTATTTACATTTGATTTCTAATTTCCAATTGACCTCACACAGTGGCTCAGTGGGTTAGTACGCTGAGCTTGTCGATCAGAAGGTCGGCAGTTTGGTGGGTCGAATCCCAAGTGCCGCGTAGCAGAGTAAAAGCCTGTTACTCGTCCCAGCTTCCACCCACCTAGCAGTTCGAAAGCACGTAAAAATGCAAGTAGAAAAATAGGGACCACTACGGTGGGAAGGTAACAGCGTTCCGTGTGCCTTTGGCGTCTAGTCATGCCGGCCACATGACCACGGAGATGTCCTCAGACAAGCGCTGGCTCTTCGGCTTTGAAACGGAGATGAGCACCGGCCCCTAGAGTTGGAAACGACTAGCACACATGTGCGGGGGAACCTTTACCTTTACCTTTTTAGGACAACCAAAGCACCAGATGTCACCCGGAAGCTGTAAAATGCCCAAGTCTGATCTAAGCTAGGGAATTCTGGGAGTTGCAGTCCACAAATCTTAAAGTTCCCAAGGTTGGGCACCCCTGCTCTAATTAATACTTCATAGAAAGCTAACTAAATCATACCCATCCCTTCATAAACAAACAAACAAACCAATGTATGATTTAGTTAGGGAAGATTTAGTTTGGGAAGCCAAATGACTGCACACTGCTGGAGACTTTCTAGAGTAGTGTGTTTCAAACTTGGCAACTTTAAGATATGTACACTTCAATTCCCAGAAGTCCCCAGCCAGCAAAAAGTTGCCAGATGTGAAACACACTCTTGCAGAATGACAGAAAGGCTCTTCCCATGCACCAGTTGGTTTCCTCTCCACTAATTAAGAGCACAAATGCCATTCCTAATTCACAAGCATTTCACCCATAAAGGTAGTGTTCAATTTACAACCATTTGATTATTGAACGTTCAAAATTACAATCTGGGTGCTTGACAACTGGCTTCTATTTATGATAGTTGAAGCATATCAGGATCACCTGCCATTTGCTTCCCACAAGCAAAGTCATTGGGGAAGCCAGCAGGGAAGGTTGTAACTCACCACCACATGTCTTGCTTAATTACCATAGGGATTTGCTTTACAACCATGGGGGGAGAGGAATAAAATTGGGTGCTTAATGACTGCACCTCTTAGTGACAGATTTTCTGGTCCCAATTATGGCCATCAATGGAGAATTACCTGTTTTCCAGTGAAATTTCCAAAGAACATGCCTTGTTCTCAAACTGAATGGGACCTGACAAGAACTAGAGTTTAATAATTCCAGGGGAGAAGAAGGGATTGAGGCCAAGACCATAATTGATAGAGTTTATATGTGAGAGATGGCCTTTACCGTGGCCATTTCTAAGATGACCAAGCTTACTGAGTTTGTCAATAGGCTGATTCAAGGGAACTGCTGAATTACCTAAGGGAAGGATTGTTCAGAGATAAAATACGAGCAGTAAACTCTTCCTACACTTGACACACAGCATGGAAGAAAAAAAATACAAGAAACACCACATTTTCTGTGACACTGTGTAGCTCAGACAGTCTTTTTAGTATGGACTGAAGAACTGGAGATTCACACTTGTGTTTTCAATTTTCTTTACTGTTAAGATTCTAAATTCTGTTTGGGTTCCCATGGGATTTCAGAAATCTTTTCAAAAAATCACCTAAAGGACACATCCTTGCCTCCCCCCACCCCCCCAATGCAGTTAATTGCCACTGTTTTCCAAACCTGTAGTTTAGTTAATGTGTGGTGGGATAATAATAAAGCAGGGATTTCCCCCTATACTCTTATTGATTTAATATCCTCTTTTCTGACAGAATCACTATATATTTGATGTGTTGATGGACTAAACAATAAGAATGACTGCTGATAAATTTCACTGCTAGAATCTACTTTCTTTCAGAGATCAAGTCCACTAGAATATTTCACCCAGTGACAATTGGCTAGAATTTTAAAAAGTGATACATTTAAAAGGTGGGAAAACCATACGTTATCTCACATAGTTGGATAAGGGAACACCTGCTGCTGGCATCAACTTCCCATCGTCCTGTGCACTCCCACAGGGAGGGCCTTCTTACCGCCAGTTAAAGAATGCCGGCAGGTTATTCCCAGGAGAAGAGTGTTCTCTGTGGGCATGCCGGCCCTATGGAACCAACTTCCCACGGAACTTAGGACTGCCCCCGACCTTCGCTCATTTCACCGGGACCTGAAAACTTGGCTCTTCAAGCTGTCTGGCACAGACTGAGGGGTTTTAATTTTAATTGGGTTTTAGTTTTAAATTTTGGGGACTTGAATTAATTAATTGTTTTAACTGATTTTAATTTTTGTATGTTATGCTTTTAATTTTCCCTGTAAACCGCCCTGAGTCTTACGGGAATAGGGCGGTATATAAATTTAAATAAATAAATAAATAAATAAATAAATAAATAAATAAATAAATAAATAAATAAATAAATAAATAAATATTGTAAGGGGTGGAGGGAGTCGTTTCAGAATGACAGTTCTAAGTTGAAGTTATGTGTCTATACGTTACATTTTTTTTTGCTTGAAATATCATTCCAAAACCATTTTCTGTTTACTGCTGCTGCAGTGATTTCTGACTAGGTAGAATATTTCCATATAAGTAGGTTTTGCATTTTGATGTTGGTTCAAATCACTTTTCAAATTTAAGCAGTTTGCATGAAGAAAGGACGCCTAGAGAAACTGGCCAAAAGTTCACTTCACCACAGAAATCAGATAAGATATAACATTTGCACACCAAACCTTTTATGGACTGTGTGTCTCTTTCAGGGGGTGGGGAATAGATGTTTCCTCCAGTTTGGCTTGGTTTTAAATGCAAATTTATACAGTTTTGTGCTTTCCAATCAAAACACAAGCTGCAACTCAGTACTAGTGTGAAATTCACGCTTCTCCAGATTTTGCCATTCACTTCACCAATAACAGTGTATTACAAAGATCAATTTCCAAAACAGATATAATAGAAAAGGGAAATTGCTTGCAAAAATAAGGACAACAAATCTTTTTAATCAGGGGAAAGGTGCAGAAAAACTTATTCACACTGTAGAGTTTTTTTAAAAAAAATAAAACTGAATTTATGTTGAGTAAACAAATTGATAGAAATTAGGTTTTGGGTAATCTTGCCTATGACTTTTTAAAATTTGATTATTTTTACTAGAGGTAATGTTAAATCCCAAATTCCACTAATTGGTATCTAAATGGATATGTAAAGGCCCCAAGATATGTTTGCTGGTTGAACAGAAGGTGTCACACAGATAAACACAAATGCATACAGATAGTTACATATGAAGAAATGACAGCTGAGGGGTTATCTATAAGCAGGAAATTTCTTTGACATTGCAATGCTTTATTTCACTCCTGTGGCCCATGATGACTCCCTAAGCCATCCACCTAGTGTTATTTCCCTCCTCATATCCCATTTCTTTTGAAAATGCTTTTATTATTAATTGTAGGTGTGGGTGATTGCAGTTTCCATGCTCGGCTGAGTTCTATGAGCTCCAGCCTAATGGTATTATAACTCTTAATGGCGAAAATGTCTTCAAAGCTGCAGAACTACTTTGGCTACATTTTCTTTCTTTGACACAAGGCGAGAGAGGAATACGTAGATACCCTCTGCTTCAGCTTACCTGATGATGTGGATAATTGGTTGGGAAAGTGGTGATAATAATTCAATAGATATCTCCACAACTGTAAAAGTGTGAATCCATTTTTTTCCCTTGAATACCTGCATTTCTGCCCTATGTGGGTATACATTTATTTATAGGACTATTTTAAAAAACAAAAAACTAAACAGCTTTCTTGGAATTCTTTTGTTCTTCAGCTATATATACAAATGATGAAACCACAGCCTTTTACCACAATGCAACACTGTCCTGTGATTTATGTCACTTGATTTGCATTATATGAAAGTACTTATTTCTACAGCAGAAGGACTGCACGTGAAAAGGGGAGAAAGAAGTCTAGGAGTGCCTTATACATGAGACAGAATGGCCAGCATCAGCATCCTTGCTTTGGTCACCTTTGTCTAATATTTGAAGTGATTGATGAAAATCCTTGTGTCGAGTTGCATAGAAAGACTTTATATCTGCCTTATAGTATTCTAAAGACAAGCTATTGCTTGATCTGATGAGATGGCTCCATTACTTGTAATCTGAAACTCTATCTTGGCCTTTTTATGCTAACATAATAACATTACTTAAGTTAATAACTTGATTTTTGTACTTTCTGAATAAGTACTACAATTTAACATTGTTTTTTTATGGTTTGTTTTTATTCTACTCAGAGTAGTATATGTGGGGAGGGAGGGAGGGAGGGGCAAGGAAGGAAGGAGGCAGGGAGAAAGGGAGAAAAGGAAGGGGAGGGGAGGGGAGGGGAGGGGAGGGGAGGAAGGAAGGAAGGAAGGAAGGAAGGAAGGAAGGAAGGAAGGAAGGAAGGAAGGAAGGAAGGAAGGAAGGAAGGAAGGAAGGAAGGATTTTTTATGCTTCCTGTCAGGTTTCTATAAGAAAACTCAATGGGTAAACTAGTAGGAAGCTGAAAGTCATTCCAGCTCCCACTGCTGTGACAGAAGACTGAAGAAAGACAATTATTGTCCTGTTGTTCAAGAAAAGAAAAAGAGAGTGAGAATGAGAGAAAGAGAAAATCGTGGTATTATTGACCAGTGAGCTTGACATCAATTCTTGGAAAGATGTTAGAGGAGATTATAAAATAGGTCATCTGTAAAATCTTGAAAATGCTGGGTTTTCTAAAAGTCAGTGTGGCCTTCTCAAGAATCTATCATGTGAAAACAAAACTTCTTTGACAAAAAATCTTTGACAAGATAACTACTTTGGTCGAGAAATGGAATGCCATGGAAAAATCTACCCCAATTTCAGCATAGTTTTTAACAAGATACCTCATGACATTCTTATTAACAAGTTTTACGCTTCCTCTGTTGCAGTGCCTACCCTCTGGAACAGCATCCCCCAGAGATAAGGCTGCCCCCTCTCTCCTGGTTCTATTCCTAGCCTGGTTTTGGTGTTTATTATTTGTTCAATGGCCCCTGTTTTGTTTTGTTGTTTTTGCTCCTACTACATTATTTTAGCCTGGGCTGTCTGTTTGATTCATTTTTTGTTGTAGTTGTTACTGTTGTAGTTGTTTTTATGTTTTCCCTAGTTTTGTACACTGCCCAGAGTCCAATTGAATTGGGCAGCTGATAAATTTAAATAATTATAATAACACTGTAGGCTGGATAGCTCTGTAGTAAGATGGCCCATAACTGGTTGGCTAACTGCCTTCAAAGAAGCATTATTAATGTATCTATATTGAATTAAAGAACGGTAACCAGCGGGGTCCAACAGCAATCTCCCTTAGACCCAGTGCCCCCATGATGTATCTTTGGACCTGTATTTCCTCAGTGAAGGAATATAGATACAATTTTGGAACAAGGAAAGAATGAGTGAATCATTAAGGGAGTACGGGAGGAAGGTGGACTTCAGAAAAGATTACTCAATCATGAGAAAAAAGGAAACTGTGAGAAAAAAATCAAAATATGACATCTTAATTTGGTTTGTTATAAGATGGGGAATATAGTTAAAAGCTTCACTCACAATAAAATCCAATTACAATTATTGTGATTCCTACAGTTGCAGCAGGGAGAGGTATCAGCAGGCAGCTACTCAAGCTTCAATTACCAACTTTTTAAATTGTATGCTTTGATGCTGTACGCTGCTCAAAGTCTTTTAAAGTTGGTAGCCATAATAAATTTTAAGAATAATAATAATTTCTCAAAAACACCTGAAAGTCCTTTTTTGATTCTGTTTTTAGTTCTGCTTGAATCCTGTCCACTACTCCAGCTGTGAATCTAATAACCAGCCTTGCCCAGGTGTTAAATGCCTTGATAGGCGTTTAATGAATGCCACTGAGTGTGGGCCTTAAGATCTTCTTCACTCTTGTGATATATTCACTTCTAACCTTGTACTTGACTTCTGTGTGCTTGATGTTGTCAGCTTGAAGGATGCCCAGGTGTTTGTAGCGATCTTTTTCATCCAAAATTTTGATGTTATTTCAACAGGGCATCTTGATTCCTTCAGTTTTCATGATTTTTCCCCAAACCATGCAATTCATCTTCACCTGGTACTGACCAATTCTTGATCTTCCTTGACCTTTTCTCCACCATTTTGCTGTTGTTACAAGTTCTTTATCTGCACTGTTTCTTCTTTGTCAGGTGTTGAGTGGTTCAGTGCATTCTTTTCAATGATGAATTTGTAGAAACATTTCTGATTTGATTCTGCCTATAATGTACACTTTGAATTTCATATCTGCTGATCTTAGCTATAGCAGTTATTTTTTGCTTTATTTCCAGAGCTTCCTTGATGGTATTTCTTGATTAGGTATTCTTTAGTCTTCTTGTTCTTCAACATTTTTCTTTCATCTGTTCTAGCTTACTTGCATCTCATCTCTGCTTGTTGATCTTATTTTCCAGCCTGGTCTTTCAGTTTGGTGGTGTACTGTATGGATTTTTTTTTCTTCTTTGTTGATTTTGCATCTCAGGTATTCAGTTATACCTGCACCTGTGCTAAAATCAGTTTCTTTCCTTCTTGCAGTGAGCTGGTGCTTATATTTGATACTACAGTATTAGTATCTTCTAATACTTGTACTAGCTGTTTCTTTGTAGCAAGCTTCAGTGCAGGCAACTTTATTCTGTTGATTTTGTGCTGTTTGAGATGCTCAGTTATTCTTTGTTTCAACTCATTTTCTTTTTTTATCTAGAAGACTTTGTTCTTTCTGGGGAGAAGGTAGATGAAAGGGTGCCTAGCTTGGGAACAAAAAATATTTAGGAGTTTGTAAACCTTTGCAGTTCTTCAAATTCTACTTCTGTGGATAAGTAGTTTCATATTATAAATCCATATTGATCTGCTAGCCACTGTCCTGTTATTTCTGATTCTGGATGTTGTTATTTCTAGAAATTTTTCTTCTTATATGCTTGGATTTGTGTGGTGGAGTGAAATCTGGATTCCCAGGAGGGAGGGATTGCATACCAGAGAACGAAGCCTGTCCTCTGTTTAGATAGTTTGATATGTAAAATGAATTAAGATGGCCTCTTCCTATAAATTTTTAGAGTATATTTTTAGTGGTGCAAGTAATTGCTTTAGTTTAGTTTCTGTTTATGAGTGAGGAACAATAAAGGAAATTTCTTAGAAGTAACTCCATATGTCATTCTTGATTTCTAGGGCCTGGGGCAATTGCAGATCATTGTTCCTTTGTTTTCAGTCTTTGTATATTTGCAGTGAGTAAACACCTTTTCTTCTATTGTCCTGCAGCTGTTTGGCCTGGTTGCTCAGCCAACAGTTCTGAGTTCTATAGCCCACTTTTTCCCCCAGATATCCAGAAAGTTCAACACCTAGCATAATTCTTGTTGAGCTGGGTGATCTGGTATGGATTTTATTAAATTATTTCTCACCATTTTATTTATGGGAGAGGTACTTTTTAGCTGCTTCCTCTGATGAGACCTGTCCATTATGGTTGAACCTCTGGCATAGCTATCATCCTGTTGAGCATACAAGACCCCCAACTACATCAAGATAGTGCTTCACTGGGGAATTATTATGATTACTATTATCTTTCTTTTAAAGAAAAAACACTGAAGCACTAATAATAGAGGTTAAAATATATATTTGTACTGACCACAGAATATAACCCAAAAATGCTTTTTCATGAGGCAACTGGACTTTCTTGTTTTTCTTTGAAGACATTTCACTTCTCATCCAAGAAGCTTCTTCAACTCTGACTGGGGAATCCAGTCAGAGCTGAAGAAGCTTCTTGGATGAGAAGCGAAATGTCTTCAAAGAAAAACAAGAAAGTCCAGTTGCCTCGTGAAAAAGGCATCTTTGGGATAACTATGACCTGGATGACTGAGAATCTCCATTAGACCCACAGAATATAACATTATTATTGGGCAGAATTTGGACTACTTAGAAGACAAATCTGAACATTGTCCAGCTCTTTCTCCCTTCCATTATCTCCTCCCCAACACCTATCTTGACAGCTCTCATCGCCCAAACCGATTATTCACGCAAAACCGAAAAGCCTTTACTGCATCAGTAACGGAGCTTGATTCACACTATTTTTATTCCCTTTTAATATTGTGTCTTCCAACTTTGCCCAGCTCTTATCAATCACCTGACAAACCAGGCAGACATTTGAAGCATCAGGTGACATGCATTTCACTAGAACTGTGGTTGGGGAGCAGCGTCCCAATTGTGTCTCAAGGATGTCTGAAAATCTCCTCTATTATTCTCTAGTTTTGTAAACATCTTGTCCATTCAAACCAGACATTTTAGCACACAATGGTGACATGCTGGATTGGATATCTATAATTAAAATTATATAAGTGTTCCTGTTATGAAGCTTTTACTTTTTCAAAATTGTTTGGAGCTATAAAACTTTTTTCAGTTTTTTTTTTTGCTTCAGCAGTAAATTCTGTTTTTTTAGGGAGTTTTCTTTTGTTTGTTTTTGTTTTAAAAGTGGCTTTTCCCATTTTTCAAATTGTGCAAGTGGAACATAAAAGAGCTTGGTCTGCTCTAAGCTTGTTCATATGCTGCCATAAAACTCAATAATCATTTGTTTATGAAAATGGAATGTAGAGGATAATTAGCCCCTAATGTGTGCATAAAGAACAGTATGTTCAAGAATTTGAGGTAACAACAGCTGCTGTGCATTTTTAGTAACCTTGGTTGTAGCTACTTTGAAAGTTATTGTTCAATGGCTTCAGTATGTGATACAAATATATGCTAGTGGTGCATTGGGCAAACACTACATCATCACCAAGTCACTGCACATAACTCTGAGTACTTTTTCATATAAATGTAATGTGTAATGTTGTACACTGTTTACTGAGTGTAGCTTACATAGAGATATTGTTACAGAGCCCTCACTCATCTACCCTGGGTCCAATGAGTTTCCGGGAAGGGCCTAACATATTGCCATCATTGAACGGTCTGAACAAAATACCATCAGCTTCCAGTTAGACCTTCAGATAATATATAATAAATGCATTTGTTAATAAGCTGGAAATTCAGAATAGAAGGGTTTGAACTCAGAGACATAATGCAGCATTACATTGCAGGGGATTTCCTCTACTTATTTAGTAAAAATAATAAAATAAAAACTAAACAAAAAAGCCTCCACCCAATTCTTCCCTATAATAAGGAATATTTCCAAATGAAGAGACAGTTCCTAGCTCTGCTGATAGCTATATTTATGATCCAGATATTTGTCTCTGCTAGCTGGCCACACAACCTTAAAATGCCTGATGGCTAAGCCCTGTGGATTAAGTGTGCGGTTTATGATGAAGTGACTCTGCAATAATATACAATTGTGCTTTTGCAGATGCTGATACTATTAGCTGTAATATGACACAAAGGCAAGGACATCACCCATAGAAATGATGAGCAGCAGGAGGGAATCTCTCAAGGCTATTCAACAAAGAGGTGCAATGGGAGTTAAATACCCGAATCAAGAAATTCAGAGGCATTGCTTGCTATGGGATGCCAAGGTCATATTCGAGTGGAGAGTCAAAATGTCAGGAAGGCAGCTGTGACTGTGCAGTTGAAGCCCTAGCTCTTTTAATCTACACTACAAGCTGGTAGCAGTACCACACTGTAAAAGAGAGGTTGGTGGTTAATAGGAAATGATCTCTTTATCCAAAAACTGCTAATGACCACATGAAATTTTAGTGAGTTGTTACTGTATCAAGAAACCTTCCTCTGATGGAGAAAACAGCACTATTCAGAAAGACCTCCTCAATAAACCCACTTTTTACAGACAAACCCTTCCTGCTGATCCAGATACTTTCATTCATATTTTCTGACATTGGCTCTTGTGAGAATTAAATAGGGCTGCCTGAAGAGAAAAACAAAGGATGGGATTTCTCATGAACAAATGACTGGACCTGTTTTCCACTGAACAACCCCAGCAGCTACTCTTAGAATCCTCTTCTTGTCCAGTAATCCATACACATAAATCTACGCATGGAACTGGGTAGCCTCTATAAGTCCTAGAATTGATATCCATGATTAGAGAGGCTATAAAAATCAGAGAAAACATTTTATGTGATAAAATGCTATAGATGGACTTATTTTATTGAACCAGCAGACTGCTACCAATGTCATTGATTGCTTGTCCAGCATATAACCTCTGGGTAACTTCCACTGTTTCAGACTGTGGTTTGTGCTCCAAGCTTGTTTCAATATAATTTCTGAATGTTTCATTACCGAACTAGGTAACACAAGCATCAGGACTTTCTTGTCCTATTCTCCTTAGCTTATAAATGCCTTGTGTGCCAGTGTGCGTCAGTTGGTCGTGCGATTGTTTGTTTGTTTGGGGCTATATTTGAATTTCCACTGTTTTAATCCACTTGGTGTATTATGTTCAATATCATTTGATTTCTGAGTATATACAGTAAGATTAGGTATAAATGTTTTATTGGTCTTACACTCTATTGTCCTGCTTTAGGAACTGATTCAGTATTCAAAGGAGACAAAACACTATACCTCAGTGATTTGGTCTCGCCACATTCCTCCTTTCAGATTTGGTCCAATTGCAGTCACCTACATATTATTACATAGTTACATAATAATATAATTGACATTTAAAACCATTCAAAACATCTGAGTTGATATATCTTACATTTTTCAAACCCACATTGGAAAAAGCTAGCATGGCAATGCCATTCAAAACCAAGAAAACCCCAGAAGCTATATATTTTATGAAAAATGACCTAAAGGATGTTATGCTATGGTTTGATATCCTCAGAGTTATAGAGAAGAAAAAAAAGCATGGGAATTTCTTGATTGGGAGAAGAAACTATTGATTTTATAGATTTGATTTTGGAACTTATGGTGAATATTGTATTCTGAGAACAGTAGATTCTTGTAATTCTAGTCACACAGACTAAAAGGGATGGATAAGAAAGCATTTAAATATATGATGTTAGTGCTAAAAACATTTGACTTTGTCCATGAGCAAATTAAGTTTAGCCTGTAGATTATCAGATAGTGTTTATTGTTATTCCTGTTCATGACACATGTATCAGGTGACTCTCCTTCTCAAAGAAAACCAGCTCCCATTCTCCCATTTTTATCCAAACCCCATTGTTATTAAATCTGTTGAATAAACACTTGTAATGTGAAATTTGTATCTGTCAACAAGCATAATCGTAGGAATCATGTGTCAACACCAATAAAACAATTGGTGATGAAAAGGTGAGTATCTGATAAGGTATGCTAACAAGTAGAGTAGAGATTGTTTAATGCCAAGTGAAATTCAATCTTGTCCAGAGTACAAGGACAAATAGCAAGAAAAATTAGCTCTAGAAATGAGGAGGAAAACATAGAGAAAATAAGTGAGCACCAGGTGACCTTCATGTGATGCAGCTGCAAGGAGAAAAAACACAATTATTGATGTGTAAATTTCAAAATGGCTAAGAGTAGCACCATGGTACAAGACTTTGCCGAACCATCTTTTGGAATATCTTGTCCTATTTGTTTGTTTCATTTGTAATGTAGTGATGATTTTTGGGTGGGCAAATAGTTGTACATTCAACTAAAACCAGGTAGCTAAACAAAATATTTTATAAGAATGTTTTTAATCTGTTTTGTTTGTGGTGGAAGTACTACTTACAACAGGAAACAAAAGCATTCCCCCAGAAGGACCTGTGAATATCAGAGTATATAAAGCAGTGGTTCTCAACCTTTTTTTTCACCACAGACCCCCCCTTTAAATACCTTTTGTGGCTATGCACCATGGCCATATACCCCCAAGACTTAACTAAGACTTAAATCATAACTATTCTTCACACCTTTGTGGATACCATGTGATGACTTCATAGCCCCCCAGGGGTTCGCCGATCACAAGTTAAGAACCACTGATGTAAAGAATTACTTAGCCTCATGAGCCAGTTTGTATTTCAGAGGAGAAGGGGACATGGGCTTCAATATTCCGTCAATGTCTATGTGGTTTGCAGAGTCAGCATATTTTTTCCAACAATCTGGGTCCTCATTTTACTGACATTGGAAGAATGGAAGGCTGAGTCAACTGCTGACAGTCGGCTGAATTAGCCTGCAGTGCTGCATTCTAACCACTACACCACCACAGCTGTTTTGCCCTTTGTTTGTCCAGATTGCAATTTATGCAGAAAGATTTCTTACTAGGCTTCCTGATCAGTATTCTGCCCAAGGCCCATTAGAGGAGACAGCCTATGCCATGCCTGTGCCACTTAGACTGAACAAGTTGGACCCCAAGTACTCACTTCCTAGGAGATATCAGTGGCTGGCAATAGCCAAAAGTTATCTTCCTGCCAAATTCCAAATGAGGTTGTCTGACATTTCTGTTAACTCCTGGATATTCCGTAACAGCCAGAAGCCCATGCTCACACAGCGTATTTTTGAAGTTTGCTGTGATTTTAAAAATCTAATTAGATTTTCCTAGTCTCACACTGGTTTTTATCCCCTTCACTGGTCTGATTGATTTCTTCAACATTCTAATTCTCCAGGTCCTGCATCAGTCAACTATATTGTTTAGATGGAACAGTAGGACTCTTCCGCCTTCAGATTTTTATTGTTGTGGAACTCTTCAATAATTAATTCGAGTACTCTCCTCATTTTATATTTCATTTGGGAGCCAACTGTGCTTTTTGTCTTTAGCACAACAGAAAAACCAAGACTATACAGAGGGGTGAGATTTGCACTGGGTATGTTAATTAGATGTCTGCACAATACTAACAAAACCTTGGCATATTAGGCTAGCGTCTCACGTATCATCTTTAGGGATTTGAGTTGGGTTTGGTTGAAAGTCTTCCCTGCATGTTAGCAGAGTTTAATTTCTGCAATGCCACCTAATCCGTAAGCCTATCATTGATATTGGGGTTGGTAATCTGCAGCCCCCAGGGCCACCTGGGGCCCTCTGATTCCTATTTTGCAGCTGCTTGAAAGCTCTCAACTGATTACGGTTGCTAAAAATTGGCAGCATCATTTCCTGCCATTGTGAGAATGAACAATCCTTTTAAAATGTAGCACAAGCCTCAAATTGTGGGAGTTACAATGGAAGCTACAGTTCCTTAGGACAGAAAGGGCGGTGATAAAATATCAGCCAGTGCATGGGGAGGGTCCTTTGTTTGATATCTTTTTTTTTAACCCTTATTTGTCCTGTTCCCTCTTTCCCCACTTTTCTGCAACCAGTGTTTTTCTCTTTCACTTCCCACTGCAGTCACCCATAGTTTTTCTTCCATCTCTTTTAATTTTTCCATTTCTAAGAGGATGATGAAGAAGAAGAAGGCATATCTGTTCAATGTGTATTTTTCTATGTGAAAGTGGTTGGTAGGAAAAACGATGAAGGTAGGCAATAAGTTAATTTATTTAATTCTCTATGGATGCAATGGGTTACTGGCATCTTAAATATCTCTAATTTTTCTATTTCCTTAAGTCTAAACATATGTTGTAGCTATTACAGGAATAATTACTACGTTTTTAATTAATTGATACCATAATGGAACCAGCTTCCTGTTGAGCTCCGGATGGCTCCTGACCTTCGCTCTTTTCGCCGCGACCTGAAGACTTGGTTATTTGAACTTGCCGGCCTGGACTGAGGGATTGGGGTTTTAGATTTTAAATTCCAAATTTTAAATTTTAGAACGTGTTTTATTGCTTGGGCTATTTGGTTTAATTTATTTTAATTGTTGTATATTATGTGCTGTATATTGTGTTTTAATTGCCCTGTACACTACCCAGAGTCCTTCGGGAGAGGGGCGGTATATAAATCCAATAAAATAAATAAATAAATAAATAAATAAATAAATAAATAATGTACAGCAAAGCTTGGTACCATTTGCCACTCATTCTGAGTATACTTCCAAGAAAACAAACAAGCATGGTTCACAAAACAATAGGCAAAGTAAAAAAAGTCCCATAACTCCCAAGTAGGGATATGTTCAGTTATGAGTGAGGGTATGAATTGGTATTCACCCATCATAATCTATTAAGGACATGGGCTACAAGTAAGTTAAAGAACAGATGTCCATAGCAAAACTCCTTTTTCAGCAGCCTCTTTCCCATTTGAAACATATGCTCTGAATCAAGCTTAGTTCTATCAGGTCTTCTAAAAATAAAATCTTTAAGTCAGCTGTCATTGCTTGGCTAGACAATCAACTAATGGGCTTCCTCTGAGAACTTTACATTTTACAGTGATACAGCTTTTTTTTCCTAGGCATGGAGGAGGGATCAGCTGTAATTATGGAATCTGTCTCACCAAGCTCCTTTGTTAGTAAGAACCCTTATCTGTTTAAGGTAGATATATTTAAAATGCTATCAGAGAAGAAAGGGAACAAGGAAAGTAGTATAGGGCTTCCTGCCTGAGCAGGAGGTTGGACTAGGAGACCTCAAAGGTCCCTTCCAACGCTGTTGTTGTTGTTGTTATAAAACTTTTATTCATAAAACATGAAACTCAGTCAACTGAACACTCAAATTGACTGGCACTAATGATTGTCACGGGTTGCTGCCGGCATCCTAGGTGTCAACCAGGTATCTCCTTAAAATGTAAGATGTTCTGAGTAGCGCAGTTTTTTGTAGTTTTGCTGCAGTTATTGCAGGAAGCTGCAATTTCTTGATGTATTTTGCAAAGTTTTTGGACATAGTTCCCAGTGCTCTGATGACAATGGGTATCACTGTTACACGTTTCATCCATAATTGTGCAGTTTCGATGGCCAGGTCGCGCTATTTCGTACCTTTTTTCAGTTCTTTTTCTTCGACTCTGGCATCTCCTGGTACAGCGACGTCAATCAACTGTACGCTTCGGTTCTCTATGACTGCGATATCTGGCGTGTTGTGTTCCAAATGGCGATCTGTCTGGATTCGGAAGTCCCACAAGATCTTCACCCTCTCATTCTTGACTTTTTCCACCCTATGTTCTCACGACTTTTCGGACACAGGCAAGTTCTATTTTTTACACAATGCCCAGTGGATTAGTTTAGTTTTTTACTACTACTACTACTACTACTACTACTACTACTACTACTACTATTATTATTATTATTATTATTATTATTATTATTATTATTATTATTATTATTATTATTATTATATCTTAGAACTCAGAATGAAAGAAAATCCAGATTTAGGGTTGAACCAAAAGTGTTGTGCAAACCCACTCCTCAATTCATATTTGGACACACTTCAATCATTTTGGAGGGGGAGAAAAGTTCAAAAAATAAAGAGGTAAAATTTTTACATCTCAACTCACCAACTGTTCTTATAAAACTCTCATTTTGTCTCCATGGTCCCTGGATTTAAAAATCATGAGTGTCTCCAAAAAAATAAGGGCTTCTATTCCAAAATGCAGTGTATATTTTTCCTCATTTGGCACTCAAAATCAATGCACTCACCAGGGGAAATGGAAAAAAAAAGAGTTCTGTTGTTGTCTCATGCTGCAGCTGGAACATCAGCACTGCTGCCTCTGTGAGAGACTAACTTGTTTCGGGGAGAGGTTAGGAATTTTATCCCAAGGTCCGGTGGCCAGGATACATCCCCAGAGGTTGCTATTATTGATGGACCAAATCCAGATAAACAAAGTGGAAGCCAATATTTATAATACAACATTGGTTTATTCTTGCAAACCACCAACATCACATGCAATGTAATACACCGCCCCCTGTAAAAAGCAGCTTTAGATGCCACGCCAGGCAGATGCTGTTCATCAAAGAAAATAAAGTCTTCCATTTGCCCAATCATTTGCACATGTGTAAAGTCTCGCCAAGCCGGGATCAACAAATTCCATCCAGTTGGAAAGCTGCCAGACCCCCAGCAGCCTTTGGTTTTGCTTATGGAGAGATCTGGAAGCTTGGGGGGGGGGAAGAGAGACAGATAAAGAAGGAAAGTGCAAATCAATCACTTTCTAGTTGATTATGTTTATGTTGACTCAGAAAGCCCATTCCATTCCAGTTCCACATGAATCCAGGTTTTTTTTTAAAAGAAATCCACATAAAACTGTGTTACACATTTTCTTAATTTATTTTTTTTGCAAAATACTTGTTTTTATGCTTTTTCTCTCAAGCTAAACTTTTAAAAGCATATTTTCCTACTCTGTCAAGCCAAGGATTGAATGGAAGTGTTTAGGAAGTCCGAACTTCAGTTTGGCAACTCTAGATTTTGATGACTACAGACTGGAATTTGCAAAGTACAGATTATTCAAGCCATCAAGTAAAATACCTTTATGGGTTATAAATATACATAAGGAAGGAGTGGATAAATAGCATAATTATAAAATGGTACCAAAGTTGGCAGTTTCTCCTAGACTTTGGGTTTGGATATCACACTAAGCTATGATTTCCTTTACCATTATTGATTGAATAAATCATAATTGCTGGGTCCATCAAACATACAAAGCCATAGACCATGATTTACAAACCACAACTTCTGGCATCTTACTCCACACTACGTAAAAACACATTATTGTATTTTGTGATATGCAAACCTAGGCATTAAGTAAAAATACATCCATTGCAGCCCACAGAATGGAAAATAGCACTAAGTGAAACTATTGTACACAGAGAGAATAAATTTTAAAGGAAATCTTAAAGCACTGGAATTGATTGGCCTATCTACCTTAATGCATTTCATTGAAAGAAGGGACTCTTGTGATTCCATAGTTTGTTCTATCAGGAATTCCCTCCTCACTGATTGATGGTCTTGAAATCCTTGCCTCCTCTATTTATTTATTTATTTATTTATTTATTTATTTATTTATTTATTTATTTATTTATTTATTTATTTATTTATTTATTTATTTAGAGGTATATATGGCCGCTCAACACTCATACATAACTCTGGGCAGCTAGCAATATTAAAAATAATGCAAACAAATACAAACAATATAAAAATCTTAGCGGGGGGGAGGGAATAATACAAAGTTTACAATCACTCTGCATAACCAAGCAATGGGTTCCATCCTACAGCTGGGACACCAGGTTTGGGCACAAAGCCAGGTCTTTAAGACCCTATGGAAAATCAGCAGGGACCCGGTCCATCTGATCTCTGGAGAGAGGACGTTGGTGGGTGCCATGACAGAAAAGGCTGTCCTCTGGGGCCTTGTTAGCTAACAATCTTGCCCTTTCCATTGGATTGGATGAGACAGGTAAAAACAACTGGCAAGAAATGAAAAAAAGCAATACCTTACAGACTGTTCTTTTAAACAGAGTTTTCTATTCTTTATATATTCATTAAATTTAGAGGCCACACATCTCACCACTGAGGTGACTCTGGGCAGCTTACAGACAACAAAGAGATAAATATAAAAAGAGTTAAAATTAGAGTTACATAAGAACTAAGATCAAAGGGATGGGTGACATGGGTGAGGAGTGAGGTCTTCTTATCCTGTTAACTACTTCCAACAAGCATCCTTCCCTTATTGATAATACTCAGTGTGTGTTTGTGTGTGTTTGTGGGTTAAACATGTAGCCACACTTTCCCTTCCCATCATCCTATGCAGCAGTAAGCACTGCATGTATTCTGTCATGTGACACAAGACTTAGTAAAGTCAGACTCCAGCTGCTCAACAGCACTTATCCAGTAGCTGCATCTTAGTTGCATAAATCTGACAAACAGTGGATAGCAGCCAAGAAAGGAAAAACTCTATTTCTTTGCTGCCACATAGTTTTCAATAGTTCAACTGGTCAACAGCTCAGTAATCATCTTGGAGAAATTATATGAATGCACCCCAGAGTATTCCACAGCTAAGCACACTTTATGCAAACACACACTCACCTTTCATGAACTCTGACTCTGAGGACGCTTAAGCAGAAGCTATAACTGGGCAGCATACAATCCCAAGAACCACTACACTACAGAATTGAGTTCTTTGATGCCATCCCAGAATTATGTGCTCACCATTTACAACCTTACAATCCCAATTGTGGTTGTAAGTCAAAGACCATCTGTATCAGAAGAGCTCTCAATCAATCAATCAATCAATCAATCAGAATAGAGCTGGAAGGGATCTTGGAGGTCTAGTCCAACACGCTCAAGCAGGAGATCCTATATCATTTCAGACAAGTAACTGTCCAGTCTCTTCTTAAAAACCTCCAGTGATGAAGTACCTACAACTTCTGAAGGCAAGCTGTTCCACTGGTTAATTGTTCCCACTGTTAGGAAGTTTCTCCTTAATCCCTTGATTAGTTTCCATCCCAATCTCTCTGATTATACTAATTAACTAATTAATTAATCCTAATATCTCTGATGATTCCAGGAAGATGAAGTTTGTTGGTCTAAAGAATAAATGTCATTTGTTCCTCTGATTCTGTCTTATTCCATGCCTTTGTCTTGTTTCACCAAAGGGCAATCAGGCACATCAAGACCAGAGCTGGGGCATGTATCAAAAAACATCAAGATGGTAGTGATGAGTGCATGAGTAAAGCCTCCCCTCTTTCAAGGTGCATCATGCCCTGGAAACAAGCAAGAGTTTTGAGAATGTAGGAACCCCAGGACCCTCAAGTAAGAACTATTTGTTGCTATTCAGACATCCTCTGCTTCTTTGAAATGGAGCAAAGTAGCATGTATTTTTAAGCATTTTCTTGAGAAAGCCTTTCTGTCCATGTGGTTCTACAGGGTTAACCAAGCAGTGACTTCCCTTTTAACAATAATTCTGGCCTTCATAGTCCAAGTCTTCCCTCTCTGGTAGAAACAAACAGATGATGGATGCCAAGATCACTGATCCTTGTTGCACACATTGATCAGAGTGCAGTGATTCGGCTCATGCTTTGCAAATCCATTACATAACGTCTTCAATGTCCTTTAAATCTTCACAGAATGAGAATGACTTGAAAAGGTTCAGTGTCAGCTCCAGCCCACTCTTTTTCTGCTTCCTTTGACAAGCTTTTTTAGACTTGAGGCATGCAGGGAACACAGCTGGTGGTGCTTGGAACAGCCAGGCCTTTTCTAGCAGGAAGAATAGAGCATAAAATAGCATAGAAAGGAAATTTGGTCCAGGTCCAAGAAGTTGGACTGACTGGATTTTTCCTATTGCTCACATTGGCTAATAAAAGATTCAACTTACATTTTTCCACCTCCCAATATTAATTTTTCACTGCAAGAAAGGGATGAGAGAGAAAAGCAAACCATCCAGTGACGAGATCTGTCTCCATTGTATCTATAAAAATTGACTTTAGTGAGAGCAAGTTCACTTTGTATCCAACTATAACTCAATCATTTTCTGTCAAGAGCACCCAGAAGTTTATAAACTCATGAAAAAGGAAGGGCCACGTATTAAGATAATGCATAAATCTGGAATATTAGGCCTTTACAAATAGCCATGGATTGTTTTGTAAAAGAAATAATAATAATAATAATAATAATAATAATAATAATAATAATAATAATAATAATAATAATAATAATAATAAGTTGGAAGGGACCTTGGAGGTCATCTAGTCCAGCCCCCTGCTCAGGCAGGAAACCCTATACCATTCCAGGCAAATGGCTGTCCAGTCTCTTCTTAAAAACTTCCAGTGTTGGAGCATTCACCACTTCTGGAGGCAGGTTGTTCCACTAGTTAGTTGTTCTGTCAGGAAGTTTCTCCTTAGTTCTAGGTTGCTTCTCTCCTTGACTAGTTTCCATCCATTGCTTCTTGTCCTGCTTTCAGGTGCCTTGGAGAATAGCTTGACTCCCTCTTCTTTGTGGCAGCCCCTGAGATATTGGAACACTGCTATCATGTCACCCCTCACCCTTCTCTTCATTAAACTACACATACCCAATTCCAGCAACCGTTTCCTATATGTTTTAGCCTCCAGTCCCCCAATCATCTTTGTTGCTCTTCTCTGTACTCTTTCTAGAGTCTCAACATCTTTTTTACATCATGGTGACCAAAACTGGATGCAGTATTCCAGATGTGGCCTTACCAAGGCATTGTAAAGTGGTATTAGTACTTCACGTGATCTTGATTCTATTCCTCTGTTAATGCAGCCTAGAACTGTGTTGGCTTTTTTGGCAGCTGCAGCACAGTGCTGGCTCATATTTAAGTGATTATCCACTAGGACTCCGAGATCCCTCTCACAGTTACTACTATCGAGCAAGGTACCACCTATACTATACCTCTGCATTTGATTTTTCCTGCCTAAATGCAGAACCTTACTTTTTTAACAATTGAATTTCATTTTGTTAGATAGTGCCCAGTGTTTGAGTCTGTCCAGATCCTCCTGTATCTTAAGCCTATCTTCTGGAGTATTGGCTATTCCTGCCAGCTTGGTGTCATCTGCAAATTTGATGAGTTCCCCATCTATCCCCTCATCCAAATCGTTGATGAAGATGTTAAAGAGCACTGGGCCCAGAACAGAGCCCTGGGGCACCCCACTACACACTTCCTTCCATTTAGATAGCCTGTTTAAATGACAGAATATGCTTGGGAAAATTCCATATTTTATGGTTGTGTTTCTACATTTTCTACATGCCAGTATCTACTGTGAATAGAAAATCCACTTCAGGATTAGCAAAACAATATAAGGCTACTTTGAGTACAGAAAACAAAAATGCATTTCCTAATACACAAATGAAATAATTCCTGCCTTTGAGATGTAGAGTTTTCTGTCAATCAAAGTCTACTCCTGGTTCTTTCACAGAGATGTCTATGTTGTTTTCCTGGCAGATGGCCATGTTGCTTTCATTCTACCTTGGTCGTAATCAGTCTGATCCTGCGTGGCTTTTCTTCATCAGCCAAGGTCAGCCAGATGCCTCATTGTAAGATGAGAGGATGAATGAGAAAGAAAAGAAGGAATGCAAAGAAGACATTTTGTTGTTCTTGCAGGTAACTTCTGGCTGCACTAAAATATTATAACATGAACAAACCATTTTAATAGCCAAAGACTGTATCTTTTTATATAGTGTTTTTTTTAAAAAAAATAACCTTCATTATAACATAAAAATGTAGAAATTAGAAAAAGAGAAAAATGCAATGAAACAAGTAGAAAGTAATGACTTTCTTTGGTATAGTAGATTACAAAAATAATATAACATCAACCTTTTGCTTTACATTTTACAACATTTTGACCCATTTCTATAATTACAAAAGGGAGGGGAGGGAAGAGGTGAAGGGTTAACCAGACAAACAGTTAAAGTTAATCCGTCCCTTCAGGATGGTTCATACAACCTAGAAACTCAGGAGAGAATGTCCATCCTTATCATTAATGAAGGAGAGGTGTTGTTTCCTGAAATACACAGCCAAAACTTCTTTGCTCTTTGGGTTTTATTTATTTATTTTATTTATTTAATACTATTTCTATACCGCCCTTCTCCCGAAGGACTCAGGGCGGTGAACAGGGCAAGAATAAAAATACAGATTACAAAAGTTAAAACAAGATTAAATAAATGCCCACATACTAAAATACATCTTTAAAACTCAATAAAATAACCATAACAACCCCCCCAATCCCTTCATCAGGCCAGGCCAGCTTGTTCAAAAAAGTATGTTTTTAGCTCGCGGCGAAAGGAGCGAAGGTCGGGCGCCGTCCAGAGCTCAACCGGTAGCTGATTCCATAGCTCCGGGGCGCCCACAGAGAAGGCTCTCCCCCTGGGGGCCACCAGTTGACATTCTCTGACCGGTGGCACCCTGAGGAGGCCCTCTCTGTGGGAACGCACAGGGCGGAGGGAAGTCGATGCCGGCAGCAGGTGTTCCCTCAGGTACTCCGGACCCCTGCCATGTAGGGCTTTGAATACCATTACTAGTACCTTGAATCTCACCCGGAAGGCAACCGGTAACCAATGCAACTCGCGAAGCAGAGGTGTAACGTGGGAGTATCGGGAGACTCCCAACACAACTCTCGCGGCTGCATTCTGTACCAGTTGGAGCTTCCGGGTGGTCCTCAAGGGCAGCCCCATGTAGAAAGCATTGCAGTAGTCTAGTCGAGAGGTCACGAGCGCATGAGTGACCGTGCATAGATCATCCCGGCTTAGATAGGGCTGCAACTGGCGCACCAGGCGAACCTGGGCGAAAGCCCCCCTAGTCACAGCTCCTATGTGGTCTTCCAGGGTGAGCCGTGAATCTAGGAGGACTCCCAAGTTGCGAGCCCTATCTACGGGGGTAATAATTTGCCCCCCATAGCGAGAGGTGGAATGTCCGAATAAACCCGGGATGAAGGTATGCAAAGCCACTCGGTCTTGTCGGGGTTGAGTTGAAGTCTGTTCCTCCCCATCCAGACCTGAACCGCCTCCAGGCAACGGGACATCATGGTGAGGGCATCACTGGGGTGGTTTGGGGTCAAAAGGAAAAGCTGGGTATCATCAGCATACTGATGATACCCAACTCCAAAACCACGAATGATCTCACCCAGCGGTTTCATATAGATGTTGAACAGGAGAGGCGAGAGGACCGACCCCTGAGGAACTCCACAAATGAGAGACCTCGCGGTCGACCTCTGCCCTTCTGCCAACACCGACTGCGAGCGTCCCTGGAGATAGGAGGAGAACCACTGTAAAACCGTGCCTCCCACTCCCAATCCCCTGAGACGCCGCAGCAAGATACCATGGTCGATGGTATCGAAAGCCGCTGAGAGGTCTAATAGGACCAGAACAGAGGAATGCCCCCTGTCCCGAGCCCTCCAGAGATCATTCACCAGCGCGACCAATGCCGTCTTCGTGCTGTACCCGGGCCTGAAATCCGATTGGTACGGGTCTAGATAATCCGCTTCATCCAGGACCAGAGGGAGCTGATGTGCCACCACACTCTCAACAACCTTCGCAAGAAAGCGAAGGTTGGAGACAGGACGAAAGTTGTTCAATACAGCTGGGTCCAAGGCAGGCTTCTTGAGGAGAGGCCTCACCACCGCCTCTTTCAAGACGGCGGGGAAGCTGCCCTCGCTCAAAGAAGCCGATATAACTGCCTGGAACCAGCTGCGTGTCCTCTCCCGGGCTGCATAGACCAGCCAGGAAGGGCACTGGTCCAATAAACATGTGGTGGTGCTCAGCCTCCCCATGATCCTGTCCACTTCCTCCGGAGTCACAGAATCAAACTCCTCCCAGGTGATATCGACAAGACCGCCCGTGTCCTGCTCGACAGACTCTGCCCAGTCAGAGTCCAGACCGGTCCGAATCCGAGCGATTTTGTCCGACAGATGCTGGTTAAACTCCTCGGCACGACCCTGCAAGGGTTCCTCCCTCACCTCCTGATTCAGGAGGGAGCGAGTCACCCTAAACAGGGTGGCCGGGCGATTATCTGCGGACGCGATAAGGGTGGCGAAGTGGTTAGACCTCGCCTCCCTTATCGCAGCAAGATAAGACCTAGTATAGGTTCTTAGTCGCAATTGGTCGGATTCGGATCGGCTGGATCTCCAACCGCTCTCTAGACCCCGTCTCCAATGCTTCATCTCCCGGAGCTCCGCGGAGAACCATGGAGCTCGACGGGATCTGCACCGGGTCAGGGGCCGCAGGGGTACAACTCGGTCAAGAGCCTCAGTGGCTGCCCTTTCCCAGGCTTCCACTAAGGTGTCTGCCGAGCTGTGATCAAGGGAGGCAGGTGGGGACCCCAGCGCCGCCTGGAACCTCTGGGGATCCATTAAGCGTCTGGGGCGGTCTGTGTTTTGGATGGGTAGAGGGTGATGTTGTGCATTCCTGCTCCTGAAAAATGATTGGTAGGACATGTTGGCATTGAGGCAAGTGGGAAGTATGGATCTGCCTTGTGTGGACTCATGATGTTGTCTGATTTGAGCAAATGAGATGATTTGTTTCCAGGTCCAGGTCCACCTGAAATCATACCAAAATGAAATTTCCATTTGAAAGTTTCCGATAGGTAAAAACTCTTGTTCTCTGATTCCTGAGCTCATAATCATCTCCTCCCTTCTTCATAAAAGTTAAACTGCCAAAACAATCAGGCCAAGAAGCTATCATTTCACCAGAATAATGGGTATTGAGTCTGGGCGGCTATGCAGCTCTTTCTTATGACAACCACTTCTGAGGGTGTTTTTTTTTTTTTGCAAATCCCCAGACAAATGCACCCAACATGAAATAAAAATGTAGGTGGAGAACAAAGCACTGATTGAATGCCATTCTTTTCACCCTCCTATTAACCCACTGAATGGAGCAATGATTGGCTCCTGCCGGTTCACTGTGTTTTGAAACTCCAGAAGAACCAGCTTCAATTGATTTCTCAGGGATTTCTTGGGTAGTATGGAAGTGTCTTCTCTTTTTTTCTTATTATGAACTTGATGAACTTTAACCTTTTTCTGTAATACTTCTGACTCTTAAAAGAGTTTGTGATGGGTCATGGAAGTTTTTTTTTTCCTTTAAAAAAATACAAGGTTTAATCCCTACAGTAACTGTGCAACTTGTCCTATGATTCTTGGGATTAGAGCAACGATGTGAAGTTAACATTGTGGACAAGATATATAGGCAATGATACAATAGATGGCAGGATCTCCTGAGAAATTCCATTTTTCTCTTTCAGCTTTGTGGCCACCATGATGCCAAAACTGTTATTCAAAATACGGAGCTGAAAATAACAATAGCAAAGTACTGTACCAGAGAGAAGCAATGAAGGGCAGTGTAAAGTTTTGCCATTTGCTGATCCAAAGGAAGTGCATGGGATCTATTACAGTTTGGCAGCAATCTTATTTTTCCCTTCTGGAGCTTCAAAACTGTCTTATATACTGAGATGGTTTTCATCTGGTTAAAGGGGGGGGAGAAGAGTCTTATTAGCTTCCTTCAAAGCACAGAGACTTAAGAAGAAGAAAAGAAAGATGTGGGAGGATAGAAGAGACCCACAACGTAGCAGAATGATGTCGGGGTGGGAGTGGGCCAGTCATTTTGCCCAGATAATGTTGTCATATTTGGTAAAGCCTTTAATGCTGGAATTTATTTATTAATGAGGCATGGGTTATTACCCACCATCTGTCTTGTGTTAGCAGTGAGCTGTTTCAGATTATGATAATGCATTTTTGATTTGAGTTGCGTTGAAAGCCAGAACAAGGCATCTCATGTGCAGACCACTTTGAGGCCTGCTGTTTTCAATTCCTCTTTATAGAATGAGCTTTTATTTGATTTGTTATGGAGATTTTTTTTCTTCTGTTGCCAAAACAGCTGCAAGCCTGGAAGGGAAGGAGACACAGGGCCACATCAAACTTGTTAGCTCGTAAAAGAAACAGAATGTTCCAGGAACAAAAAGAAGGGGTGGGGGAGAGGGAAAAAGAGAAGAGAGAGACTGAAAAGGAAATAAAAGAAGGGAAGCCATAAAAGAAGAAAGACAAGGAGGACTAAAAGGCTTAAGCTTTCTCCAACGTGGGTTGGGCTATTCATTTGGTTCGTATATGATGGGGATGTTTAAAAAAAAAACTTGTGCAATTATAAGCAGCATATGACAAATTATTGTGTTTATAATTTTAATTTAATGGCCCAGTTAACACAAAGGATTTTACAAAGTTGTATTCCTTGAATGAAACAATACATAAAACATTTTCTAAAATAAGCTACGGGAGGGAGGGAGGGAGGGAGGGAGGGAGGGAGGGAGGAAGGAAGGAAGGAAGGAAGGAAGGAAGGAAGGAAGGAAGGAAGGATGTAATTTTAAACATGCAGGTATAATTATGTCCTGTGGAGCAAAATATGCTGCAACTTGTCTAAATAAACAAACTTCACTGTACAAAGATGGGGGAACTAAAGAAAGCTTTGTTCTCTTGCCTGTGAATGTGCAAGGCTCACTCTTGCCTTGTTCTCCCTTACTCTACGCTTGAAGACTCTGTACAGAAAAGTTCTGAGATTATCTCTTTGAGGTCCATACTTTCCAATTTTCTCAAAAGGCAAAGCATCAGAAAGTGGGTTGTGTGGATCAAAGTTGGGCAATTACATGGTGGTTTAAGTATATTAACAGCTAACAAGCAGTGAGTCTAGAGGTCTGGGCCTAGGAATGCTGAACTAATTGACCCATTTATTAATAAAATGTAAAACAAATTAAAAATTAAGCCCATTATGGCTTTGGCATGCATGAAGAAGGGACATTTGGGATTTTGCTTAGCATCTAGAGCAGGGGCCCTCAACCTTGGCAACTTTAAAACTTGTGGACTTCAACTCCCAGAATTCCTCAGCCAGCAAAGCTTGAGGACCCCTGATCTAGAGTATATGTGTGGTGAATGTAAGGGTACCAGATATCTGAACAGGCAAAGGAGAACATGGGCAATTGGAAAGGAGGTCAGATTGGTGGAGGGGAGGAAGGAAACGACACTGTTTAGCTTTCTTGGAATCTGCAACAAAAATGATAATAAACAAACTGCAAAAGAAATGTACTTGGGCCTACATGTATGTGAAATTACCTTTTCAACTTCTGAAAGACTGAGGGGGTTTTTTTTGCCCAGTTGCTGTATTTTTCCAGCAAATCCTTATTTTCAAGAACCTATGCTAGTGATAATATAGCGACAATGTGTTCTTTAAATTTTGCTGTGAAAATATGATGAGTCATGTGATCTACAGACTAGAGTGACCATTGAGTTGAAGATGCTGGATTGAAACTGATTGCTGGAATCAGGAAATAACGCGAATCGTGGAAACCTGGGTTGAGAGATGAGGGAGGGGGGAATCCACTGAGGAAAGAAGCAATTTACAAAGTCACAATACATGAACATTTGAATGACTACAATTGTGAAAACAAGAAAAAAAGCTAACTACTTAAAAAGCTGAACAGTATTCAGTTTTAAGTTTATGTCTTCCAGATGGAAGACATGAAGACCAAAAAGAGGACATGTTCTCTTTTTGTCAGATGTGTGGTAATCGTAGGTGTGTATAAACTTTTGTTGTTCCATTTGTATCCCAGGTTAAATTCCAGAATTAAAAGTTATCTTTAGATCAAATCTGATTCAGAACAAACCTAAATCAATCTCAACTGCATGTAGCCAAGAATATTAACAAAATCAATAGCCTATGAGTAATTCAAAATATCAGGCCAATGTTTGCAAAATTTCTGAAAACTCATTCTCCCATATCTCATCCAGAGAAATGGCCTACTTCATAAAATTATTATCCAAACCAAATTCAAAACAAAACAAAAATTCCATGCAATTACAATTAATTTATTTATCCGGGAGTAAGAGCCACTGAATTCAGCTTACTCACATATAAGTAAACATGAATTACATTCATTGAAACCCTCTTAATTGGGCAAGCATTCAAATGTGCTATTAAGCAATTTCTCATTTAAAAAAATAGCTCCACAATCTTGATGATTTCACATGTTCTTTCATCCTGCTTCTATTCATCTGGTGAAGAACAATGAAAGATATTCTCCCTGTTAATTTATAAGGATCTGAACAATGGCACTGAAGGCGTGGGAGAGAATCCAATTTTTAGTGACAAAACAAATTGATATATCTTTGAGGAACTGAATAAGATTAGAGAAGCCCTCACAATTTATACTAAATGGCTGCTTTATCTATGCTTCATTAAACTTAATCTCTTACCTGCTATTAATTTTTCTTTGAGTTTCAAGGGGCATTGTTTTAGCAAAAGGAGAAAGCAGCCATTTGAAGTTGTTTACACAGTGCAAATGAGGGCACAAACTGAAGAGCATTTGCATATTAATTAGATATGGAAATGAGGCAAAACACTGAGTTCCAGATTTGGACCCGAGTCTCCATCCATTTAAGAACATGGGATGTGTTTTTGCTTCATCCAGCTCCTAAATCTACTGTGTAAAATCAGTGGGGCATCACACCATTTTGGAAGCAGACCTTGTTGTAAACTATGAACATCTCGCTGCCTTTGATGGATAAACAAAGCCTTCAGCAAATTAGAACTTTACCTCAGTTTGAAGGAATTAATGAAATGTTGTCTAGTTGATTTGATTGCATTTATTTCTGTTGTTAATGGCATTCTCCTGGAATTCTTCTAGAATTCTAAAAAGGTCTTGGGATAGGTCAACCTAAATCCTTATTGGAGGTGCCAGAGTTGAAGAATATGAATACCTATTCTCATATCATTCCCCTAAACAGAAAGGTTGGCACAGGTGACCCATGGTTTTCCAGGGTTCCTTCCTGGCATTTGGCCTTAATTCCCAAAGCCTTGAACAGTTTGAGGTTGGGACCACTAATTTCTTTTGGAGCTTGCTGGGAGCTGTGCCCTGCCTTTAACAAATTCATGTAATAATTACAGAAATAACGAAGTAGGTCTGCTGCAACATACTACCCTCTGCAATTACTGTTATTCTGAAAAGTGTCCAATGGCCTGACCCATGGACATTCTTTAAAAAATGAAACAGGAAGTGATTTTGATCTGGAAGTGAAAGCACCTGTCCAGGAAAAAATATAAGTAAGCTGGGGTGGGGATGGGTTGGGGAGGAAAAGCTCTGTGTTTTTCAGGCTTGGGAACTTTAAGATGTGTAGACTTCAATTCCCAGAATCCCCAGGGAGCATGCTGGTTGGGAAATTCTGGAAACTGAAGTCTGTAAATCTCAAAGTTGTCAAGTTTGATAAGCAACTTCTTTAGACCTTTGAGGGGACCCTTGGATTTGATGCCATTTTAAACAACTCTTCAAAGCAGTGGCCCAGATTAACTCAGATCTTCTTTTCGATGGCAGCTAAGAGCAAAGCTCCTGACTCAATTGAACTAGCTTGTTCTAATACTTCAAGTCAAGGGTGTCAGAGTAGAAGGATTATTTTCCAAGTTGACGATCCACCTTGAATCAGATTGAGGAGCCACCCAGGATAAAGGCAATGCTTTGAGGCAGAGCACCCTGTAGAACATGTGGACTACCCAGCAACCTTGTGTGGTTCACCTGCATTTTTAATAAAACTCATTAGATTCATGGCCACTGAAAGGAAGGATCCACTTTCACACTGAAAAAAAATGTGCTGCCAAACACCTTGAATGCCTTGAGGCCTCAGCAGCTGCAATGCTGCCTCTGCTGCACTAGTTACCCAACAATTCATCTTGATATGTAAGTAAGGCAAGACCAGCCTGTTGGCCATTAAAATGATTACATTTTATTTATAAGGCAGAAGAATGACTTAATGCCCATTGATACATGAGGTTGTGGTGTAAATAATACATGAATATGTAGTAGTTTATCATAGGAGTAACCAAATGTTTGTATAATGTAGTTCAAAGGAACAACTGAACTGCCAGTGAAGTAAACATCAGTTTGGAACAATGGATAGAGGATAACACTAAATAACTTTTGGCTTCAAACATAACAACTAGCACTTATGAAGAATAGTAGTTCAACATGTAGCATCATAATTTTCAACTCATCCTCAGTAAGAAATAATACTAAGATATATTATTTCAGTGAGATTCTAGCACAGAAATAGGCAACTATGGCAAATTTTATGATCTATGGATTCTCCACAGAATTCCTGACCCAGCAATTCTGGAGGTTAAAGTTCACAGGTTGTAAAGTTGCCATAGTTGTCCACCCCTGTTCTAACAGAACATGGAGCTGAAAATTTAGCTGATTTAAGCAAGATTTGTTTTCCACATTGTTCAAGCCACACTGCTTTCTATATTCTCAAACTTTAAAAGATGAGGATTAGTAAGAGACTAGTATGGACTCAGAAACTGTTAATGGGTGTAAAGTGATAACCTGGCACATCTATAGAATGCTTAATTGGCAAAGCTGATAAGTGATCCCCAATCTAACTTTTATACAGATGAAAACAAACTCTCATTTAAATTAGGTCAAACCACTGTCTAAATATGACCTCTGCAGTACAAAAGAGGATTCAATTACATTCTGAAATGATATTGCCCCCACTAGTTTTGTATTAAATGTGGTATGCCATGAGTTTTTGTTCTACAGTCTGAGCAATTATATACTGAATTATATAATTGCCATGATGGCTTTTGATGGGGGGAACATAGTGAACAGTGTCATGATTTTACAAACACACATGCTATTTGCAAGTTCTTCCCACAACACACTGGAACAGCACTTCTGCTATGATAGCTACGTATAACTACTATATGTGTTAAAAAATATTCCTTTGTACTCCTGCAGTTGCCATGTAATACAACCGCAAATATTCATGCTTCCTGGGCAGCAAACTTCTTTTCCAAAAGCCAGGCAGAAGAACTCTTATGTCATTGTGATATGCTCATAAAAAGTGAAAAATCAGAAATCTGCTGTGGATCAGAACTTGCTCAGTATTGCATGTGAAAATTCCTCATTTGATGATGTTGGTCAACCTCAGCCACAAATCTTAATCCACCTGTTGATTTTGGAAGCAAACTCTTCCAATTTGCATTCCTTACCTTCAGACTTTGAGTAGATCAAAAGTCTTTTAGGTATATTGCACAAATAGGAGGGTCAAGTTGACAATGGTTTCCAAATATTTTGAAGACCTGTGTGTATCTTTAAGTACATTTATATCACATTGCAAAGTGAGGTTGAGGAACCTGTGAACCTATTGGTCCCCAGTAAAAAATCATTCATCAAGCTAACCAAGACAGTTTTATCCTGTAACCTGCCTGAAGCTGCCTAGAATTACATAAAAATGATATGGGTGGGCTATATAAATCAAATGAAATAAATAAAATAAAATAAGCTAATATGCTTCCAACAGGACTTTAGGTAGTTGAGAACCTACCTCAATCTTGGGCCCATAGTTTGTTTGTTTGTTTGTTTGTTTGTTTGTTTATTTATTTATTTATTTATTTATTTATTTATTATTTAGACTTATATACCGCCCTTCTCCCGTAGGACCCAGGGTGGTTCACAAGGCGATTAAAACAATATAACAATACAAAAGTTAATAACAAATTAAAATAAATTAAATTATCCTTGATTAAAATCTAAAACCCTTAACTCTAATTACAAAACCCAATTACAATAGGTTAAAAATTAAAAGTTCTCAGTCCTGGCTGGAAAGGTCAAAGAGCCAGGTCTTCAGGTCCCAGCGGAACGAACGAAAATCTGGGGCAGTCCTGAGCTCTACGGGTAACTGGTTCCAATGGGCAGGCGCACCCTCAGAGAAGGCCCTCCCCCTGGGTGTCGCCCTCCGGCAATCCTTTGCCGGTGGCACCCTGAGAAGGCCCTCCCTGTGGGAGCGCACAGGATGAAGGGAACTTGATGCTGGCAGCAGGTGTTCCCTCAGATATCCAGTTGCCCATATGAAAGCATCCAGGGCAGCTGGATGAAAAAGCCAACTTAATGGCAGTTGACTTGAGTCCAGCTAGGTTGGGAGATATAGGTCAGGAACGCATGCAGCTATGATTCATAAGATCACTGACTTCCACTGATGGAAACTCTTTCAACTGACAGATCTGATATTGGAGTTGGTGTTGGAGACTTCTAGGCTGTGGTGTCACCAGGCAGTAGCCAAAACAGGGGAAATGGCAGGTGCACCATTATGATCAAATCTCTTACCACTTTTATCCAATGTTTCATGCATGTAAAAGAGGGGTGGGGTTTGAATTTCACTGCTTTGACTGCCATTTTGCCTATTTTGATCTCTCTCCCCCACTCTAAAGATGTCACTTTATCTAGGCATAAGTTGTTATGGGAATTCAATATCTAGACTGGTTTGTCTGGAACAGTTCAAGAGTTTACAGAAACCCTGAAAACTAGGGGCCCATCTCTGTTGGTCAAAGAGCCAATATATGATGATCACATGATTGACTTGATATTTTGTTCACATCAGAAAGGTGTTCCATGGAATGGAGATGTCTCAGGTTCCCCTCCCCTCTTTGCTCCCTCACGTGAGCTTAAAGGCTCAAATAGTTCCAGTAGGTTTCTGGGTATCATTCAAGATGCTGACTATTTCTGTCCTTCCACAAAATCCAACATGGCATTCTCTGGGTCTCCTCTATAAAACAATAGTGCACAGTGGAACCCAGATGTGCACTATTGTTTAAATCCTGTTGATTTGAAAATGTTTCATTTCCCCTTGCACTGAGGGAAGGTGTTAGATGAGCCTGAGATATTCTCTGCCATTTTTTTTAAAAGGGCACCAATGGAAGCCAGACTATATTTTTAAGCAAGTTTACTTATGAAAAAAAAAATAAATGGTGGAGCTATTTTCTTTTTTTCAAGTTCATTGATGGAACAGTGAGACAATGAAATATGTGTCTTTTTTAACCAGGTGAAATTGACAAATGTTCTGTCACTTTCTCCTTCTAGCCTAAAGGATAGGACAATGGTAACACTGTGGTATTTTGTTTTTGCTTTTTCCCAGTCCAGAAAGAATAAAGAAGCAGAAAATACCAGTATGTTTTAGAGAATATCTGTTTCCAGCAGCGGGGGGGCAGGGGGGGAGAGGAGGAAGGTTGTATGAGATGACCATGCAACTGAACGCATAACCTTTTTGTACATGTTTTGTAAACACACACACATATACACACACAGTAGTAGGGCTTTACATGGACTGCAAGTAGGGCCCTTTTGACTATTAGCATCCCTTCAGATGCACGTAAAAAAATTGGTGGAGCTTAAGTCATAACATCATAGCCACTATTATTTTTATTTTACTGTACCCTATGGTTACCCCTTGTAGTTGGGAATACTTATTAGGTGGGTGTACATTAATTATGCTGGAAAATATGGACTAATTGCTTAAGAGCGATGCATATGGCCTAAGATGGCCTAAAATAGCATAACTCTTGTAACCAGATCAATTATATTTTTCCTATCTTTTTTAATGAGATAACTTTGATGCACAAAGTTATGTTTGGTTATGTTTTTTTTTTTTTGCTAATGATAAGAAAATAGTAAGTAGTTGTTGCGCTGATATGTCTGTTGTACACTTACAGTATACTAGTCACCTTTCTTAAAAATAGCAAAAGTAGTGGCATAACCAGTATGCTTCCTGAAGAACTGAACATTAGAGAAAGAAGCTAAAGTTGCAAGAAAAAGTATATGAAACCTTTAGGATTACGTGGAGTTTTGCATGAATTGGCCATCAAATGCGCTCTAAATGTCATGTAAGTCACAACAATAGAAAAACACAGTCTGCTTAAAACAATACTACACAAACATTAGCTGTTGTCATGTTTTAATTGAACATAACATGTAAACATTCACAGTGCAGGGTGGAAAAAGTATGTGAACCCCTAGCCTAATGACTTCTCCAAGAGCTAACTGGAGCCAGGAGTGAGCCAACCTTGACTCAGATCAGTGTGATGATATTGGATGTGTTGCTGACAGCTATCCTGCCCTTTAAAAACACACACCTGTTTTGGGTTTACTGGTCTCAAGAAGCACTGTCTGATGTGAACCATGCCTTGCAGAAAAGAGCTCTCAGAAGACCTACGATCAAGAATTGTTGACTTGCGTGAATCTGGAAAGGGTTACAAAAGTATCTCCAAAAGCCTTGATGTTCATGTGTCCACAGTAAGAAAGACTATACAAATGGAGAAAGTTTAGCACTGTTGCTACTCTCCCTAGGCGTGGTCTTCCTGTAAAAATGACTGCAAGAGCACAGCACATAATGCTTAATGAGGTAAAGAAGAATCCTAGAGTGTCAGCTAAAGACCTACAGAAATCTCTGGCACATGCTAACATTTTTGTTGACACATCTACAATAAGGAAAACATTAAACAAGAATGGAGTACATGGGAGGACACCACAGAGGAAGCCATTGCTGTCCAAAAAAAATATTGCAGCATGTTTGAAGTTTGCAAAAGAGCACTTGGATGTTCCACAGCACTACTGGCAAAATATACTGTGGAAAGATGAAACCAAAATTGAGTTGTTTGGGAAAAACACACAACACTATGTGTGTAGAACACCAACATCAAAACCTCATCCCCACTGTAAAACATGGCGGAGGGAGCATCATGGTTTGGGGCTGCTTTGCTGCCTCAGGGCCTGGACAGATTGTTGTCATAGATGGGAAAATGAATTCCAGAGTTTATTAGGACATTTTGCAGGAAAACCTATGACCATCTGTCCGCCAACTGAAGCTCTGCAGAGGATGGGTGATACAACAGGACAATGACCCAAAGCATACAAGTAATTCAACAAAACAATGGCTTCAACAGAACAGAATATGCCTTCTGGAGAATATGCCTTCTGGAGTGGCCCAGTCAGTCCTGACCTCGATTGAAATGCTGTGGCATGACCTTAAGAGAGCGATTCACACCAGACATCCCAAGAATATTGCCACACTGAAACAGTTTTGTGAAGAGGAGTGGTCCAAAATTACTCCAGATCATTGTGCAGGTCTGATCTGCAACTACAGGAAATGTTTGGTTGAGGTTATTGCTGCCAAAGGAGGGTCAACCAGTTATTAAGTCCAAAGGTTCACATACTTTTTCCACCCTGCACTGTGAATGTTTCCAACTTATCTTCAATTAAAACATGACAACAGCTAATGTTTGTGTAGTATTATTTTAAGCAGAATGTGTTTTTCTATTGTTGTGACTTACATGACGTTTAGAGCGCATTTTATGGCCAATTCATGCAAAACTCCACGTAATCCCAAAGGGTTCACATACTTTTTCTTGCAACTGTATAAACATTAGCACAGAGGACATATTAACTCTAGAAACTAAGAGTTTACGCAGAATCTAGAAAGAGTGCAGAGAAGAGCAACAAAGATGATTAGGGGTCTGGAGGCTAAAATATATGAACGGTTGCAGGAACAGGCTATCACTAGTCTAATGAAGAGAAGGAAGGGTGACATGGTAGCAGTCTTCCATCATTTGAGAGGCTGTCACAAAGAAGATAGGGACAACCTATTCTCCAAAGCACCTGAGGGTAGGACAAGATGTAATGGATGGAAACATATCAAAGAGAGACCCAACTTAAAACTAAGGAGAAATTTCTTGACAGTTAGAACAATTAATCAATGGAACAGATTGCCTCCAGAAGTTACCCTAACCCTAAATCTTCTTCAACAGAAAGGTCATGGTTCACCTTATTTCTATTCATACTGTTTACATTGTTCAGTGATACAACTTTCTTTTCTCATGGGTAAAAAATGCTGAAAAAAATGTAAGACCTTGTCAGGGACTGTGGTGGGGTATGGGCTCAGTTCTCTAGCTGAAATTTGAAACAATCCTGTAACTGGTTTTCACCTAAGGGCATTCAACTAAGCCATTAATTAACATGATAGATGCTGTTATGGAGAAATACTTGCTAACAGATTTAAAAGTATACAATAGGCTTAAAATAAAAGCATTATTTTCCCTTGTAGAAACACCTTTGTGTATTTTAATATAAGAGATAGCTGCACACAAAGAGAGACACAGATTTTCCACACATTTTTGGGATATTAAGGTGCTCATTAATTACAATGCACATTCTAAGAAACTGCAAAAATCTGGTGTTGGGTCAAAGCACAAAATTCAACACTGGAAATAGCAATAATAACAACTACAACCATAAGAACAAATTTATACCTTGTTAAATTTCCAAAGTCTGTTCAACTATTTCATTCCATAATATTCTATAATAAATCTGTGAATATAAACTTTTATATAACTATATAAATATAACATCATATTTATGTTATATTTATAACATAAATATAACATAAATATGAAACATAAATATGATAAATATAAATATACATAAATACGCCACCTGCTGCCGGCGTCGACTCCCCTCCGCCCTGTGCGTTCCCACAGAGAGGGCCTCCTCAGGGTGCCTCCAGTCAGAGAATGTCGGCTGGTGGCCCCCAGGGGGAGGGCCTTCTCTGTGGGCGCCCCGGCCCTGTGGAATCAACTGCCGGTTGAGCTCCGGATGGCACCGGATCTCCACTCCTTCCGGCGCGGGTTAAAGACCCATTTATTTGAACAAGCTGGCCTGGCCTGATGGGGAGTTACTTAGGGTTTTAATTATTTATATATATTTTTTATTGTTTTTACTTTGGGCAATAATTTAATTCTTTTTTAACTTTTGTATTTTTGTAGCTTTATGATATGCCCTGTTCACCGCCCTGAGTCCTTCGGGAGAAGGGCGGTATAAAAATTTAATAAAACCTAAACCTAAACCTAAACCTATAGAGTATAAGGAAAGACAAACTCTTTGAGTGTTCAATCACACTAGGCCAATATTATTCTATTCTATTCTATTCTATTCTATTCTATTCTATTCTATTCTATTCTATTCTATTCTATTCTATTCTATTCTATTCTATTCTATTCTATTCTATTCTATTCTATTCTATTCTATTCCTCTTTGGTTTATGGGGACTGAATTTCAAATAGTTTAATTCAGTTTTCATGGGTCAGTCAAGGTTTAGTAGGACCCCCTTTTAAAATCAGGAGAAGGAATATCTCCCCCCCCCGCACAATTCTCAACCATCATAAGATACCTTGCATTATTTTTTTCCCCTCTCTCTTCTTTTCACCAAACTCAAGAATCTCACACCAACCTATCTCCACAAGTTTTCACTACTTGCATTTTCTGAAAACCTTGCAATGACATGATGCCATAGAACAGGGGTAGGCAACCTTGGCTCTTTTATGACTGGTGGACTTCAACTCCCAGAATTCCTGAGCCAGCATGGCTCAGCTTGGAAACCTCTCCCTTTTCCCTCAGCATGGCTGGCTCAGGAATTTTGGGAGTTGAAGTCCACGAGTCATAAAAGAGCCAAGGTTGCCTACCCCCGCCATAGAAGGTGGTCAAAAAATATGCTGGGCTTTTCCTGAAGTGTGTAACAACCAATATTGCTACATTTCAATGACTTTTAGGGAATAATGCTACACCAGCAATAAGGAAGGCTTTGTGCATCCTCCTTTTATATTTTTTTTTTAAAGAGTAAAATATTTTACAGCATTTGTGTGTGTTTAAAGGACTTTGCAACTGACAGCTTGTGTCTGCATGGGACCACCATATTTTTTCCCCATTACCCGGTAGACCCCATATGACCATATCATAGAATTCTAGCAGCCCTGTACTACTATTTTGGGATGTCAAACTTAAACAACAATAATCTAAACCCTACAACAGATTTAATACAAAGACATCCTACCCACAAAGCAGAAGTTGCTGGATGAACACATGTCACTACTCTCTTCGTGTCATTGCTCTGTCTGCTTCAGCATCTCCCATCAAAAATTGGCAGTCAGTCAGCAAAAGCTTATAAAGGGAGGGTTTTTGCCCCAGCCAGACTGAGGAGAAACCCTCCCAACACAACAATACAGCACTCTTTGAACAGGAGTAAGGAAGAAGGGTTTTTCTCCCAGTCTTACTTATATGCATGCTTTCTTTCCTTCTCCCTTTTTATGGGGTCTGAATTTCAAATGGTTTAATTGTATGCTGTGCATCCGACTGTGAGCTTTGTGTTGGGATTTCTATAACTACTGCCACAAATCAATAAATAAGGGACAGTTACCTGTTTCGTATGCATTGGGAATTATTTTGCTTGCTTACCTGGGGATGCTGGGCGACTTGTTGCTAAGTAGCTTATGCTGGAGGTAGGAAAGATGGCATCTGGAAGAAGCGTAAGTCAGGCCAATATCAGAATGGATCTAATTCCGCTATCCATCAAGGTGGTCCAGAGTTATGTTCACAGCAGCCAGATTAGGAAAGAAAATGGAAACTGATTCATTTAACTTGTCATCTTTGGAGAGAGAGAGTGATGCTCCTTCTCTCCAGCAGGGAGAAACAGATAAGTGGTCATTAAGGGAAGCAGGACAGCTGCAAATACAGCAGTTGAGGTCATTTGCACAGACCCTGCAACCCCATTTAAGATAATGTGGTTGTTTTATTTGCCCCAGGGGCCCTTGTCATCACAAAATTGCAATTCTATTTAAAAAAGGGGAAAAAAAGAAAAGAAAAAGAAATTTGTCTAATCATTTTGCTCTGCTCTGCTGCATTGGTTTCCCATTTGACAATAACATTAATGAGATCCTTTATCCCAAGCAGTGTCACATCAAATTAAAGGGAAGAAAAGGAAAAAGGAAAGAAAACAAAGTTGATGCATAACAATTTATCAAACATAATAAAGCTAATTAATGTGTTCATCTTGGTAAGTGAACAAATGAAGGAAGAGCAAGATAAATGGAGAAATGTAATCTACCCACTTTGCTAAGGAGAAAGCCATGATAAGTGTGTCTGTGGGTGGGTGTTGTTGTTTTGTTTTACTTTTTGATGGACAGGTTGGGAAGGAAGCAAGATGTACTAAAGGAAAAAGAGTGCAATGATATTACCAGGTCGCCATGTAATTATAGATCTAAAAAGAAAAAAAAACCCTCCTTAGATAGCTTTTCTCCTGTAATTAATATAGCAAGTGTTATAAAGCAGAATTAATATTTTCCTTTTCTTGGAAGTTACAAATATCTGCTCATTAAACTTTCAGAATAATTAATGTTATGGAAAATGTGCAAAGAAGGTGTAAATTAAGGGAAGAAAAGCAAAAGAAGCATAAATAAATATAGCTGAATCATTATATCTGTTCATACTCTTCTGTCCTTACACACTACACTTCTGTGGATAAGAAGTGTGTGTATAAGTCCATATACAGCTTCATACATTCTCCTTTTTTTCTTTAAACTCTTCAATTAACTCTATTAACTTTTCTCTATAGATACATTATGCAATATCTTTCTGTCATCTTCTAATATGCATTTATTCTAATAGCAGTCTTTCTCTAATATGCATTTTTTCATCATCTCCTTATTAGCATAACTCCACATATTTTGGTGGTACTCTGTTAGTGTAATTTTTTTTATTCTTGTTTCAAGTAGCTTTCACATCTTCTTTCCTTAATCCTCTTCCCATTCATTCTGTTGGGAGAATAATCTATTTTTAATACATTTTCGTAGAGAGATTGTACTATCATTTCTCAGGGTCATTCACATTCTTCCTTTTCTTGCATTAATTATATCAGACTGGTAATAAACTATGTTTAGCATTGCAGATTTTGTAATTTTCTTTAAAGGTTTATTCACCAAAATCTCAAAGAGCATTGTACATTAATTGCCAATGCCAGCAGTTTCAGGATACTTATTAGTCAATGGGGGATTCTGGGGAAGAAATAGTAAACTGATGACAGCTCTGCTAAAAGCAGAGCCAATGACCACAACAGAATGAACAGCCATCGAGTAGACTGGCTTTTCACAATTCCTCTTTGGGCAAGGAGAGGACATTAGATTGCCCACAAGTGCTCCAGACTGTTGGTCCTCAATAGGAGACTGAAGACAATCTTCACTCAAACTAACTTCAGCACCTCTTGTAATGATTTTCTAAAATTGCTTGTTAACTGCTTTTTAGCTATTGGGAATCTTTGGAGCGACAGGCATGAAAACACTGGATTAATTTCTTCATGTGAATGAAGAGAAAAAAAGTTTTAAATACAAGTGTAAGGATAATTTAGCTTCTCCTGCTTCCTTACCCTTTGGGACATGGGAAGAAAGATTATTTTCTTGCCCAATTTCAATTTAGGATTCATAGTGACTTTATGAGTGAGATTTAAGGGACTTTCCCCACTGGGAGTTGAAGCCATCTGTCCTTGAATCAACAGAAGATAATATTAGCATGATATTTCCTTTTTCCTCTGCTGATCTCTAACAGGCTTCCAAACCATGCAGGACCCTAACTTCCCAATAAGGTTGTGGTTAACTATCTTTTGAAGATTTTATATCTTTCGAGGTTGCCTTGGATAGGAGAATAGCTACTTGCTACTTGCTACTTAGTTCTGGTAAGGATTATTTAAAACTGCCTCATTCGCAGACTGAGGATGAGATGAAGGCAACATTAACAGCATGAAAGAAAACATATTTTGCCAAAGCACATTTATTTTCATTATTATTAGGTAGGGTAAAGCTCTCCATCAAGAAAAGGAAACTTCCTCCAATTTTAGATTATAATTGGGGTTTTCACAATTAGTTGTCTCAAAAGAAAAGGGTACTAGGGGATCTGTTTCTCAGATCTGTCAGTATTTGTTCCTAATAATGGGTACTCCTACACTATGTAATAGGGACACGGTGGCTCAGTGGGTTAGGACGCTGAGCTTGTCGATCAGAAGGTCGGCAGTTTGGTGGGTCGAATCCCGAGTGCCGCGTAACAGAGTGAGCGCCTGTTACTCGTCCCAGCTTCTGCCAACCTAGCAGTTCGAAAGCACGTAAAAATGCAAGTAGAAAAATAGGGACCACTCCGGTGGGAAGGTAACAGCATTCCGTGCGGCTTTGGCGTCTAGTCATGCCAGCCACATGACCACGGAGACGTCCTCGGACAAACGCTGGCTCTTCGGCTATGAAACGGAGATGAGCACCGGCCCCTAGAGTCAGAAACGACTAGCACGCATGTGCGGGGGAACCTTTACCTTTACCTTTTACTACACTATGTGGAATTATGTTTTAACAGTCTGCCTTAGACATGAAAGCCATTTGGGAGATTTGAGCCAGTCACTATCTCATAGTCCAACCCACCTTGTGGGATTGTTGTTCTGGGGAGAGATAACTATGGTGTTTTCACCACCTTGGGTTATTTATAAAAAATAAAAAGGGTAGGAAACAAACAAACAATAGGGAAGAGGAGAAGAAGAAAGTGTCAGGTAAAAGACTTGTGTGTGTTTGTGTGTATATATATATATATATACTGCTCAAAAAAATAAAGGGAACAGAAAATAAGACATCCTACTATTAAATACAGTACATTGTGTTGTTTAAGTGTTCCCTTTATTTTTTTGAGCAATATATACAGTATGTGTGTGTGTGTGTGTGTGTGTGTGTGTGTGTGTGTAGATCTTTGGTCATTTGGGTTTTTTCCCATGTAGAATTGGAGGTATCATGGCAACATTTCGACGAAATCTCATCCATCATCCTCAGGCTGGTGACTTCAGCTTCGTTCTCCTGGGAGAAGTGTGTGATAGTGGCTGTTTTTATTTCTTTTTTAAACTGCCGAGGGGGTCTGTTCTGTGGGTGGAGGCTTGGCTGTGTTCTGATGGGGTGGAGGTGTGCTCTGATTGGGTGGGGGCTTAGCTGTGTTCTGATTGGGTGGGAGTGTGTTTTGAATGGGGGCTGTGTTCTGATTGGGTGGGGATGTGTTTTGAGTGGATGGGCTGGTCTCAGCTGCCAGCCTTAGACCTGAACTAGTGAGTTGTGCTGCTTTTGTTCAGCTCCATGTTTGTGGTGGTGCCATGTTTTTATAGTGGGTGTCAGTTTGCTTATTGTGTGGTTTGGAGGGGTTTAAAGTGGCTAATGTTGCAGCTGTAGTTAGGTTTCTGTTTTGTGGTTGTGTTTCGTTATCGTTGTGGGTTCGGATTTGCTTTTTGAATGGTTGTGTGGTGGTGATGTCATGTGATGTTATCATGAGTTTGGGTCTGGTATCATTCTTGGTGGTTGGGACTCATCTGTCAATCAAGGCGGGTTTCCAAATGGCTGGTAGATGAGAGGTATCATCTTGTTTGTTCATGCTGTGGGGGCGTTTTTCTATCTCGATGGCTTCTCTGATTATTCTGTTGTTAAAATGTTCAATTTTGGCGATAGTTTTGGTTTTTTTAAAATCAATTTCATGTCCCATGGCTTCAAAGTGTTGGAACAGGGATGAAGTTTGTTCTCCCTTTCTGAGTGAGTTCCTGTGCTCTTCAATACGTGCACTTATTCTTCTGTTGGTCTGTCCGATGTATGTGGTGGGGCAGGTGGTGCATGGGATTTCGTATACTCCTTGGTTTTCTAACCCAATTATGTCTTTGGGGTTTCTTAGGATGGTGGATATTTTTCTGTCTGTGCAGAATGCTGTTTTGATGTTGTGTTTTTGGAGGATCTTGCTGATTCTGTCTGTGATCCCTTTTAAGTAAACACCTAGCTGACGAACAACACCTAAAAACCGAACTACACACTCTCACTAACATACTAACAGCCAACGGATTCCAAAGAAACATGATTACCAACTTAATCAAAAGAGAGACACCCACAAAAATCCAAGACAGAGAACAAGAAAATGGCAAAGCCCTCCTCCCATACTTAAAAGGGATCACAGACAATATCACAAAAGGAAAGTGATTGGCCGTTGCTCTCCTAGAACAGGATGATGGGAGGACACAGCAGGAGGGCAATTATCCAATAGGAATGTATGATGACCCACAATCCAATATCTTGCAAACTGTTGCCAAACTGTCTCAATCTGCACCGCATTTTCTTAAGTAGCTTAGAAAGCTGGCATGAGCACGGCTATCAGAATGTCATGCAAAGATTTAGAACTGTATTTGACAACCTGGCAGAAGAACAATTGTGAATCGTAAGATCTGAATGCTGAGAGTAGGAATATGCCAAGTTTATGAACACATCATTGACTTCCAGGTGTATTCTAAAGATGTGCATTGGAACGATTTTGCCCAGATCAATCAATTTTGGGAAGAGCTTTCTGATGCATTGGTAAAACAGAATTTGGCAGAGTTATTTTAACAGTGTGGGTTAATTGATAGCAGATTCAAAGAGCTGAAGCATAGAGGAAATAAGTTCAGCTATCTTTTGTCATTCTTCCCCCCCCCCCACACACACACTTGCCTCTTCAGACTCCAGCCAAGTTGAGCCTTCCCTGAAAAAGAAATAATGAAGACAAGTTGTCAAATTGTATATCTACCACATGGCAAACTAATACACACAGCAACGGTTTGCCTCACTAAGCTTCCTTCCTCACAGTTAGCTGGAAACTGTTGTACTTGAAGGAAGGTGGGTCAATTCACAAACAAATGGCTAAACTTTTGACATCAGAAAAAAGCTGCTGGGTCCTACATCTGACCTTGCTTATTTTAAGGGGGTAACACTATATATATATGCTTGTTAACTGTTTTTTAGATTACCTTGCTAGGCCCCAAACATGAGACAAATCTTTATTTCCTGTGTCAGCCTATCCTGAAGATCATCGACAGGCAGTAGTCACACCGGTGACAGCTCATATTTGTGTAAATTTTAAATTGCTAACAAAGAATTAAGGGAGACTGATATGCATTTCAAACTTATTAGTTTTCATCAGTCAGCCATACCCTTCCGAGATTCAAACCTGGGCTGATTACACATTAGGCAGTTGTTTTCACCTCTAAGCCACAGGATCTCTCTCGCTTTGTTAGCAGAGAAGCAAGGGGAGATATATGACAAATGCTTGTTAGCTATTTTTTAGATTACCTTGCTAGGCCCCAAACATGGGACAAATCTTTATTTCCTGTGTCAGCCTATCCTGAAGGCCATCGACAGGCAGTAGTCACACTGGTGACAGCTCATATTTGTGTAAATTTTAAATTGCTAACAATGTGTAATGTGTAATCAGCCCAGGTTCGAATCTCGGAAGGGTATGGATGACTGATGAAAACTAATAAGTTTGAAATGCATATCAGTCTCCGTTAATTCTTTGTTAGCAATTTAAAATTTACATATATATATATATATATATATATATATATATATATATATATATATATATATATATATATATATATATATATATATATATATACACACACACACACACATACACAATATATATGCTTTTTCTGGAGTCAGTAATTTTTCTTTCTCACATATAATTTTTTTTAAAAAAATATTATACCGTTTTACTTTTTTCCCCATTCATTTATCCCCAGGTGTCAGATAGACTATAGGCTGTCTATCAAAGCACTTTAGCAGCTTGATAGTTTCACAATGGAGTTTTATTGCCACCCAGGGTGGAATTACAATCAGGTCATCCAACTTCCCACCATTTCTATGATCAGTGATTGTGTTGCTATGAGGCCTAGGACCTTAAAATAGGGGTCTACAGAGGCAAGGAAGACAAGCGATGCAACATTCATTGGGACATCAAATGCAAACCCATGATTTATCTGTTTGTGGCTGACATTGGAAAGCACCCATATAAAAACAGGGCTTGCATTGCATTACTAATATGATCATTTTCCCCCATCGCTGTTGCTAACTGCAGTTGGCTAAATACATGAGCATATTTGTGTGAAGCACATTCAGATGGGTTTATGATAATTTGCCATGGCCAACTCACCACAGCCAACTCACCATGGCCAACTTGCCATAGCCAACTCACAGCAAGACAACTCACTGCGGACTAATATCAAAGAAATAGTGGAATAGAATCATAAAAAAGGATACAAAAGAAAGGACAGAATGAAATGTGAGTGACAAAAAATATTTTTTTTTATTATTTTAAATAATTAAACTGAATTGTTAAACTGTCCCACAGTGAGTTGTCCATTGGCGAGTTGGCTGCAGCAAGTTGTCCCATTCCACATTCAGATATATATGGAAAATAATTCTGAAATCATTGTAAATTTGCATTTAGTATATTCTTAAATAGAAACGTGGGTATTTTGATAATTAGATATTATAAATAAAGTTGAATTTTACACAGACGTAGAAGTTCCCCATTAACCCAAGGCGCAGTGGAACCCTGTATTTGAAATAGTTCTAATTTTTCCTCATAACTATCACCCCCTTGAAATAACAAGCTCATAAAAAGGGGTGATTTTATATTCTGCATAAGGAAAGCACCTGGAAATTGTTCTTGGAGAAAATTATAACCCAACTCTCTTTTTTTTCCCTTGATCATAAGCAGCCACATACTCTCTAGGTAATAAATTAAAGTAATAAAAATGGAGAAAAAAACATAATGGATGGAGAGACTTGAAAGCAAACTATTTCTTGTTATCTCTAGGGAAATCTTTTCTTCTAGGGCATCACAATGAGATCCAGATCTTAACGATGGAAAACAGCCTTGGCTCCACAAAGCATTCTCTAACTGGGTGGTGGGAAAGATCTTAATCTAATTTAAGTAGTTGCTACGTTAGCTACCCCACCAAAAGAAAATAGCAATGTTTGCCTATAGAATGAAACCACATTTTCGTCTCCTAGCAAAAAAAATCACTTTGTTTAATCAACTAATAATTCTGGGTGAGGCTGTGGCTTAACTGATCCAGGCTCTTTTGACTGTGAACATTAGGATGGACACATTTACAAGATGGTAGTCTAAATAATATGCTCAGCCCTTGTCAATAGCGGAATATTTTGCAATCAATACCCAATCACGGTTGTTACAAAGCTAAAGCATTTTTTTTAAAAAAAATATTTTATTGCTTTTAAAATAATAAGAGAAAAAGAAAAAAGTAAAAGGAATATGAAGAAATACATTATAAAAACATGCTGTAAATACTTAAAAATAAATGAAAAAATGCAATGCAAATAAAATATAGAATATATTTTATAATTACAATAGTTATAACAACAGTTACAGTTTTACATATAATTGTCTAATATAAACATTGTGCAAGTATGTGTGCATGCTTGTCGATATATGTATTTATTCTATTATTATTATTATTATTATTATTATTATTATTATTATTATTATTATTATTATTATTATTATTATTATTATTATTATTTAGATTTCTATATCGCCCTATTCCCGAAGAACTCAGGGCGGTTTACAGGGCAAAGTTAAAAACAGTTAAAACAATACAAAAGTTAAGATAACGTTAAAATTAAAATAGGATTAAATAACAATAGCCCAAATTTAAAATTTAAATTTAAAATTTAAAAAATTAAAACCCCTCAGTCCAGGCCAGATAAATCAAACAACCAGGTTTTTAGGTCCCGGCAAAATGAACGAAGGTCGGGGGCGGTCCGGAGTTCCACAGGAAGGTCGTTCCACAGGGCAGGGGTGCAGAGAACGCCCTCCCCCTGGGGATCACCCGCCGGCACTCACTGACCGGCGGCACCCTAAGGAGGCCCTCCCTGTGGGAGTGCACAGGACGATGGGAGATTGATGCTGGCAGCAGGTGCTCCCTAAGATAACCCGGACCCATGCCATTTATATAATTATGCCATATTTATATAATTATCATACTTTTTTAACCTACTGTATTTTGTATAAATATGTCCCATGTTTCATTATCTATCTATCTATCTATCTATCTATCTATCTATCTATCTATCTATCTATCTTCTATCATCTATCTATCTATCTGTATGCAATATATCCATGTAAAGTCTGTGTATAGGCAATTTGCTCATAAGTGGCAAGTGTAATCAACTCTTCAAATCATTGAGTAAACAGGGGCCAATATATTTATCTTTCCAATGTTGCAATAGCAGTCTTTTAGCAATAGTACAGATAATCCTTGACGAATGACCAGAACTGAACCTGAAATTTTGCTCATGAATACAATAGAGCTGGAAGGGACCTTGGAGGTTTTCTAGTCCAGCCCCCTGCTCAAGCAGGAGAACATCCTATACCATCTCAGACAAGTGACTATCTAGTCTCTTCTTAAAAACCTCCAGTGATGGAGTGCCCATGATTTCTGAAGGTAAGCTGTTCCACTGGTTAATTGTCCTCATTGTCAGGAATTTTCTCCTTAATTCCAGGTTTTTTCTCTCTATGATCAGTTTCCAACCATTGTTTCTCATCCTGCCCTCTGGTGCTTTAGTGAATGAATCATGAATCATTGTGGTCATTAAGCAGGAGACCATGTGACCAGACTCGATTTTACCACAATTTTTACAAAGAGTCATTGTGGAAAACATTAAAAAAGGTATAATTTATGGTCTTATGACTGTAGGATTCTACAAATGATTGTAAATGTGAGCCAGCTGGCAAACATCTAAAATGTGATCATGTGACCGGAAGGGGCAGCAGTTGTAACCTTGAAGATGGGTTGTAAGCACTTTTTTGAAGTCCGTTGTAACCTTCAATGGCCATCAAGTGCTTGGGTTGCAAGTCAAATACTACCTGTAAGGCCATAGAAAATGCATTTATATTATCCAGTTGTTAAATTCTATGTACTGGATATGTAATTCAAGAGATTATGTTGGTTCCATTCTTTCAATTTGATACGGAAATACACCTTTTCACAAGTAGCATCTGCTTTTACAAAGAGCATTTCCTCATGTGTAGATAAAATGCATTGTCATATAGATACTTCAGTTGCAATAAAAATGCACAATTGTGGCATTCATGTGGCTGATGAAGACATGTCTTGCACCACCATTGGGACTCATTTGTGCATGGATGTCTGCAGCAGAGTACCCAAAATGCAAGATGGCAGCCACCAACCAAATGATTGGAGTTTTTACATGCATCAGAACACACGTTAAAAAGGAGTGAGACTTTGCTCACATAGCTATGGCTGTAATTTTTTTTTTACATCCCACATTAATGGTGCCCACAAGATGATATAGGTCAAAGGGGCAATTTTTAATTGCATGTGCTATGACGTCATTGGATATATGTAATGTCTTTATACTTGCTTCAAACTTCAGGATGCAAGTATGTAAGGGACATTTGCGTCATGACCTCATTAGGTAAAGGTAAAGGTTCCCCCGCACATGCGTGCTAGTCGTTTCCAACTCTAGGGGCCGGTGCTCATCTCCGTTTCAAAGCCGAAGAGCCAGCGCTTGTCCGAGGACGTCTCCGTGGTCATGTGGCCGGCATGACTAGCACGGAACGCTGTTACCTTCCCACCGTAGTGGTCCCTATTTTTCTTGCATTTTTACATGCTTTCAAACTGCTAGGTGGGCAGAAGCTGGTACGAGTAACAGGCGCTCACTCTGCTACGTGGCACTCGGGATTTGATCCACCAAACTGCTGACCTTCTGATCAACAAGCTCAGTGTCCTAACCCACTGAGCCACCGCGTCCCTTCTATGACCTCATTGCCCACAGGTTATTACTTCTGCATCATCCTGGCTTACTCCAAATGCCATCACCTCCTTCTGGGGAAAAAAATCCTGTAGACTCCAATCCACATTTCCATTACAGCAGTCAAGATGGGAAAAAAAGTTAACCCATTGCTACTGATTGAAAAATCAGATCTATCAAGTCTGGTTTCAGAAAGAGAAGGGCTGGGGGGAAGAAACATACTGTGAACAGATGTGAGGCAGGCTTAACACAGAATTACCACAGCAGGGATCTAAGCAAATAATTAAAACATGTGGTATTGCTAGGTTCCCCACGTTGCTTTCTGGATCTTCTTTCCATGTCTCTAATGTCATGGTCAGTCCTCCAACTGCTTGAATTTAAGAGAGGGGTCCTTCACTCCCAACTCTTTTATAGTTTCACCTGGCTGAGTTCTGTGGCAGTTCTTGTACTTGTGTTCTCCGCTCAGTGTCATGGACGTTAGCTCAACAGATGAATATAACATTCATTCACCCAGATCATGCTTATGCTCAGCAAAAAGGGTTAAATAAAACTTGTTCCAGATCTTCAGAGAACTGAATCTTACTTACTTTACTTTTTACTTTTATTAAATTTGTATACCGCCCTTCTCCCGAAGGACTCAGGGCGGTTAACAGGGCATATATAAATAACGATACAAAAATTAAAAAGGAATTAAACAAATGCCCAATTAAAAATTACAATAGCAATAAAAAACCCATTAAAAAACCCTAACGTTCCCCATCAGGCCAGACCAGATAATTCAAATAAGTGGGTCTTCAGACCGCACCGGAAGGAGCGGAGGTCCGGTGCCATCCGGAGCTCAACCGGCAGTTGGTTCCATAGCGCCGGAGCGCCCACAGAGAAGGCCCTCCCCCTGGGGGCCACCAGTCGACATTCCCTGACCGGAGGCACCCTGAGGAGGCCCTCTCTGTGGGCACGCACAGGGCGGAGGGGAGTTGACACCGGCAGTAGGTGGTCCTCGAGGTACCCCGGACCCATGCCATGTAAGGACTTAAAGATCATAACCAAAACCTTGAACCTCACCCGGAATCTAAGACAAAACCTGTGTCATCCATTGCAGAAGCACTATTCCATTAAGAATATCATGGACATCGGACAACCTTTTGAAACAGGTAGTTATTACAGTTTTTAACACCAATACTGTAATTTAGTCTTTGAGATTATTTAAGATACCCCATCTGATGTTGTTCTCCACTCCCATGGAAGAAAGGGGGAGCTAATCCCCCTCCCCAAAAGGTCCATATAGGTAGTCCTGGACTGACAACCATTCATTTACTGATTGTTCAAAGTTATCACTCCTCTAAAAAACATGTGACTTATGAACCAATCTAGAAATAAGGAGAAATTTCTTGGCAATTAGTAAAATTAATGAGTGGAACGGCTTGCTTTCAGAAGTTGTGGGTGCTCCATCACTGGAGGTTTTTAAGAAGAGATTTTTTTTATTTTTTATTTTATTTTAATTCCATTTATATCCCGCCCTTCTCCGAAGACTCAGGGCGGCTTACAAGCTTAGCAGTAGCCTTCATTCTATGTATATGCCTGCTTATTAGGGCTTTCACACACACACCCAAGCGGCATTATTACAAAGTCAGCTTAACTGCCCCCAACAATCTGGGTCCTCATTTTACCTACCTCAGAAGGATGGAAGGCTGAGTCAACCTTGAGCCTGGTGGGATGCGAACCTGCACTAATTGCAGGCAGCTGGTGTTACTTAAGGAGGCATTAGCCCACTGCTCCACCATTTGTCTGAAATTGTATAAGGTCTCCTGTTTGAGCAGGGTTGAACTGGAAGACCTTAAAGGTCCCTTCCAGCTCAGTTATTCTGTTCAGGTCACATGTTTTCACACTTACAACCATTGGAGGATCCTCATAGTCACATGATCAAATTAGGCCGCTTGACAACCAGCATGTATTTATGACTGTTGCACTGTCCTGGGATCATGTGTAAGCCATCTGTACCCTTCCCAGCTTCCAGCAATCAAAGTCAATGGGAGAAGCCAGATTTGCTTAATGACCGCATGATTCACTTAACAACAGTGGCCCAAAAGGTAGTAAAATGGGCAAAACTCACTTAACTGCCTCACTTAGCAACAGAAATTTTAGGCTCAATTGTGGTCGTATGTTGAGGACTACTGAATTATAACATCTCCTATATTCTTTTCTGTCCGTTAACTCTGTCTTAGCTGGAGCTAAAATCAGCTGCACATTTCTTTCATGTGCCCTTTTTTTTTCACCTCAGAGAATCAAAACCAAACCAAAGCCCTCCGAAGAACAAAACACTATTAAGCTCATCCAAAGAGCTGGCCAGCTTTAAGAAGCTGCTCATGTAAATCTCTTGTAGCCTGTCTTGCTTCTGTGTGTTTTTTAGAGCTGGCACAGGTTTCTCATTAGCACTTTCACACTTGATTGATTAAAACAAGGCCTCCGCCAGACGCCTTAATCGCTTCAGAGTTCTTTCCCCAAGGCATTTTGTGGGCGCCCCTTCCTTGTTATCCAGTTTTTATTATTTATGACACAAACTGTTCTATGGATTTGGGGCAGGGAGAAGTGCAAAATTGGACCCTTGATCCCTCCACTTGACTCCACCCAGGTCCAACTTTTAAAACATCTGGAGAGTCCTGATGGTTAAAAGAAAAGAAAAAAAACGTTCTGCAGCTTTCACAATTTATTTATTTTTTATTTTTTTTGTGGCTCTTATTCAGAACCCTCAGCATTGTTGACAGACGGCCCGGCCTCTGAAAGGATTAAGTGGAGCAGAGAATTAGCAGACTGGTGGTTACTGCTGTTAAGAAAATGTTTAAATAATTAAGCACTTGGGAAGATGAGAAAAAATGAGGGATGGGGATAAGACAGAAATGGAAAATGAACTCTAGTCGATTAACAAGAAAATAGGGGGAGAGATCCCATGAACGGAGATTTTTTTAAAAAAAATGGGTAGGGGGAAAAAAGAAAGGAAGGAAAATTATTCGAAATTGTAAAGAATGAAATACTTCGTTGTTGTTGTTGTTAGTTGTGAAGTTGTGTCTGACCCATCACGACCCTATGGACAATGTTCCTCCAGGCCTTCCTGTCCTCTACCATCTTCTGGAGTCCATTTAAGCTCACGCCTACTGCTTCAGTGACTCCATCCAGCCACCTCATTCTCTGTCGTCCCCTTCTTCTCTTGCCCTCAACCTTTCCCAGCATTAGGCTCTTCTCCAGTGAATCCTTCCTTCTCATTGGGTGGCCAAAGTATTTGAGTTTCAGCTTCAGGATCTGGCCTTAATCCCCTTTTTCAAAATTTTGAAGTCTCCCTGTTCTTATTTACCAGACTACCCTGCTGGAATTCAGCACCAAACACACCAAAATAATTTTCTGCCTTTTTAAAAAAAAAAGCAATTACAAGCTTTGATAAACTTAACGCATTGGTTTACTTAAATTTCCAATCCTTAGAACTGCTTTAACATTGTGGGTAAATAAATTGGAGGGGGAAAAATATGGTTGTAAAAAGAGTCACCCACCCAGCCCACCCATTTTTGCCCTAATGGATCATTTAAAATGTTTACTGAGTTTAAAGGAGGGGGTCTCCAAACTTGGCAACTTTAAAACGGGCTGGGGAACTCTGGGAGTTGAAGTCCACAAGTCTTAAAGTTGCCAAGTCTGGAGATCCCTGATTTAAAGTAAATGTACTCAGAAAGTGATCTCTTGCTCAGGGGCAGCTGTGGGGAAACTGGGTGGAAAACATTAAGATGGCAGCCACCATCTTGGGTTTTTTTTTTTACTCTCCCCACCCTCCAGCCAGCCTTGCTCTTGATCCAAATAATTATGGCAGAAAACATCCATCTAAGCAAAGTAATAATTGAGATGGAGTACCTTGGCAGCGGATAATTGAGTATTTGCAAAGCAGAGATCATTCTCAATGAGAAAGCTATATTTTGTGGCACCCTTGCAGTGTCTACAACATCTGTCATCTCATAAAGAAGAAAAAGAAGGAGCTGACCATTCTGAATAGCTCCTAAGCAGCCCTGCTTTTCCCCCCACTCTACATAATAATCAAAAATTAAAACCAAGATCATGCATTATAAAACAACCCAACAAACTGGGAGTCAAGCATTCCAAAAACACAATTAAAAGTAATTACTCATCCAGAGGGAGAGTCATAACAACCCTGCCTCCATGGCTTGACTAAATAGCCAAGTCTTCACAAACAGTCTGAGGAGGGAGGGGAGCCACTCAAATGATCTAGAAAAGGGGTCTTCAAACTTGGCCCTCTTATGACTGGTGGGAATTCTGGGAGTTGAAGTCCACAAGTCTTAAAGGTGCCAAGTTTGAAGACCCCTGATCTAGAGGGATGTTAATGCAGAGAGAAGGAAATGCAACTGAGAGGGAATGCTTTCATGGTTTCTATAGGTCCCTGACTGAGGGGACACATACAAAGTCTCTCCTAATATATCTTACCAGGCCAACAGATATTATTGGCAGATTTTACTAGATCCTAAACCACTAATGGCTTTAAAGGTGGCTCTGGGCATCTTGAATTGGAACCAACGAACAACCAGTGCCATTCTCAAGGTTGTGTGTGACACCGTCTCATCCTCCCTTTAACTACTCACACTAGCTATTGCCCTGAATGTTCAGTACATTTCAGGCATCCAATTGAGAGGCGACCAAAGCATGAATGACAGTGAGTAAAGCCTTCCTTTTCAGAAAAGTAGCAACTGGTATGCAAAATGGTGCTCTATAAATGTGCATTTGGCAGTAGCTGCAACTTAGTTCTCAAGCAGGAGTTATAAGTCCAAGAGGACCCCCAAATTGTCAACCAGTTCTGTTTGGTTCCACTAAGGAGTAAAGATGGACCTTATGGTATCAGCAGATCTTTCAGACTCAAGGCTGCTAGGGTCTGTTCCAATCAGCCTCCCAGCACCTGGATAGCACTTTGACAGGAATCAAAATTCAAATGTGGGAAACCTTTCCCCATATTAATAAATAATATGTTATTTATTATCTATTTACCTCTCAGTTTTACACAGCTGCTTGACTCTGTATTAAGTCTAGATATTAGGTTATTCTTATATAGGCCCTTTCATTAAGGAATTCTTCTGCACCAGTAAGTTGTATATTCTCAAAAACCTTAAAACTGAACTTTGCCATTTAAATCCCCTTCTGTTTGTTTTGGTATTTAGGGATCACTTCAAAGAAACATTTCATTTCTGTCATTTCACATCTGGGTAATAAGAAGCTAAGTTTTACAGTGGTACCACTGGTATTTATTAATGAACCTTTAAATTGGCTATTACTATTACAGCCTGTTTATTCAAGCTGTTGTGCTTCATCTTTCCCATTGCAAAATGCCCGACAATTAATTTTATTTAAAAGCTTGACAGATTTGAGTAAGATCTACTGACAGTGGTTACTGTGTATTTCATTCTGGGGTGAACACAAAAATATATTGCTTTTAATCATTGGGGGGAAGGAAGAAAGGAAGGAAGGGCCTATGTCACTAATAAATTGCTGTTACTTATTATGTGAATGATAGATTTGATTGACTAGATTAGATTTATACATCGCTTCAGTGTAAACCACTTTAACTGGTGCACATTTTGAATCAACAATAACAAATTACCGATACAAATCTGCAAAAACAGTACATTAAATATATAATGTATTGATTCCTGTAAGTACTGGTTACAATATACAAATAAATCATATTAGACAATCTACATTCAGTACTTACAGGATTCAGTCTCCAAAATATCTTCTAAAACAGCCAGGTCTTTAAAAGCTTTCATGAGTGTTGCCCTTCCTGGAGTTGAGGGGGGGCAAGTTGTTCCAAATCTGGGGAATGCCTGCAACAATGCTAATTCCATGACCCCTTTAGTTACCCCACACAAAAATTGGTCATCTTCAACAGGCATTGTCTGTTCCTTTGGATGGGTCAGGCAGAATCTATCTGAAAAGCTGGTTCTACAGATTCTCTATCATAACAAACTGTGGCAAGTTCTTAAAGAGTTGGGCATACCATACCATCTTATTTGTCTCTTGAGAAACCTATGTGTGGGCCAAGAAGCAACAGTGAGAACTGTACACGGAACCACTGACTGGATCAAAATTGGGAAAGGAGTCCGGCAAGGCTGTATACTGTCGCCCTGCCTATTTAACTTATATGCAGAGCACATCATGAGAAAGGCAGGGCTAGATGAATCAAAAGTTGGAATTAAGATTGCCGGAAGAAATATCAACAACCTAAGATATGCAGATGATACCACTCTAATGGCAGAAAGTGAAGAAGAACTAAAGACCCTCTTGTTGCGGGTGAAGAAGGAGAGTGCAAAACCTGGGTTGAAACTTAACATTAAGAACACCAAGATCATGGCATCTGTCCCTCTCAATTCCTGGCAAATAGATGGGGAAGAAATGGAGGTAGTGACAGATTTTATTTTCCTGGGCTCCAAGATCACTGCAGATGGGGACTGTAGCCAAGAAATTAAATGACGCTTGCTCCTCGGGAGGAAAGCCATGGCAAATCTAGACAGCACACTAAAAAGCAGAGACATCACCCTGTCAACAAAGGTGCGTATAGTCAAGGCTATGGTCTTCCCAGTTGCAATGTATGGCAGTGAAAGTTGGACCATGAAAAAGGCTAAGCATCAAAGAATTGAGGCCTTTGAACTGTGGTGCTGGAGAAGACTCCTGCGAGTTCCTTGGACTGCAAGGCGATCAAACCGGTCAGTCCTAGAGGAGATCAACACTGACTGCTCTTTAGAAGGCCAGATCCTGAAGCTAAAACTCAAATATTTTGGCCACCTAATGAGAAGGAAGGACTCACTGGAGAAGAGCCTAATGCTGGGAAAGATTGAGGACAATAGAAGAAGGGGACGAGAGAGAATGAGATGGCTGGATGGAGTCACTGAAGCAGTAGGCGTGAGCTTAAATAGACTCCAGAAGATGGTAGAGGACAGGAAAGCCTGGAGGAACGTTGTCCATAGGGTCGCGATGGGTCGGACACGACTTCGCAGCTAACAACAACAACAGATTCCCAGGCCTGAAAACCAGCATTATGGTTAATGATCAGTACCTTAAGGGATGTTTTATATAATAATAAATTTTGTTGACTATGAAAATAAGTGGGTGGTGATTATGATGATAATAATGATTACCATTAATCAATCAAATTACTCAATGTCTACATCTTGATCAAACTATTAGTTTATGTATCACATCATTACCTAATCATATCATTATCACCACCATCGCCATTACTGCTATCACTGTTTGGATTGTTTTAATCCAGGGATGAGAAAGCACTGAGCAAAGGGTGTAATCCAGACTGCAAACTGACCCATCCACTCCACAAAGCTAAATCAAACTTCTCTTCCCCTTCCACAGAGACCACCTCTAAGCTACAATGACAGCCATTATGGGTGGTGACTTATCTGGGACATTTACTAGAATGGGCATTTCTTACCATTCAGCACTTTTTTCCCATGTGTGTGTGATGCTATAAATTTGAGATGGAATTACCCTACATTTTATTAAATGGGAGAAAGCAACTAAACCCATTCCTTGCTGGTGAAGCAGAGACACTAAATGTCCCAAAGGGGCTTTTTTTTAAAGGCAATTGGACTTTGTTTTTTCTTGAAGATTTTCTGTTCTGATCCAAGAACTGAAGAAGCTTCTTGGATGAGACATGAAACTCCTTTAAGAAATCTCAAAAATAATTCACACATAACCATCACTCCCCTTTTTGGTGAGACATTGTGATTCAGCTTCCCTGTTGAAAGGAATTTTTGCTTCAGCTCTTCACAAACTCCCTGAGCTTTAGGTCCTTTAAGAGAAAAAAAATGAAATGAAATGAACCTTTATTGTCAAAGTACAACTATGTGTACATTGAGATTATCTGAGCTCCATGGCCTTGCAGGAACCTCTTTGCAGCTTAGACAAAATGAGCAAAAGTAAATATTCTGTCCCAAAGGTGCTTTTTCAAGAGGTGACTGGACTTTCTTTGTTTTTCCTTAAAAACATTTCATTTATCATCCAAAAAGCTTCTTCAGTTCTGACTGAAGGGTGCGGAATAGATGGATTGATATTCCTTGCAGTCATCTGGTCATTAGTATTCTTTCTGAGAGTCATTGTGGCCATCTGTTGCCCTCAGAGCCATCTGAATAGTGCAAATGGGTGTGGAACCTTCTTGGAATTGCTGAAAGGACTGTGTTGTAAAGTGGAGACAGGTAGTGTCATATCCCTCCCCCTCTGTTGAGTTTTAACATAGATGGCCTCTTTTACCCCTCTTTCGAACCAGTGGTTCTCTCTGTCCAGAATATGGACTTTGCAATCTTCAAAAGGCGATTTAGGTTACCCAGAGGGTATACAAAAACCCTCAAGAGGCCTTAACATCTCTAAGAGTGCTAATGACCAGATGACTGCAAGAAATATAAATCCCTCCATTCCCTACCAATGAGTCAGAACTGAAGGAGCTTCTTGAAGGAGAATCAAAATGGCTTCAAAGAAAAACAAAGTCTAGTTGCCTCTTGAAAAAGCACCTTTGGGACAACCATAACCTGGACAACTGAGAATCTCCATAGGCAGAGACACTAAATGCCTTCTTTTGCCTAAACTGCTTTTATCCACACTGTTTGAATTAAAAGGACATTTCTGACTTTGTACTGAAGCATAGGGACTGCTGATCTGTTCTTCATTCTGCGCATAGTACTTTTTTATTATTGAAGATGTGATGGGACAAGGAGTAGGATACTATGCCAGGGTCTCAGTCCATCTCTTTTAATGGACTTCTCCTGATGGAGAAGTTACTAGTGGAGAAGATTGTTGGGGGCAATTAAGCTGACTTTGTAATAATGCCGCTTGGGGGGGGGGTGTGTGTGAAAGCCCTAATAAGCAGGCATATACATAGAATGAAGGCTACTGCTAAGCTTGTAAGCCGCCCTGAGTCTTCGGAGAAGGGCGGGATATAAATGGAATTAAAATAAATAAATAAAATAAATAAAAATCTCATGAAGTTTGCATGAAAAAAAAAGAAATTAATGGCTCCATGTCACATCCATGTAAGTTTTCTTATTTTCTCAACTATAGAAAAATAGGTGGGGTTTAATTTTTGGTTTTTGTTTTCTTCTAAGATGCTTATTCTCTTTCTCACTTTAGCTATGCTTGCAGAATTTCCCAAAGCCTCATTTACCAAAAAATTACAACTCTGCTTAATTTTTGAGATCACCCAAGTTGAGACCATCATAACCCATTGCTAAATATAAAAACATTTCAAACATTATCCAATTTGATTTTTCTCTCCAAATTGGCCCTACCTAAATATATGGAAGGGATGCGGTGGCTCAGTGGGTTAGGACGCTGAGCTTGTCGATCAGAAGATCTACAGTTTGGCGGGTCGAATCCCGAGTGCCGCGTAGCAGAGTGAGCGCCTGTTACTCGTCCCAGCTTCTGCCAACCTAGCAGTTCGAAAGCATGTAAAAATGCAAGTAGAAAAATAGGGACCACTACGGTGGGAAGGTAACAGCGCTCCGTGCACCTTTGGCATCTAGTCATGCCGGCCACATGACCATGGAGACGTCCTCAGACAAGCACTGGCTCTTCGGCTTTGAAATGGAGATGAGCACTGGCCCCTAGAGTCGGAAACGACTGGCACACATGTGCGGGGGAACCTTTACCTTTACCTTAAATATATGGAAGGGGAAAGCTAACAACACACAACATAATTTCCACAAATGTTCAAAACCAAAAGAGAGAGGGGGAAAAAACAAACCCATAGTTGATAATGGTGGGTCTAAGTGATACAAATCTGAACATTTTGTCATAAAATCAGCCAATTATATTTACCTACATGTAATTACATGAGTTGTATTTATTCCTGTGGTACACAGCTCCCCTTGGTTTGATAGAGAAATGACAGCACAGCATGTCTTAATGTTACCACCTGCAGTGCAAAAATTCATAGCAATGAGTAATTATGCTGTTCATGTTGAGAAGCAATGAGAAATGTATATAAACAAATGCTTCATTGCCTCTGCCAGAGGCTATACTTGTATCAGGACATAGCTGCATTTTGATGAATTTCCATATCTATACAAGCATCCTTAAATTTGTCTTCCATACCTAAATCTGAAAAAAAAATCATTTTCATAATCTTCTTCCAAAACTAGTGTTTCTTCTGTAGGGGTTCTGTAACTGGCACTAGAAAAAGAAACCATTGCTATCTCGCAATTTCATGCAAACGTGGGAAACATGTACATGGATGGGATGTACTGAAGGAGGGAATAAGGGAGTATACAGGAATGATTGATCTAATAATAATAATAATAATAATAATAATAATAATAATAATAATAAGAAGAAGAAGAAGAAGAAGAAGAAGAAGAAGAAGAAGAAGAAGAAGAAGAAGAAGAAGAAGAAGAAGAAGAAGAAGAAGAAGAAGAAGAAGAAGTAATAGTTGGAAGGGACCTTGGAGGTCATCTAGTCCAACCCCCTGCTCAGGCAGGAAATCCTATACAATTTCAGGCAAATGGCTGTCCAGTCTCTTCTTAAAAACTTCCAGTGTTGGTGCATTCACTGCTTCTGAAGGCACATTGTTCCACTGGTTAATTGTTCTAACTGTCAGGAAGTTTCTCCTTAGTTCCAGGTTGCTTCTTTCCTTGATTTGTTTCCATCCATTGCTTCTTGTCCTGCCTTTGGGCGCTTTAGAAAATAGCTTGAGTCCGTCCTCTTTGTGGCAGCCCCTGAGATATTGGAACACTGCTGTCATGTCACCCCTCACCGTTCTCTTCATTAAGCTACACATACCCAATTCCAGCAACCGTTCCCGATATGTTTTAGCCTCCAGTCCCCCAATCATCTTTGTTGCTCTTCTCTGTACCCTTTCTAGAGTCTCAACATCTTTTTTACATCGTGGTGACCAAAACTGGATGCAGTATTCCAGGTGTGGCCTTACCAAAGCATTGTAAAGTGGTATTAGTACTTCACGTGATCTTGATTCTATTCCTCTGTTAATGCAGCCTAGCACTGTGTTGGCTTTTTTGGCAGCTGCAGCACACTGCTGGCTCATATTTTTTTATTTTTTTTAAATTCCATTTATATCCCGCCCTTCTCCGAAGACTCAGGGCGGCTTACAAGCTTAGCAGTAGCCTTCATTCTATGTATATGCCTGCTTATTAGGGCTTTCACAGACACCCCAGCGGCATTATTACAAAGTCAGCTTAATTGTCCCCAACAATCTGGGTCCTCATTGAAGTGATTGTCTACTAGGACTCCGAGGTCCCTCTCACAGTTACTACTATTGAGCAAGGTACCACCTATACTATACCTGTGCATTTGATTTTTCCTGCCTAAGTGTAGAACCTTACTTTTTTCACCATTGAATTTCATTTTGTTAGATAGTGCCCAGTGTTCGAGTCTGTCCAGATCTTCCTATATCTTAAGCCTATCTTCTGAAGTATTGGCTATTCCTGCCAGCTTGGTGTCATCTGCAAATTTGATGAGTTCCCCATCTATCCCCTCATCCAAATCTTTAATGAAGATATTGAAGAGCACTGGGCCCAGAACAAAGCCCTGGGGCACCCCACTACACACTTCCTTCCTATTATATTGTAATAACTCTGTTGTCTGATGTTGATTGGCTAACAAAGTTTATAAAGCAACGCTACTAACTTTCTAAGGTGTGGCACTCCTGAACGTAACTGTCTGCCAGCGTTCAGATTGTGTCCCACACAGGACTTAATTCAACCAAATTAAAAGTACTATGTCTTTAAGAAGCCTCTGATTGAATTTTCATGATTAGTTTTTATGATTTCGCAGGTTTTGCAAAGGGCCAGTGACCTTACACTTCCAAAACTAGTATTTTGTGAGACAGTTCCTATTCATATATATATTCAGAAATGAGTTCCACTAATTTTACTGATACTTTTTTTTTCAAATAAGTGTGTCTTTATTTATTTTATTTATTTGTTTATTAAATTTATGTGCTGCCTGTCTCACTATCTTGTATGGCTCTGGGCAGCTTACAAGAGTATGAAAACATAAAAATAAAAACCTTAAAAGCATTGTAATTAAGATTAATAACATTTCAATAAATAAAAGGTGAAAACCAAAAGCATGGGTGGTATGAGATTGGACTTTTGTCTTTCATCCAATCAGCTCCAGCATAGTGTGTGTCCCCCTTGAGGCTCCAGGCCAACTGGCAAAGCTGGCAAAGACTCTTTTGGATGGCCAGAAGGGTGGAGGCAAATCTCACTTCAGGAGGCAAGATGTTCCAAAGTGTGTGGGCCACTGCAGAGAAGGCCCTTTTCTTTGACCCTGCTAGATGAAATACTTTGGCTGATGGGATCTGGAGAAGACCTCTTCTTCTGGCATGAGTGGGATGGATCTTAGTGGACAGATGCTCCAAATAGTCCATTGGATAGGTGATGGATGATGTCTAATGTTCTTTCCATTTAATTCATATATTATCTGTTCACAAATACTTGTCAAAAACCAACTCCATAAATAATATAGCCATAAATCCTAAAATAAGGAGTAAAATATTAAGCTTGCAAAATTTTACAATATGGTATATTTTCTGTAGATACAAAATAATAAATCTAATAGTGCCAATTGGTAATAGATTTTCCATAAGTAAAATTGAGATTTGTTCATTTTTAATACTTGGGAACTTTTAATACTTGGGAACAATATTTTGAAAAAAAAAGAACTCAGATTAATGGCAATATTAATAACGAGTTCAGATGAGGTTATAAAATGATTTTTTCCCTTCGAATTTAAGAGAAATTATGTTAATTATAGTATAACATTTTGAACATAGTGATAAGGTATTGTTGATTTTTTTAATGACTCAGTTTCATAATTGCAACTTCAGTGTGAAAGGAGATGGGTTTTTAATTTTCCTGATTTTCTACTGGAGTATTGGGCATATATATTAACTTGAATGAAAGTTAGTTTAAATATGAAAATATTTATACAACAAGAGAGTTAAGTATCACCAGAGCGAACCCCACTTACCTTTAGGAAATCAGACAAAGTTAGCTAGGTGATTCCACCTGGCTTGACTCCAAGCTAGGATAAATCCCCAGATAAGTAACTGAGTTTAAATCAGACTTATCAGTGCTATGCAGGAAGCTATGTTAATAATAAAATAAGCTAACTGTATTATGTTTGGGAGTTATCTTAGATTGAACAAGATTCTGAGTAGGGCTCTGGTTCCTGTCTCAAAATCCTTGTGCCACTGGTGTAATCACTTTTTGGATTTCTGGACTGTGAGGAAGCTCTCCGTTTCCACTTGGATTTTAAAGAAGAAACTGGACACTAACAGTTAACTCAAAGGGTTAGGTGAAATGCATCATTTTTGTCAAAATAAGTAATTTTCTCAATCTGGGGATAATGTCAAAAAAGGAATCAGCATGGAGTTGTTATGTTTCCACAAATAGTATAAGTCCAGGGTGGGATTCGGCCATTTCTCACCACTTTGGCAGAACTGGTAGCTAATTTTTTGTTGCCAAGATCCAGAAATGACTTCTGGAAGTGGCATCCACACAGAGAACCAGTTATTCACATATTTGAACCCGCACATGCGTGCTAGTCGTTTCCAACTCTAGGGGCTGGTGCTCATCTCCGTTTCAAAGCCAAAGAGCCATTGCTTGTCCGAGGACATCTCCGTGGTCATGTGGCCGGCATGACTAGATGCCAAAGGGGCACAGAACGCTGTTACCTTCCCACCGTAGTGGTCCCTATTTTTCTACTTGCATTTTTACATGCTTTCGAACTGCTAGGTTGGCAGAAGCTGGGACGAGTAACAGGCGCTCACTCTGCTATGCGGCACTCGGGATTCGACCCGCCAAACTGCCAACCTTCTGATCGACAAGCTCAGCGTCCTAACCCACTGAGCCACCGCCTCCCATATATATATATATATATATATATATATATATATATATATATATATATATATATATGTGTGTGTGTGTGTGTGTGTGTGTGTGTGTGTGTGTGTGTGTGTGTGTGTAAATTTTAGATTGTCACTGTTGTGACTACTGCCTGTGGATGGCCTTCGGTTAGGCCGAAACAGGAAATAAAGATTTGTCCCATGTTTGGGGCCTAGCAAGGTAATCTAAATAGTTAACAAGCATTTAACATTATATATATATGTTGTTGTTAGTTGCAAAGTCGTGTCCGACCCATCGCGACCCTATGGACAATGTTCCTCCAGGCCTTCCTGTCCTCTACCATCTTCTGGAGTCCATCTAAGCTCACGCCTATTGCTTCAGTGACTCCATCCAGCCACCTCATTCTCTGTCGTCCCCTTCTTCTCTTGCCCTCAATCTTTCCCAGCATTAGGCTCTTCTCCAGTGAGTCCTTCCTTCTCATTAGGTGGCCAAAGTATTTGAGTTTTAGCTTCAGGATCTGGCCTTCTAAAGAGCAGTCAGGGTTGATCTCCTCTAGGACTGACCGGTTTGATCGCCTTGCAGTCCAAGGGACTCGCAGGAGTCTTCTCCAGCACCATAGTTCAAAGGCTTCAATTCTTTGGCGCTCAGCCTTTCTTATGGTCCAGCTTTCACAGCCATACATTGCAACTGGGAAGACCATAGCCTTGACTATACGCACTTTTGTTGACAGGGTGATGTCTCTGCTTTTTAGTGTGCTGTCTAGATTTGCCATGGCTATCCTCCCAAGGAGCAAGCGTCTTTTAATTTCTTGGCTACAGTCCCCATCTGCAGTGATCTTGGAGCCCAGGAAAATAAAATCTGTCACTACCTCCATTTCCTCCCCATCTATTTGCCAGGAATTGAGAGGGCCGGATGCCATGATCTTGGTTTTCTTAATGTTAAGTTTCAACCCAACTTTTGCACTCTCCTTCTTCACCCGCAACACGAGGCTCTTTAGTTCTTCTTCACTTTCTGCCATTAGAGTGGTATCATCTGCATATCTTAGGTTGTTGATGTTTCTTCCGGCAATCTTAATTCCAACTTTTGATTCATCTAGCCCTGCATTTCTCATGATGTGCTCTGCATATAAGTTAAATAGGCAAGGCGACAGTATACAGCCTTGCCGGACTCCTTTCCCAATTTTGAACCAGTCAGTGGTTCCGTGTCCAGTACTCACTGTTGCTTCTTGGCCCGCATATAGGTTTCTCAAGAGACAAATAAGATGGTCTGGTATGCCCATCTCTTTAAGGACTTGCCAGAGTTTGTTATGATCCACACAATCAAAGGCTTTAGCATAGTCAATGAAGCAGAAGTAGATGTTTTTCTGGAACTCTCTAGCTTTCTCCATGATCCAGCGTATGTTAGCAATTTGATCTCTAGTTCCTCTGCCTCTTCGAAATCCTGCCTGTACTTCTGGTAGTTCTCGATCCACATACTGCTGGAGTCTAGCTTGTAGAATTTTAAGCATAACTTTACTAGCATGAGAAATGAGTGCAATGGTGCGATAGTTTGAACATTCTTTGGCACTGCCTTTCTTTGGAATTGGAATGTAAACTGATCTTTTCCAATCCTGTGGCCACTGTTGAGTTTTCCAAATTTGCTGGCAAATTGAGTGTAGCACTTTTACTGCATCATCTTTTAAGATTTTGAATAGCTCAGCTGGAATACTGTCACCTCCACTAGCTTTGTTGTTGCTCAGCTTTTCTAAGGCCCACTTCACTTCACATTCTAGGATGTCTGGCTCGAGGTCAGTGACCACCTCATTATGATTATCAGGGACGTTAAGCTCATTCTTGTATAGTTCTTCTGTGTAATTTTGCCACCTCTTCTTAATCTCTTCTGCCTCTGTTAGGTCCCTGCCATTTTGGTCCTTTATCATGCCCATTTTTGCATGAAACGTTCCTTTCATCTCTCCAATTTTCTTGAAAAGATCTCTGGTCCTCCCTATTCTATTGTTTTCTTCTATTTCTTTGCATTGTTCATTTAAGAAGGCATTCTTATCTCTTCTAGCTATTCTTTGGAATTCTGCATTTAATTGGGCGTATCTTTCTTTTTCTCCCTTGCCTTTTGCTTCCCTCCTTTCCTCAGCTATTTGCAAAGCTTTCTCAGACAGCCATTTTGCTTTCTTGCATTTCTTTTTCTTTGGGATGGTTTTGGTTGCTACCTGTTGTACAATGTTGCGAACCTCTGTCCATAGTTCTTCAGGCACTCTGTCTATCAGATCTAATTCCTTAAATCTATTTGTCACCTCTACTGTATATTCAACAGGGATATGATTTAATTCATACCTGACTGGCCTAGCGCTTTTCCCTACTTTCTTTAATTTAAGCCTAAACTTTGCAACAAGAAGCTCATGGTCTGATCCACAGTCAGCTCCTGGTCTTGTTTTTACTGACTGTATAGAGCTTCTCCATCTTTGGCTGCAGAGCATATAGTCAATCTGATTTCTGTGTTGACCGTCTGGTGATGTCCATGTGTAGAGCCGTCTCTTGGGTTGTTGGAAAAGAGTGTTTGCTATCACCATAGTATTCTCTTGACAAAATTCTATCAGCCTGTGCCCTGCTTCATTTTGTACTCCAAGGCCAAACTTGCCTGTTATTCCCGTTATCTTTTGGCTTCCTACTTTAGCATTCCAATCCCCCATGATGATAAGGACATCATTTTTGGGTGTTAGTTCTATAAGGTGCTGTAGGGCTTCATAGAACCGGTCAATTTCATCCTCTTCAGCACCGGTGGTTGGGGCATAGACTTGGACTACTGTGATATTGAATGGTTTGCCTTGGATTCGAACTGAGATCATTTTGTCATTTTGAGGATTGTATCCCAGTATTGCTTTTCCTACTTTTTTATTGACTATGAAGGCTACTCCATTTCTTCTGAGGGATTCTTGCCCGCAGTAGTATACCTGATGGTCATCTGAATTAAATTCACCCATTCCTGTCCATTTTAGTTCGCTGATACCTAAGATGTCGATGTTTAGTCTTGTCATCTCTTGTTTGACCACGTCCAACTTTCCTTGATTCATGGATCTTACATTCCAGGTTCCTATGGAGAAAAAATCTTTACAGCATCGGACTTTCCTTTCACCACCAGACATATCCACAGCTGAGCGTCCTTTCGGCTTTGGCCCAGTCGCTTCATTCTTTCTGGCGCTACTAGTACTAGCCCTCTGCTCTTCCCCAGTAGCATATTGGACGCCTTCCGACCTGAGGGGCTCATCTTCCAGCGTCATATCGTTTTGCCTTTTGGTACTGTCCATAGGGTTTTCATGGCAAAGATACTGGAGTGGTTTGCCATTTCCTTCTCCAGTGGATCACGTTTTGTCAGAACTCTCTGCTATGACCTTTCCGTCTTGGGTGGCCCTGCACGGCATAGCTCATAGCTTCATTGAATTACGCAAGCCCCTTCGCCACGACAAGGCAGTAATCCATGAAGGGGAGATATATATATATATATATATATATATATATATATATATATATATATATATATATATATATATATATATATATATATATATATGTTTTCTGAGGTTTTCGCGGGTGCCTGTATGTGGATCCTTGGTTTTTCGGGTTTTTCCCCGCGTAGAACTAAAGGTGTAGGCGCAACGTTTCGACGGAATCCCATCCGTCATCATCAGGCTTTAGCTTCCTTCTTCTGGGAGAAGCATGTGGCCACATGCTTCTCCCAGAAGAAGGAAGCTAAAGCCTGATGATGACGGATGGGATTCCGTCGAAACGTTGCGCCTACACCTTTAGTTCTACGCGGGGAAAAACCCGAAAAACCAAGGATCCATATATATATATATATATATATATATATATATATATATATATATATATATATATATATATATATATATATGCAACTTCACTGTCCCATTAACTTTTTTAGCCAGCCAGTTTTAGTAGTTACAGAGAACAGCTAAGGGGTGGCTTATGGAACAGGTGGCAATGTGACCCTAAAAACTCTGTTGTTGACATATCTTCATGTTTAGGATTACTCGTCTCCTGTTCCAGCTTTGCTTTTCTGTTTTAGCAACAGTAGCATTTGCAGTTCTTAAAGATTGTGCTGTTGGGCAAAGTTTCCAGGGCTACATCTGTTCCTAATGTACAGTTCATAATTTAATGGCAAGACACTTCAGTGGTCTACCAGCCACAAATCTCAGTTGTTAAAACTGTCTGGAGCAAAATGCTTTTAAATAGTCAGCCTAAAGTTAAAGAATGGAACAGAGAAGCACACATATCCTTGAAAGGAACCATTTCTCTCTCTCTCTCTCTCTCTCTCTCTCTCTCTCTCTCTCTCTCTCTCTCTCTCTCTCTCTCTCTCTCTCTCTCTCTCTCTCTCGTCTTTTGGCAGGTTAAATTTCTCACATTTAGACACAGAACATGTAGCAGTAGCTGTCACTTTGGGTAAGACTTTCACTTTGAATCCTTTTCTGCAGCTTAGTGCCATGATCTAAGTAGTAGTCTAAACATGACCCAAATCCTGCCTCCTCTCCTCCCAAACACACGTATTGCCTCCAGCCACAGGTTGTGACAATATATCAGAAGTCACTTTGGAGTTCTTGCAAATTTCAGGACATGTTTTTTGGCTGCTTTGTCTGTTCCTAAAACTGAGAATGAGGCTTGTGAAGAGCCAATTGTTCACCCTACAGTCCCTTGTATCCAAAGTCTAAAACAAGGATATCCACCCTGGGCAACTTTAGGACTTGTGGACTTCAACTCCCAGAATTCCCCAGACAGTCATGCTGTGCGAAGTTCATAGGTCTTCAAGTCTTCAAGGTTGGACACACACACACACGCACACACAGACAAACAGAGAGAGAGAGAGAGAGAGAGAGAGAGAGAGAGCCTAAATCATGCCTTGTTCAATCCAATTAGTGAAAACTCCAGTCAAAAGAGTTTTTAAAAGCATGTTGAATATCCTTAATGTGCTTCTCCTCAGATTGCAGCTTTTTTATTTAAAAGAGAAAAAAAAACTTCATCAAGCTGCTTTAAAACAACCATTCACCAGGCTGATATTCAGTCATCCACCGCAAGTATTTTTAGTGTTGAAACCAAATATTTAAAAAAAAAAACAGGTAAAACCCTGAACCACCAGAAAATTGTGGGGTATCATATTTAAATACAGCCTCTTCCTTTTTAAAAAAATTGCACGAGGAAGGAAAACCAGGGAACTAAATCTCACCACAAGGTCTCTGCTGGTTAAAAAAAATAAATCCTCACGTGTAACTCATCTTGGCTTGGATTAGGTTTATTGGCTAACCAGTGTACATGAGGAATGTTCAATTACATTAGGAAAAAAACATGAGTAGTCCATCGGTTAACGTAGCCGACAATTTGAAAGCATAGGCAAACCATAAATTATAATTCCTTACTTCTAAAAGAAAATGTGGAATGGAAGGCTTTAAAGAAAAAAAAATCCAGCGCATATATTTACAATATTATGGAAATGAATGCTTTCATCCTTGCATGCTATTTCTAATGGGATGGTTTAGGCCTACGAAGACTTTTTCTCTCTTCTGTTTCTCTCCCATTCCTTTGCCTTGTCCATAGAGTCATTTTGATTATAAATAATGTGTTTTTCAAGTGACATTCTAACCTTGGTTCTTTTTTTTCCTCCACAGTACGTTCTGAACTTTAGGCGGGGGGGGGGGAAACAGAAAACAAAAGACAGCCTGAAAGCTTTTGAGGAAACAAAGCAGCTGCAATAGCAGCCATATGAAGAGGGGGGCAAAAACCCAAACAAACAACAGAATGACATCGGAATCAATCACTGCAAGGCTCTCTTTGCACCCTGGAAGTGAATATGAAATTACCATCGCATTGTGGAAGGTGCATTAGGGAATCATAAGGTGCTTATTATACTAGTGCTAATGCCAGGTCAGTGGGTTCCAAAGTGGTTCACGCTGAGGTAGATCTAAAGGATATCTTCATACCTAAAAGAAGAAAAAAGGAATGTCCTCAGGAAGTCTTAGATGAAATCAAGTGGTTATTTTTTTTGTTGTTGTTTATTATTGTTATTGAATAAAAACGCAAACTGTGAACGGAAGAAAGCTATGGGTGGACATCAGACTCCGACTTCAAAACAGCAAGCTATCTGCAGAAAAAGTACTGAGAAGGGAACAGCTCAAATGGAAGTGCCTTATTCCTAACTGAAGTCCTGACCTCACAATTGTTTTAAAGTTGATTTGGAGCCTAATCTAGTGATTTGGAAATGAATCCAATTCAGTCCAGGCATCAAAGACCCACAGTTCAGTCCTGACTACAAATAATGTCTTCTATTGGTACTTCTGTTTTCATCCAACTCAACAGAGGGTAATGAGGGACGGGGAGAAAAAAAAGGTGGAACAATCAATTGATCCCAAAATCTTGTGGGCACAAAGAGGCCAGAGACTGATGACAAGCTTGATCCCCCCTCCCTCAGGCTCAGCCTGGTCATCTCCTAGTAAGTTGTTGGGTTACTAAAACTTCATTTTTCACACCAATCAAAAACTCTAGAAAGGTCACAATTTCTTAAATCCACAATTAAGAAAAATAAGTCATAATCAAGCAGTAATAATCCCACAACAAAAATCTAGCCTGAAAGACAACAATCTCAATGTCACCTCAACACACCAAAGACTCTGTAGGACTGTCATGCCTTAATTGGCTTCTAAAAGATTAAAAGAGAAATTCATCATCTGGCCTTGAGGGAGAGAAGGACCCGTTTCATTGGGCTAGGACGCACATAAAGAGAGTAATTTTCAAACTCTTGTCCTCATGCTTCAAGCAGAAAAAGGCAATCTTTGGCGAGCCTTTTCAGCTCATCTACACAGGAAGGACAGAGTGCACATATGGAAGAGCAGGTCCCCTTGGTAATAAGGACTGAAGGTATGATGAGTTGAATTGGAACAAGAAGAAAGTTACAGATAGTCATCAGCTTATGACCACCACTGAGCCCAAAATTTCTGTAGCTAAGCAAAATAGTTGTTTGCCCCATTTTATGACTTTTCTTGCCACATTTGTTAAGTAAATAATACGGCTGTGAAGTGAATCTGGCTTCCCCATTCACTTTGCTTGTCAGAAGGTCACAAAAGGGGGAATCACATGACCCCAAGACCTGTTCTGTTCCAGCCTACAACTGGCCCTGTTTGAATGTCAGGGACAACCCCTTTTTATAGTCAATAGGCTGGAAAAACCCAACCAAATTTATTTACAAAGAAATCAAAAGTTCAAACAAGAGTTAAACCAAAAGTTCAAACAAGAGTTAAACAGGAATAACAGACCAGGACTCTAGCAGAAGATCTTCAAATGGTTGCCTTCAGCAACCAGCACCTCCCACACCTTCCCCTTTTATCAGCAGTCCCAAGGAGTGGCTTCTCATTGCCTTCTCCTCCTCTTACCGAGTTGCCTCATGGCCTTTCTCTGTTCGACTCTGCTGGATTGCCTCCTACTCCTAGCATCCCTGAATAGATCCAGCTGTGAATCATCTACATCCAATACCTCGTGCTCACATGGCTGAGTCTGATGAGGAACATGACAGGAGGGGTCAGGCTGAGAGTCCTGCAGTGCATCAGAGCCTCCCTCTGACACCAAAGGCTCTCCAAATGCCTTCTCCTCCTCCTCTTCAGAATCATCAGACTCAGCTGCCGGTATCATAGGCTGACGCTGAATCACAACAAGACCCTGCAACCATCATCAATATGAACCAGTTGCCAAGCATCCAAATTTTGATCACATGACCGTGGCAATACTGTAATGGTCATAAGTATGAAGAATTGTCCTAAGCAGGGTTTTTTATCTCATAGAATGCTCAGAACGGTGTTCTGGCACCTTTTTTTTACACACACACACACACACACACACACACACACACAAAAGCTTTTGCACAAGCTGTGCTACTCCCTCTATTGGCTTTCGAAAGCCAATAGGAATTGCTGCTGAGTGTGCCAAAAAACCCAGCTGGCAAACATTGCACAGACAAGTTCTCTGCAGTGAAGGCAAGTTGGCAGGAACTTTGAACCCCTCCATGCTGCCCAACTACACCATCCCAACTAGGTAAGGAAGAGAGGACAAGGAGTGGGAGGTGGGTTCTGTGGAGTCCATGTGCACTCCTTCCTTGTGCTCACCCAAGTCAGCCAGGCTGGTGGCCTACCCGGTGCTGGACCTGTGCCACCGTCACCTCACCCTGCGCACCTACGTGGCCGCCCTGCAGCGCCTGGCCCGCACTGCCTCCGCCACCCATCCCACAAAGCCCCGCCATGTAGAGTGAGCCCTGCTGCTCCCACAGCACCAGCCACACCGGCTCTGGCCCCCAGGGGCAGCCCGCTGCCAACACCCCTCAAACCTGTGACCACAGCAGCGCTGCCGCCCCTGCCTCCTGCGCCCACCAAGATGAGAGTTCAGCACCTTTTTTTTTTAGAAAAAAAGCACTGGCCCTATTTTTCAATGTTGTCATAACTTTGAGCGGTCATTAAGTGAATGGTTGTAAGTTAAGGACTACTGTAGCAGACAAAGAAGTTCCCACAGTAATGGCTCTGACAAGTGGTGGGATTCAAATATGTGAACAAGCGGATCTCTGTGTGGATGCCTCTTCTGGAAGTCCATCCTGGGCCTGGGCAATGCAAAATTAGCTATTGGTTCTGCCGAACTGGTGCGAACTGGCTGAATCCCACCACTGGCTCTGACCCATTAGCAGTGGTTCCTGAGTCATCGTCAAGAGCAAAACCATGAAGAATAAATCACTGTAGCCACAATATGTGATAAGGACACTGTGTCCAGAAACTCCTCTTGTTCTGCTACAACACTTTAAAGAATATTATCACTCCAGATTTTTTTCCAGTTTTGTATTTCTAGATCCATCATAGCACCAAAAAGCCCTACTAGTTCCAGCTAATGGCTCCTCCAATCCACAATTTTGTCCTACATAGTGGCCAGCTAGATGCATTTATCCTCCTGAAGAAGGTGGCAAAAGCTGTTTTCCACTTTTGTTCTTTAGCAAGTTGTCTGTTGCCATCAAGGCAGTCGAAATCACCATCAGAATAGCAATCCTGGCTAGTTTGATGTTCCAAGAAATTACTCAGGTCTATTTTGGTTTGTAAAATTCCTGTTTTGTTTTGGTTTTTGTTTTATTTGTTCAACCTTGTAAAGCTGCCCAGAACTGGGCAGTTTTGAGCCAGGAAAACTTACATTGCCCAGAACTGTTTGCAGTTGAGTGGCCTGGAAGTATATTTTAAAAAATAATAATTAACTAATGCTAATATAAACTAGGTATTGCATAAAATTAGCTCTTATCAATTTTAATAAGATAAATTTAGTTTCAATCAATCAGCCACTGAATGAACATTTTTGAGCCTCAGCTATGAGGTGCCTCTAGGAAGTTACTATGTAATTGGAATTAAGAGAAGTGGTGAAGCAGTAAGTCACCAGTATAAACATATTTTAGCTATGATTTTTTTAACCTTTCTATCTATGTGGGAAAACAGTAGATAAAAATATTAACAGTAGTCACTTGTACAGATTACTGAGAGAATCCGTATAAAATAATCCAAGCATATAATAAAAAAAGTTTATGATGGAGCTACACCCCCCTGATTCTTCTTTTAGTATAATCACAGAAATAAAATAACTAAATAAGTTGCATCTGGCTTAACTGTAGTTCCATTAATCAAATTCCTAAACATTGCAAGAACATTTCCATTGTCTTTATTTAGATACACACAGACACACAGAGAAAGAAAGAAAGAAAGAAAAAGAAAGAAAGAAAGAAAGAAAGAAAGGAAGGAAGGAAGGAAGGAAGGAAGGAAGGAAGGAAGGAAGGAAGGAAAGAAAGAAAGAAAGAAAGAAAGAAAGAAAGAAAGAAAGAAAGAAAGAAAGAAAGAAAGAAAGAAAGAAAGAAAGACCTCCAAAGCATTTTGTGGACAATCTGTGACATCTTTGCATTTGTTGTTCTGAAATGCTTGAAACAAGTAGCAAAAATAATCACTGAGCTGCCCCTAACTACTTCAAATCCCACTGAGCTGCCCCTAACTACTTCAAATCCCACAAATCCCACATTGCACAAGAAATGGGGAGGGGGCAGGGGGAGAAGCAAAGGAGAATTCCGTGATCCTAGTCCTTAGCACTCTGCTTTGTTCCCATCTGAAGAAACGTGGGAAACTAACAGAATATTTGTTTATGGAGATTCTCAGTCATTCAGGTCATGGTGGTCCCAAAGGTGCTTTTTCAAGAGGCAACTAGACTTTGTTTTTCATTGAAGCCACTTCTCATCCAGAAGCTTCTTCACTTCTGACTGATTGGTGGGGAATGGAGGGATTTATATTTCTTGCAGTCATCTGGTCATTAGCACTCTTAGAGATATTAAGGCCTCTTGGGAGATTATCTGTACCCACTGGGTAACCTGAATCGCCTTTTGAAGACTGCAAAGTTCCACGTTCTGGACAGAGAGGGCCACTGGTTTGAACGAGGCCATCTATGTTAACATTGAACAGTCCTTTCTCAACAGAGGACACCACCTGTCTCCTCTTTACATCACAGTCCTTTCAGCAATTCCAAGAATGTTCTACACCCATTTGCACTATTCAGATGGCTCTGAGGGCAACAGATGGCCTCAATGACTCTTAGAAAGAATACTAATGACCAGATGACTGCAAGGAATATCAATTTGTCCATTCTCCACCCTTCAGTCAGAACTGAAGAAGTTTTTTGGATAAGACGCAAAATGTCTTCAAGGAAAAAGAAAGTCCAGTTGCCTCTTGAAAAAGCACCTTTGGGACAGAATATTTACTTCTGCTCATTTTGTTTGAGCTGCAAAGAGGGTCCTGAAAGGCCACGGAGCTACCATTTCTCTTAAAGGACCTGAAGCTCAGGGTATTTGTGGCAAGCTGAGGCAAAAATTCCTTTCAACAGGGAAGCTGAATCACAATGTCTCACCAAAAAGAAGAGTGATGGTTATGTGTGAATTATTTTTGTGGTTGTTTCATTTACAGCGCCAATGAGGCACATATAAATAATCTCAGCTCTCCAACCCATCATGGGAATGCAGAGGCCCAAAGCTGTTTTCAGCTGGAACAGAACTGCCGTGCAATTTCCTGCATACCATCAGATAAATGTTGCATTGCATGAATTTATGATAGGATTAGAAATAGTTTAAGGGTTTAATAAAAGACAATAGCCTAACTATTCTACCCAAGATGTTTGCAGCATTAACCAATGAAAAGCATGTCAGCATGCCTCATTAATATCAACAGAATTTAAATATTCATTTGAGCATTATCTTATCTATATTGTTGCAGATCATGTGTCTCTCAGTTTACAATGCTATTTTTGCTTCATCGGTGGTAAGAATGAACATATCAATGGTTTCAGAAAGATTAAAAACAAACTATCCTCATCTGATTAATTATTACTTCCTGTCTACCATCAGATATAAACAAAATTAATTTCCCCATAAGGAATAGGGTGTTATTTTATTTTATCAGTACTTCCAGGCCAAATTACAATAAATTTCCTTCATAGAAGAACAGACAGTTCTTCTAAAAAGTCTTATCCACCACCCCCACCCCCCAAAAAGGAAAATGGAGTAGATTTATTCCAGCTGTTGGACGTCAAAGTGTTTCTTTAAAGCAAAGACCAGTAACAGCAATTTTGAAAAACAAGCTATTTATATTAGAGTTAATATAGAACTATTTAGAAACTAAGCCAAGAATCTTTCCCAGACCTTCTAATATTAGTGCCAATTATCTTGCCAACTTAATGGTAAACATTATACAATTTCATGGACTGAATTGACTTGATTTGGAATTCATTCAATTACTTTGTACCTTTCTGGATGGTGCATGGTTTGTCTGAGGGCATTCCGTTTTCCATTGCCCTGTTTGCTGTTAGTCAAGCTGACAAATAACATAGGGGTGGATTTTTTTTTTAACAATGCCTTTTTCCTGCAACCAGGCAAAATCTAGGTTTTGATTAATTTCATTTGAGGTCAGGTTGTCTAAACATATTTTATTCAGACATACTTGGTTTGGATTGGAACCAGCAACTCAACATTTTATTGTTGAGCACCCAGACAAAGGAGTGGTGTTTGATCTTCAGAATCAGCTAGACACCAAACATGGTCATGAACAAACTTAAGCAGCAGAATGATCAAAATCCTCCCTCTAGCTTGGCATTCATCGAGGCACCTGAAAAGAAATTATTCAGATACAAAGGAATCACCATATGAATGGTGCTTCCGCACAGTTTCTGCATATGCTGCCTTGCATTTTTATTGAGATGCGTGAGAAAGCAGGTGCCATTTCTATCTATCTTTTCAGCAATAGACTTTCCCAGCAGTTAGCTGGGTACACTAATAGCTAGAGAACAGAAACGTTTTGATTTGGATCCAAATTCCTAACCCAGACAGTGGTTTGGTATCATTGGCATTTGTTTTTCAGATGCACCAGGCTTTAGACCCAGATTACATTGTCTGACACATCACTGAAATACAAGGGAGAAAGAAGACATAAAAAGTCCCTGTCTTGAAGAAAAAACACAGGATTATTTTGAGAACTGCATCCCCTGAGCCAGAACTGTTCATTATTAACCACAGACTCTGAGGTTGTGATTCAAAATGTCCCACTGAGTTCTGCTTCTAGTAAATATGGCTATAATGGCCACAGTAGTGAAAGCTGATGGGTATGTCATTCTTCACCATCACCACCACCGCCACCACCATCGTCATCATCATGCCAACAACCGGCATGAACTCTCACTTTTCTTAGACTTTATGTTGAATGCAAAAGAAATGGATTTCAAGGGGAATAAAACTGCATGACCCACCAAAATATATTTTTACATGGTTCAGTGAGATATCTGCAGATTTCTCTTATTTTCACAATAAAAGATTAATAAAAGTTGGAGAAAGATTATATACAAAGTTATGCCTAAATGTGGATACATTTGAATATAAAATCCTCTTATTAAGGAAATGGAGGAATCTTGTTAAGCAAATGCAGGCTTTCCCAATTGCCTTTAATAACGCTACCAATAGTAATGGGTGCCTTAGATGTAATCCCAACTGGAACAACACCTGAAGAGCACCAACATTGAGAAAATCACCATCAGTCAATTGCAAAAGGCATCTTTACTTGGAACTGCTTACATCTTTTGATGATACCTTTAACACCATCGACCAATGAACATTTCTACCTGCCTATTCCAGGTCCTTGGGAAGAACTTCGATAAGTGGATAAAAATACCAAATCCAATTAAACATTTGACTGACTGTACATCCAACCATAATAATAATAATAATAATAATAATAATAATAATAATAATAATAATAATAATAATAATAATAATAATAATAATAACAACAACAATTTAATTTTTATACCGCCCTTCTCCCGAAAGACTCAGAGCGGTGTACAGGGCAATACAATAAAATACAATATATAAAAATTAAAAGAAATATTAAATACAATAGCCCAATTCAGTAGATTAATACAAAAACATTAAAATACCCCTAAACCCATCAGACCAGGCCGGCTTGTTCAAATAATCATGTATGAATTTTGTTTGAAGATATGAAGATAGCTTAAGACTGGGAATGCAGGTGGTAAAAAAAAAGTATTTCACATTTTGTAAATGAGACCAACAATATTATAATAAATTATTATATCCAATAATGTGTCTCTCTGTGTGTGTACACACACACATACACACCCACACACACAAATTATATTTAAAGTAATATTTGAAGCCCCATACTTTATTAAATCAAGGCAAATGTTGGAAGGCATGTTGATCTATTTGTCCAATTCATAGAATTTGAGAAAATGAAGCATTTAATTAAAATAGCACTCAAACATATTTTATTTTCTATTTGCCTAAACCAACTTATATCACCAAATCTGAGATCTGAGCACTTATGCAAGTTCACAGCTATGAAAATGTCAACTGCCTTAGGTGATTTGATCTTAATGGCTGACAGTTTTTTTTTTAAAAAGTAGTGTTTTTTTTAAAAAAGTAACATTAGAGCAAAGTGCTGAAATGTGTAGAATTTACAGCTATGAAAATGCTAAATAACTGACATGTTTTTATTTTAATGATCGAAATTAACAGGAGAGTCCTTGTATCTTGTTCCTGTCTGTCTTCAACATTCTCCAATCCAAACAAAGCAAGAATGTTACTGTTCCCATTCCCTGTTTTTCAAGCATGGCAACTTTAAGGTGTGGTGGACTTCAACACCCAGAATTCCCTAAATAAAGCTAAAGTTGCATTTTCTGAATTTTGCATATATAAAATCTTTAAGGTCGTTTTGGGACAACAAAATTTTTAATAGAAAAAAATACCCTGCCACATTCAAGGCAAGGTGAATCATTTTTATCCTGAATGAGTTTGGTACACAGGTAGTCCTCGACTTACAATGGCAATTGAGCCCAAAATTTATGTTGGTAAGTGAGAAATTTGTTAAATGGATTTTGCCCCATTTCACAACTTGTCACATCTGTTAACTGAATCACTGCAGGTATTAATTTAGTAGCATGGTTGTTAAGTGCATCTGGTTTCCCCATTGGCTTTGCTGGTCAGAAGGTTGCAAAAAGGGGATCACATGACTCCGGAACTCTGCAACCATCATACATGTGAGTCAATTGTCAAGCATCCGAATATAAATCATGTGACCATGGGGATGCTGCAATGGTCATAAGTGTGAAAAATGGTCATAAGTTATACTTTTTTCAATGCCATTGTAACTTTGAATGGTCACTAAATTAACTGTCGTAAGTCGAGGACTACCTGTATACTGGTGAAGCTGCTGGCCTAGAAACCTGGAGACCACGAGTTCTACTCCCGCCTTAGCTGGCTGGGTGATTTTGAGACAATCACTCTCTTTCAACCCAACCCTTGTATAGAAAAAAATAGGAGGAAGAATAGAATAGAATAGAATAGAATAGAATAGAATAGAATAGAATAGAATAGAATAGAATAGAATAGAATAGAATAGAATAGAATAGAATAGAATAGAATAGAATAGAATAGAATAGAATAGAAAATAGAGCTGGAAGGGATCTTGTGGGTCTTCTATTCCAGCCCCCTGCTTAAGCAGGAGAACCTCCTATACCATCTCAGACAAGTGACTATCTAGTCTCTTCTTAAATATCTCCAGTGATGGAGCACCCACAATTGCTGGAGGCAAGCTGTTCCGCTGGTTAATTGTACTCACTGTGAGGAAGTTTCTCCTTAATTCCAGGTTGCTTTTCTCTTTGATCAATTTCCAACCATTGCTTCTCATCCTTCCCTCTGGTGCTTTGGTGAATAATGTGACCCACCTCTTCCTTTTGGCAGCCCCCCAGATACTGAAACACTGCTATCATGTCTCCCCTGTTTCTTCTTTTCTTTAGACTAGCCAAACCCAAATCCTGCAGCCATATTTGTATGTTTTAGTCTCCAAGCCTTTGATCATCTTAGTTGGTCTTCTCTGAATTTTTTTTCAAAACTCTCAACACCTTTTTGTGATATGGTGACCAAAATTGGCTGCAATATTCCAGGTGTGGTCTTACTAGCATTTTATAAAGTGGTACTAATACTTTGCATGATCTTGATTCTATGCCTCTGTTTATACAACCCAGGATTGTATTAGCTTTTTTGTTGCTGCTGCACACTTAAGTATGAGGTATGTTTGCGCCTTGGTTTACTTACAAAAAACAAGCAGGCAGGATAAAATCTAATAAATAATAAAAAATAGATCAGTGCTATTGCTACTGTTGAATACTATGAGAATACGATCATTCTCATGTATTCAATAAATTTCCCTCTGTCGTATTAATTGGGTAATAACATTGGTTGATCTCCAGGAGTCCTTCATGGGACAATTTTGGCTAGTTTGTGGAAGAACATTAGCAACATGATCCTATCCATGTCAAATTGGATGTAAATTCACTTCAGTTCAGAAATGAGCACAAGGTAGAAAGATCTTGTCTTGCAGAATCTAGAGCACTGCAAAAAACATTTTTCCCTAAGGCCCCCATCTCTTCTTCATGCAGCAAGAAAAATGTCCAGAGCTGTCAATAAAAGGTATACAGCAATCATTTTTTGTGAATATTTAATAAAGTAGAATACACAATGGATTTGCAAAAGTCAGATACCTGAAAGCATTTCTTACAATATATACTGTAAGTGTAGTGTTGTGTATATAAATAGTTACTAACAAGGGAATTAGCAGATTGCAGTATAGCAGGGTTTTGAGCGGGAGATTCAGCTGCAATCATTGGTTGCAATAACCTAGGAGCGGGAAAATAGGCTCCATTGATTGGTTTCAGTTCAAACACTACCCCTATATAAGGTTGCAACATTTGACAGTTGACAGTTGACTTTGTGTATTCAATAAACTCGTTCATTGTTAAACCACTCTGAGTCCTCGTCTGTCAGAACCAAACAATTGGCGACGAAGGTGGGATAGACAGAAGACCAGAGAATTGGCGGAATCGTCGCGCAAAGGCGGCAAAGTCAGAACGAGTCACAGTCAACCGAGCGGCCGCGGCAGAATAAGAAAAAATTCTCCGAATGGCGCAAATTGGGTCATTGAAGGAATTCGACCCAAACTTTCCCGAGGATTGGGAAGAATACATAGGACAAGTCGAAGGGTTCCTGTTAGTGAACGGAATCACAGACGACCGTAAAAAAGCGGCAGCATTATTGACGATTTGCGGCACACCGGTCTACCGTATCGCTGTCAGACTGTGTCAACCGCAACCGGTCTCAAGCGTGCCTTACGCTGACCTCCTAGCCAAACTAAAGGTCCATTTTACACCTAGGAGGTCCAAACTCTTCTGCCGGCGCATCTTTGAGAAGAGGAACCAGAGACCGGGAGAATCCATACAAAAATTTGTCGCTGCCGTCAGGGAAGCCGCAGTACGATGTAAATACGATAATTTAGAAATAATTCGGGACCGAGTAGTACTGGGCTTGCGTGATGAGCAGCTTCAAAACAGAATAATCGCCAAACCCACCGGCGATCTGCAGGAAGTGATCGATGAACTTCTAACGTACGAGTCCACCGGGTATTGCGACCCCCCCCCGCAGCAGCATGGCAGCGGCGCCCGAGATCAACCAAGAGGGCTATGTGGACTGCGGGGAGGTGGACCAGCAGTGGGAAGAAGATATTGCTGAAATCTCCAGGCGATTCGGAAAATTGGCGCCAAGACAACCCAGAAGTGAAGGGCCTGAACCTGCCCGCCGTCAACAACCCGCAACTCCGCAAAGACAAGCGACGGGGACACAACGACCATGGCGGGACACCGCAACCAGACCGCGTGACATGGACAACCAGAACCAGTGCGGCAGCTGCGGAGGCAACCATCCCCGCGCCTCTTGCCGATTCCGGACCGCAAAGTGCAGGGCATGCGGCAAGACCGGCCACATCCAGGCTATCTGTAGGAGCCGTGCTCGCGACAACCGCCTTCACGAAGTCGATGTGTGGCCCGAGGGTAAGGTAACCCCTTATTTCAGTGGCAAGGAGACCCCTAAACCCTGGGTTAAAATTCCAAATCTAGGGGAGGTGGCACGTGTCAACCGGAGGAGACAGGGAAAAGGTTACAATTTTCCAGGAGGAAAATTAAAAATCACAGTCCATCTGCAAGGGGTCCCTTGCAGAATGGAAATAGACTCAGGGGCTTCAGTGTCAATAATTTCCACTGAAACCCTTGAGAGGATTGAACAAATAAGTGGAAGGAGAATTCCACTTAGTTCAACAAATATTCAATTAACTGACTTTCAAAAAAGCCCCATAAAAATAAAAGGAAAGACCAGCCTTAGCGTTAAATTTAAAGGATTTAAGGGGGTCTTAGAATTAATAGTTACGGAGGGACATAGGACTAGCTTAATCGGGCTTAACTGGTTCCCTGCCCTGGGCATTTGGATTGGGGGGATAAATTCAGTAATTAAAAATAAGACCCTCGAATCAGTCTGCAATGAATTTGCAGACGTATTCGATGGATCTCTGGGTAAGTACAAAGGGCCCCCAATTAAATTTAACCTAGACCCCTCTGTAAAACCAATCAGGCTTAAGGCCCGAAGGGTACCTTTCGCCCTAAAGGAAAAAATCGAGGCCGAGCTCGACAGGCTTGTAGGCCAAGGTGTATTAGAACCTGTTGAGGGTGGTTTGTGGGAAACGCCGATTGTCACACCCCTCAAACCCAACGGGGATGTGAGAATCTGCGCTGACTACAAAGCCACCCTGAACATTGGAATGAAAAAGCATGCTTACCCGGTCCCGACGGTGAAGCAGGTCCTCGCCACGATCCAGGACGGCGCCATGTTTGCCAAGCTAGACTTGGCGCATGCGTACTTACAGTTGACTGTTTCTAAAGAGGCTGCAGAGGCACAGACAATTGTTACCCACAAGGGGGCGTTCCGAGTCCACAGACTGCAATTTGGTATTGCAGCAGCTCCAGGCATCTTCCAAGAAGTGATGGAGAGGACCTTAAAGGGCATACCTGGAGTATGTCCTTACTTTGATGATGTCCTGATAGCTGGAAAAGATGAAGAAATGTTAGTAGAGCGGCTGGAACAGGTACTGGGTAGATTTAGGAGGGCTGGATTGAAACTAAAAAAGGAAAAATGTAGCATAGGCGTTAAATCCACTGATTTTTTGGGGTTTAGGATTGACAAAAACGGAATCCACCCTACCCCTGACAAAATTAAAGCAATTAAATGGGCCCCAGAACCAAGGAACAAGGCGGAACTACAGGCCTTCCTTGGCCTGGTAAACTTTTACCACACGTTTGTGCCCCACAAGGCTGCCATTGCAGAACCCCTCCACAGACTCTTAGATAAGAAGACTCCTTGGCAATGGCTGAACAAACACAGAGTAAGCTTCCAAACTTTAAAGGACATTCTTTCCAGTAAATCAACTGTAACCCACTTTATAGAAAACAAACCGATTTACCTGGCGTGCGATGCTTCGCCCTATGGTGTAGGGGCTGTAATCAGCCACTTAGACAACCAAGGAATACAAAGACCAATTGCATATTATTCCCGTACACTAACCAAGGCAGAGCGGAATTATGCTCAGATAGACAAGGAGGCATTAGCAATAGTGGCAGGAGTAAAAAAGTTCCACGACTACCTTTATGGTAGGAACTTTACTATACTGACTGACCACAAGCCCCTGTTGGGACTGTTTACCACGGATAAACAGACTCCCCAAATAATGTCGCCTAGAATGCTGAGGTGGTCCATTTTCCTCTCAGCATACTCATTCTCCCTCCAATACAGACCGGGCAAGGACATGGGACACGCTGACGCCCTTAGCAGATTGCCCCTAAAGATAACAGAGGAAGACCCTGCACCTGTGGGACAAATAATGTCCCTACAGGATATTCCTGATTGGCCCCTAACTGCTAAAGACATAGCTGAGGCAACAAATAAGGACCACACTTTAAAGAGAGTAATGGCCTGGGTCCTGAGTGGGTGGCCAAACACCAACCCGGACGAAAAATACATTCCCTATTTTAGAAGGAAAGATGAACTGTCAGTTCATTTGGGATGCTTACTCTGGGGAAATCGTGTGGTTATTCCAGGAATCCACAAATCAGCTATTTTACTAGAATTACATGAAGGACACCCTGGAATAGTACGGATGAAGGCGTTGGCTAGGAGTCACTTGTGGTGGCCAGGACTGGACAATGACATTGAGGAATGTGTTGCCAATTGCCATCTGTGCCAACGCTCTAGGCCTGAACAACAACACATCCGCACGCATAAGTGGGAGTTAGCTAGGAATCCGTGGTCCAGGATTCATATTGACTACGCTGGACCTTTCCAAGGGTTAACATTTCTGGTAGTGGTTGACAGCTTCTCTAGATGGCTAGAGGTAGTGCCAGTCAGTTCAGCAACTTCTGGTAGAACCATACAGGCATTAAGGGGCCTCTTTGCCACTCATGGGTTGCCGGATTTAATCGTGTCTGACAATGGGCCACAATTCACATCTGTTGAATTTCAGGATTTCCTCAAGGCCAACTCGATTAAGCACAAGACTTCAGCACCCTTCCACCCATCCACCAACGGCTTGGCTGAACGGAATGTGAGGACCACAAAGGACGCCTTAAAAAGAATCATTCGGGGCGACTGGCATCAGAGACTGGCCGAGTTCTTGTTGGCCCAACATACGACCCCATGTTCTGCTACAGGAAAAAGTCCAGCTGAAATGAGGTGGGGAAGGAGACTAACCACCAAATTGGACAGATTACACCCTGACAGACTGCTACCAAGCGCTGAATTGGACATTCCTAACAGAACATTTAAAGTGGGGGATTTGATCTGGGCCAGAAACTACGCCCAAGGGGACAAATGGATTCCAGGGGTGGTGACTGAAATTTTAGGTCCCCTGTCGTACACTATTGAGGGGGAGGGGAATAGGATCTGTAAAAGACACACAGATCAGCTGAGGAAGAGATCCAGTGGATGCTTGCCAGTAGAGGGGGACCAAAGAATATTTGGGGGAAACAGTACATCCAGGTTCAGTGATAACAACATGCCAGAGAGTGTGGTAGAGGAATGGCAAAACATCTCATCCCCTGGTACCCAACAACAACAACAACAATTTAGTCAAATCGACTGGGAGGTACCCCTGCGAAGTAGGCCAGTGACCAATGATTATCAAACACAAACTAATGCACAAAACAGCAACAGGGAAACATCAGAGTCCAGTAACCCAGAGCCTAGGTCCAACAGAGACAAGCAGCCAAGCAGTCAATCAGGAAAAGGGGTCCCTAGCAGCCAGAGTAATAGATACCCTTCTAGAATACATAGGCCACCAAAATATTTAAAGGATTTTGTAAAGAAATAACAACAACTGGGGGGGTAAGGGGTGTTGTGTATGTAAATAGTTACTAACAAGGGAATTAGCAGATTGCAGTATAGCAGGATTTTGAGCGGGAGATTCAGCTGCAATCATTGGTTGCAATAACCTAGGAGCGGGAAAATAGGCTCCATTGATTGGTTTCAGTTCAAACACTACCCCTATATAAGGTTGCAACATTTGACAGTTGACAGTTGACTTTGTGTATTCAATAAACTCGTTCATTGTTAAACCACTCTGAGTCCTCGTCTGTCAGAACCAAACATGTAGATTCTTGTAATTTCTCTTACTCTTTTTAAAACTATTTCCACGTTATGTGACAAGGCTTAATCTGTCCTTCGAAGGCAATGTGATCAAAACATCTATCGGTTGTAAAGTCAACCCTGCCCTTCTTAAAAATAGAAAGCTACATATATTTGACTTTAGCAATGAAAGCATTTCTTTTTTCCTTCAGTAATCCATTCGTTTTAGAATTTAACGTCTCTCTCTCTTTTTTTAATGCAAAGCATAAAATAGGGTGGTGGAATGTAAATTAATGAATATATTTAGGACTAGATCTTTGAACACTGCTTATAAGCTTGCTGTCAGAATTAGTAATGCTGAAACCATGTCATATTAGTGTGGCAGAAATGCTGTTTTGCTCTGTGTAAGCACACAGACCTAATCAGGCTAAGCCTATGGAAATGTTTTTTTTCCACATCTAGCAACTTGAATTTTAAAATCTTATGCTTTGTCTCGCTGAAATTTAACAGTAATTAAGATTGCAAATCAGGCACTGAAACCATGGGAGACTGTATTTATTTGAGAACAACTTTCCAACATCTGGATCCTTCTGAAACATACATATTTATCTGATCGACAGAAGTTATGGGTGCTTGCTAATGGCAATGAGCTTCTAGCAATCTAAAGAAGGATTTCTTCTTCAGAAGTACGTAACCTAAAGAAGTTGAAAGAGAAAGATGAAATCCACTCTCAAATGAATGACTCATCTGCTACTATTTATTTATTTATTTATTTATTAAACTTATATGCTGCCCATCTCACCTGGAGGTGCCTCTCAGATGGCTTACAATCAGTAAAAACAGCTATATAAAACTTTAAAACAGTAACACAAAATTTGGCTTAAAATTGACAAAGATGGGGAGGAAGGGAACAAATGCACACAGGGAGGAGGTGAGGGGTCTTATGTTAGTCCATTAACAACTTCCAGGATGATTTTTTTTTTAATTCCAAGGGTAGGCAAAGAGATGTGTCTACAAACTATTTTGAAAAGAATGGAGAATTGGTGGCATATTTAAAACATAGGCAAAGCTTAATGTCATTACTGATTGCTTATCAAGCTCCCTTAACAAAACAGCTGCTCAGATTATGTCCTTACAAGAGACTGCATCCAAGTGCATCTGCCTTCTGGTAGAATAAATAGCTCTGAGGGATTCACCTTTTCTCTATGTTTCTGCCTGGCTTTTCCAATGCTCCAGTGGTTCAGAAGATTATATAGAGCAGATCTGGTAGGTATAGGGTGGGGGAGATTGAAAGGAGTTCCTGCTAAGTAAAAGCTACATTGCATGATATTGAGTATGGCCCAGCTTGTAAGGTATTAATGAAGAAATATATGGATAAGCAGGCACAGGTAAGTATGCGCTCATTTCTGTCTTATTTCTTTGAATGGCCTTGAAAAATGACCACAGGTAGTTCTCAAGTTATGGCCACAACTGAGCTCACAATTCCTGTTGCTAAGCAAGACAGTTGTTTGTGCCATTTAATGACCTTCCTTGACAAGTTGTTAAGTGAATCACTGCAGTTGTTAAGTTAGCAACACAGTCATTATGTGAATCTGGCTTCCCCACTGACTTTGCTTGTCAGAAGGTCACAAAAGGTGACCTGGGGACACTGCAACTGCCATCAATACATGCCAAGTATCCAAATTTTGATCACGTGACAATGGGGATGCTTCTACAGCCGTAAGTGTGAAAAGTGGTCCTAAGTCACTTTTTTCAGTGCTGTTCTAACTCTGAACTGTCACTAAATGATTGGTTGTAAGTCAAGGGCTACCTGTAACATTAAATTTAAAAATATAAAATACGCTTAGATTCTCAGTTAATGCATGTTAAACTCAGAAATTACTAAATTCCATGTGCTGCTGTTACATAAATAAGCAGGAGGCAGAAAAATGTAGTGGGTTTCAATTTTCAGTGACTTCAAGTGTTTCAAGAAGAGAAAGCTTTTTTTTTATGCCCAGAGCACAGCCTCAGTGGTGTATGTGGATCTAGAAAGCAGGTCTGACAAACTTTGATGAGAATTAAGTGTACAGTAGTATTCCAAATACTGGAATTAAAGTTGTGAAAGAGAAAAAGACCACACAAATATAGTTGACAGATTTTGGTAAGACACAATATTAATCCAATGTTCAGTTGTGTCTCTCTTCATTGATGGTATGCTTTGAGAAATAGGTTTATTTGTGATTTGCCTTTGAAGAACAGAAAAGAATTAAGATGGTCTTTACGGTTAAGATTGGCTGCCAAACTTTAAAGAGGCATTATATGTTTGAAGTAAACACTATGACAATGCCCTTATTGTTCAACTGTGGTTACAAAAAAGCCACAACCCCTTCCTACTAATGCACACTAGCATGTTAATGGATTTTATTTTATTATTATTTTTCTTTGATTTTGCTTTTCAAATGTTATTCCTGCTAACTAAGGCAGCGATCTACTTCTTTCTTCCTCTCGGATATTTCCCCCCTCCCAAATTCTGGAATTTCAGCAAAGCAATCCACCCGAACTGGCCTTTCCCCCCCCTCCCAAAAAAAAATCACCAACTTCACACCAGAGTTGACCAAGTTGTTCTTCCCTTTTGAACAGATTCATTTTGTATGGTTTAGATTTCAAAGCTTTGAAATGGGTGTTTTAGATTTCAAAGGTGACATCCTAATTCCAAAGCCAATCAAGTGCCCTTCAGAGCTAATTAGGATTGTATTTCAAAGCTGGCATTGAGAGTTCAAAGCCATCCCCATTTCATAGCCCCATTTCAAAACAAAGTTCAATAGGCTCTATTCACCAATAAAGCGCTTTTGTCGTTCACCTACACCCATTGTTTGCAAAGGCTTTCTTCTCCAGAGGACAAAGAGTGCTGGTGGCAATAATATATTTGGCTGGGTATGGACTTGTGAAGGCATTAAATATCTGAGCATAGTCTTGGATAGAGGTTAAATGTTTTATACCAGATCACTTCTTATTCAGAATGCTGAAAATTTCTATGCATTCATGTGCAAATGTAAATTAAGGAGCTAATTAAATTGACAAAAAGCTCCTTAATTTATTTATTTTCAGGCAATATAATCCACTGCACATCCCCTGGACAAAGTTAATCTTTGTGGGGTGGATGTGAAAGTCTGAGTAAGATGCGCAATCGTCTAGAGAACCAAAATGAAAATTCTGCTGAACAACTCAGCTTGGTACTTTTTTTCAAAGAGAACAGTTCCATTTTGCCAATCTTGCAAACATCATTTGCAATAGAAAACAACTAAGAAAATCTAGTAAACTGCTTAATTGAGTATCAGATGTGCTGATCTGATTAAACTTTGCTATTTCATTTTTCTTTCTTTCAGTAGTATCCATAATTAATAGGTAACATTAGTTTGGTCTCTCTGTTAATGTAGAAGAAAAATGGCAGAATCTGGGGCTGGAGTTAAAAGGGGGATCAGTCTAGAATCTGTACATAGGTACAAGTGAGCTAAGTCCAACCCCCCCCCCCCAGACATTTGAATTCCATGGACCCTTAGCTAACTCCAAGCAGGTGCTAACTGCTATTTAAAAAGGTTCCTATACCTTCATGTGTGCACTTGATATCATTTGAACATTGTACAAAAGTGTTTAAGAATAAGTTGATCACTACTGGCTGGCTGAGGAATTCTGGGATTTGAAGTCTACACATCTTAAAGTTGTCATATTGTAAGGTTATATTAACAGAATTTTGCAATTTTGAGAACACATCTTTTCCTCCTCGCCCTTACAGCCCAAGAAACTAGGGAGGGTCCTTTTTTTAGGTATTTGCCATGTTCATGTTCCTTCTGCAGGCTAAGCTGCTACTTATACAATCATTGCCCTGGCTGTGGCTTTTATCCCTCGTGATCATTCCCACATACCATTACATCCTGTGTTTGATTCTAGGGATGAAAAGAATTGGCAGCAGTGGTAGCAGGAGACACAATCCATTGAGAAGCCAGCAAGAAATATTTATCATGAATTTATCATTCCAGACACCTTTAGATATCGATGGAAACAGATTGCTTTGACACCTTTTCTAAAATGCAGGGGTTGTTCCAGAGATGCTTAGAGGAGATGAAAAAGTTCCATGATCAATCCTACGATTATTTCTTTTCTATTCTGCCAATGGAAGCATTTTTTTCCAAAATTGGTTCCCTTTGGCTGTCTGCATCTCTTGAGCCCCAAGGGCAAAAATTGCTTGGCATTGTTTTAAAGGCCCTGTTTGTTTATTACATCTGAAGGTGCAAAAAAGGGCAGAAGATAACAAGTAACTTTACTGGAGGTTTATTGCTATTGGATGTAGTGAGGACTATTTATCTGAACTGACCCAAGCAGATTTATTATAAAGTAAGCTCAGCGCTTAAGGAAAAGCTCATTCGGCAGAAGTTTCACTCCAGTCAGTGTTTAATGTCTCCTTCACACACTAGCGGCAATTTTAGCTTGTCTCTTGACATTTGTATTGATTTGCAACTGAAGTAAAATCTGCAATATTAGTGTTGTCACTGCCCTTGACTTGACTTAGCCCTGCTTTGCACTATACATGCTGCCATCCATGCAAGCAGACCAGCTCATTCTTTGGTATATTTTTGTGTTGACAAATATATTACCTGAAAATATAAGAATTAGCAAGCAATCTCTCTCATTATTTTTTCTCTCCTTGGAAACTGAAAGACATATTTAATTTCCTTGCTTCAAAATAGATCTTGAAATGGGGATGAGGGGTCAACTATTATTTTTTTTTTCATCCAGGTTATAATTTGCTTTATCGTACAAAAATGTGCAAGAGCAATAAAAGTGTTTGAAAATTTTCATTTGTATTTATTTAACAGTGAATCTCAAAATAATGTATTTTTAAAGCTGTCATTTCTAAATCTATTTTGAAACTCCATAATTATCGGGACCCATAATGGCATTTATTGATTGGGAACTGTGTTGGGAATTATCATGACCTTTTCTCAGCGTGTATGTATATGTCTGTATGTATGTATACACACACACACACCCCAATTGGAGAAGTGTTGTTGTTGTTGTTAGTTGCAAAGTCGTGTCTGACCCATCGCGACCCTATGGACAATGTTCCTCCAGGCCTTCCTGTCCTCTACCATCTTCTGGAGTCCATTTAAGCTCACACCTACTGCTTCAGTGACTCCATCCAGCCACCTCATTCTCTGTCGTCCCCTTCTTCTATTGCCCTCAATCTTTCCCAGCATTAGGCTCTTCTCCAGTGAATCCTTCCTTCTCATTAGGTGGCCAATGTATTTGAGTTTTAGCTTCAGGATCTGGCCTTCTAAAGAGCAGTCAGGGTTGATCTCCTCTAGGACTGACCGGTTTGATCGCCTTGCAGTCCAAGGGACTCGCAGGAGTCTTCTCCAGCACCATAGTTCAAAGGCTTCAATTCTTTTGCGCTCAGCCTTTCTTATGGTCCAACTTTCACTGCCATACATTGCAACTGGGAAGACCATAGCCTTGACTATACGCACCTTTGTTGACAGGGTGATGTCTCTGCTTTTTAGTGTGCTGTCTAGATTTGCCATGGCTTTCCTCCCAAGGAGCAGGCGTCTTTTAATTTCTTGGCTACAGTCCCCATCTGCAGTGATCTTGGAGCCCAGGAAAATAAAATCTGTCACTACCTCCATTTCTTCCCCATCTATTTGCCAGGAATTGAGAGGGCCAGATGCCATGATCTTGGTGTTCTTAATGTTAAGTTTCAACCCAAGTTTTGCACTCTCCTTCTTCACCTGCAACAAGGGGCTCTTTAGTTCCTCTTCACTTTCTGCCAATTGGAGAAGTACCAGAGCCTAAAAGGGGAACCAGAAAGGATGTGGAGAATAAAGGCCAAAGTGAGGGGTCCTTGGTGCTGTCTGAGCTTGCTTGTTTTCTTGCAGACATTTCATTACCCTAAATAGGTAACATCAACAGTGCTAGTCCAAAGGCCAAAGTGGCCTCAGTGGTGGTAGGAGCACTCGGTGCTGTGACTCGTGAGCTGAGAGAATGACTCAACAGATCCCAGGAATTACATCAGAGCTCTCAATCCAGAAGAATGAACAGCTAAAACACTGTGCAGAACCCTCAAATTCCCAGCCTCTGGTAGAAGACCTTTGATCAAGGAAGATACAGATCATTCATAAGGTTGAGATGGGAATGTGTATGTTTATGTATCACATATATGTACCACAGTTCAGACATGCTTTACTAACCATTTTTTAAAAGACATGTCCATATGGAGTAGTCTTTGCCTCAGCTCCAGTTCACTATGGAGGCAGTCTAAATGCTTCCTTGGCTTTCAGTTGAACAGTTTGTTTTCTATCTTCTTTCAACATAAATCTTGGGGTGGAAAATACCTTCAATGTTTCATCTGCTGATCTTCTATTAGCTGTATGATATTGATACCCTTTTCCCTTCAGTCACTAAGCCTTGTCCTCTCTGGCCATTTTGATGTGATTAATAAGAATTAGCTTAGAGATCTTCTATTTGCTCCAGGAACCCCCTCCAGGATGACACACCCCTATCTGGGCTCCAGGTAAGTGACAGAGCCAGGTTTTATGGAAGGCCAATGTCAGGTGTGAACAACCAGATTCACACATGAAGAGTTCAACTAGCCACTTTATTGCTGATGCCTATTGCACAGGAATATTCCCAGACTGGCAGTTTGTAGCTGGGCCAGACTAGGTAAGATTCAATGGCATTCAAGGAGGGTTGGGCTTTGACCTCTTGTGCCTTCATAAGAATTCTAGACTAATTCCCTGCTTGATTTCTTCCCTTGGCTTTGTCAGTGTCTAACAGTTAAGAGAGTGGGGGCGGATCTTACCTTGACCGTTATGATATTCCAAAGATTGGGTGCCATGGCAGAAAAGGCTCTTCTATTAGACCCTGCCAACTGAAATTCTTTGACCAACAACATCCACAGCATGTCCCTTCTTTTGGTTCAAGTGGAGTTAGGATTATGGCTAGGATCTCCTTGGTGTGAGACGGTTCCTGCCCACTGCTCAGCATTTGGCTGATCTGATTCCTTTAATGCCTTCAATCATCAACTTTATTTGAGATTTAATTTATAGATAGGAACCAGGAAGTTGCAGTTTCCTGAACTGTATCATGAAAGAAACATTTAATTCTTGGCTAGCTTGCATCTCCATATACACAAAATCCCAATCTAACTCTGCTCATGATAATTTGTCTGAAATCCTGTCCTCCTTTGAATGAATCTCTATAACAAATTATCTTTCCTCAATCTGAGTAGAAAATTCTAAGAAAAACTGTCTTAGGTTTGTGTGGCTGATTGCCGTGTCACATCCTTGGAGTATGATCTCAATGCACAGCAATATTTTTAAGCTACTTGAAATAATTAATCGAGTGACATTCTGCAGCATATAACATACAGATGACTTTTTGTTATTACTTTTGTTAACTACAAAATAAATACTCAATCATTCATACCTTGTTCCTTGAGTTTCAGAATCAAAAGCCTGACATTTGCGCTTAAATATTTATTCATATTTGAAACAGCATGATTGCATAATAGCATGAAATCCATGAAAATACAGAGAGAGTGTAGTCTGATGTAAGTAGTAGGAAATGAGGACTAGCATTGGTTGAGTAATTCTGAACTGTGTATTTTGGAAGAGGGTGCCTAAATATAATATTTAATATGATCCCCTCCCCCAAGAATCTGAATTAGATAAATTTATTGTTTCAATCTCCTGTTTGTATTATATTATTTTAATGGTATCCTTTTTGCAGCTTTTGCTTGGCTCAGTACAATTAGAAAGCAGATCAATTACTTGTTTAAAACAAACCTAAATTTTAATTTCCTTGCCAACCAATATAATACAATTATTTGGATTTACCTTCAGAAACAATAAAGAGAAGGATTTCCTGACTCCCACATATTTCATCTCCTCCAACTTGCTTGAAGTATGAAAGCATCATTTAGAACTGTTTGGGTGCCTAAATGTTGTGTTTCAGTGAGGATATGTGATATCCCTTTAAAGTCATGGACTGAGATAGGAATCTTAATCTTTCTTTCCCTCCAGTATCTTGGCTTCTCATTCTTGTTCTTTCTTTTTTTTCTTGGACTTAAAAAAAAAGGCCAGCAATTGTTACAACCTTTGAAAGGGTTAAAGGATTCCAATTAGCTTGCGGGTCATGTATCACACTTGAAGTGCCTAAGCTTAAGGACACACTTCATTGAATTCCATCTAGCAGACTTCATGCTTATGAAGATGTTCCTCTTGATTGCTTTTCATCTAGGCTACAAAACGATTTGGTTGGAGGCTGACATTGATTAAGTGCAAAAGAACCGTGTTTTACTGTGACAGCTGCAAGGCCTCTGTCAACAAATCAATGTGGGTTTTCTTTTTTTGTCTTCTTAACTCTACCATTAGCATCCTGCTGTTCCTAGAGATGAAAAACATCTCTATAGAGCTGCTTTTGTGATTGACCATTTTCTGATTTTTTTCCCCCACTCACGTAAATGTTATGGAGAAGAATGGGCCAACCTTATATTTGAAATATTGGGTTCTTTAGAATGCCTAGAAGGGCAGGAGACTTTTAGCTTGTTACAAGAATTAAAAGCCATTTGCCCATGAAGAAATGTGTCCCCATGTTATAACAAGTTTATGTAACTCTCATGGGGACAACTGGACTACTTATTTTCAAAATTCAATTTAGTGTTTATATTCTAAAAACGAAAAGAGCTGTGTTTTTCCCCCCAAAGCAATCTGGAAGTCAAAATTTCAGATAGATTCAATCAAAGAAAATTACTAGCTGAAATAAATAAAGAGCTATTCTCTCCTTAATCATTATTTCATTTATTCCATTGTTAAGCCTTACTGGTGTAAACTCATTGAGGTACTTTACACTTCACTTGCTTTTATTTTAAGAGTTTCATATCTACACTAGAGTCTTGGACTTTAAAAGAGCTAATTTCAATAAACTTAGAGAGACCATGGGAAGAATTCCATGGATGAGAATCCTAAAGGGGAAAGCAACTCAAGAAGCTTGGGAAATTTTGAAAAGTGAGATAATAAAGGCCCAGTCTAGTACAATACCAACAAAGAAGAAAAATAACAGCTCTCAAAAGAAACCAGCATGGCTGCATAAAGAACTCTCTGATAAATTGAAAAATAAAAATGACAAGTATAAGAAGTGGAAAGAGGGGCACATAACTAAGGCAGAATATCAGCAAATAGCCCGTGCCTGCAAAGATGAAGTGAGGAAACCTAAGGCTCAAAATGAACTAAGGCTTGCGACCAAAGTCAAAAATAACAAAAAATGCTTCTTTCAACATATAAAAAACAAGAAAAATGTTAAGGAAATGATTGGTCCATTAGTGGGGGAAAGTGGCAAGAAGGTGACAAACAATAGGGAGAAAGCAGAACTATTTAACTCGTTTTTTGCATCTGTCTTTACACAAAGGGAAAAAACAGTCCAACCTACCAAAACCAGTGCCATAAAAAACAGAATAGAAACGCAAGTTAAGATAGGCAAAAAAATGGTAAGTAAACACCTGTCCAGCCTAGACAAGTTCAAATCACCAGGACCAGATGGATTACATCCCAAAGTTCTCAAGGAACTGGCAGACGTGATCTCAGAACCACTGAACTATATTTTTCATAGATCCTGGAGCACTGGGGAACTACCAGAGGACTGGAAGAGAGCTGATGTAGTTCCCATATTCAAAAAAGGGGAAAAAAATAGATCCAGGAAACTATAGACCTATCAGCCTGACCTCAATACCTGGGAACATTCTGGAAAAGATAATCAAACAACAAATCAGTGAACACCTTGATGCAAACAAAGTCATCACTAAAAGTCAAAATGGGTTTGTCAAAAACAAATCATGCCAGACAAATCTTATTACCGGTACATTCTTTGACCAAGTGACAAAATTAGTGGACCAGAGGAATGCTGTAGATATAATTTACTTGGACTTCAGTAAGGCATTTGATAAAGTAGATCACAACCTACTACTTGATAAGATAGAAAAATGTGGGTTAGACAGCATCACCACCAGATGGATTCGTAGCTGGCTGACAGGCCGTACTCAGTGTGTGGCCCAGTGCTCTTCAATATCTTCATTAATGATTTGGATGAGGGGATAGATGGGGAACTCATCAAATATGCAGATGACACCAAGCTGGCAGGAATAGCCAATACTCCAGAAGATAGGCTTAAGATACAGAAGGATCTGGACAGACTCGAACACTGGGCACTATCTAACAAAATAAAATTCAATTGTGAAAAAAGTAAGGTTCTACATTTTCTACAAATCAAATGCACAGGTATAGTATAGGTGGTACTTTGCTCAATAGTAGCAACTGTGAGAGGGATCTCGGAGTCCTAGTAGACAATCACTTAAATATGAGCCAGCAGTGTGCTGCAGCTGCCAAAAAAAGCCAACACAGTGCTAGGCTGCATTAACAGAGGGATAGAATCAAGATCAAGTGAAGTACTAATACCACTTTACAATGCTTTGGTAAGGCCACACCTGGAATACTGCATCCAGTTTTGGTCACCACAATGTAAAAAAGATGTTGAGACTCTAGAAAGGGTACAGAGAAGAGCAACAAAGATGATTAGGGGGCTGGAGGCCAAAACATATAGGGAACGGTTGCTGGAATTGGGTATGTGTAGTTTAACGAAGAGAAGAGTGAGGGGTGACATGATAGCAGTGTTCCAATATCTCAGGGGCTACCACAAAGAAGAGGGAGTCAAGCTATTCTCCAAAGCACCTGAAAGCAGGACAAGAAGCAACGGATGGAAACTAGTCAAGGAGAGAAGCAACCTAGAACTAAGGAGAAACTTCCTGACAGTTAGAACAATTAACCAGTGGAACAACCTGCCTCCAGAGGGGGTGAATGCTCCAACACTGGAAGTTTTTAAGAAGAGACTGGACAGCCATTTGCCTGAAATGGTATAAGGTTTCCTGCCTGAGCAGGGGGTTGGACTAGATGACCTCCAAGGTCCCTTCCAACTTATTATTATTATTATTATTATTATTATTATTATTATTATTATTATTATTATTATTATTATTATTATTATTCTAATAATTATCTTGATTTTGATTATATATTCAGCCAGACGAAGATATATTTCTCAAGGACATTTGACAGAACCTAGTATAACTACCAAGGGTCTAAAATAAGACTGCATACTGGCACCTCTCTTATTTAATTTTTATATAAATGACATATGCAGCCAAGTACTTATATTTAATGGCTCAGTTCATATAGTGTACCACAATGTCTTTTGGTCTGTTTGTAGTGTGGGTTGATGAGTTGTGTGGGTTGCTTCTGAATTTTTTCAAGACCTTCCCCCTCCCTAGTTCTAGGTTGCAAAAATACAGTCTGTTACTAGATGGCAGCAAAGGGTTAAGAGTTTTCTGTAATTCCTTGCTGCCAACTAGTGGTTGCCTGAATATTTGCACCTCAGATCTGATAGACTTAATTGAATCTTTGTTTAAATCTAGTGAAATCAAACAAAATTAAATTATTCAATCGATTTTGAGGAATCTATTATAAATCTGCTATTAATCCAGAATTAACAGATGGCAAAACTGTTATATTTGATCACAGAGTGCTTTCCTAGTTCTTTTATTAACAGTTTCAGAAGATTTCTCAACTTATGATGATGATGTTATCTGTTCAGTAGAATTCGACTCTTGACAATTCTATGGGCCAGGTCTCTCCGCATCTTCTGATCTTGCACTATTTCTTTGAGTTCTCAACTTACAGCCAGTCTCAAATATTTTATCCTTGGGTAATATGACTGAGAAAATGATAGCTTCCAACGTTCAGATATATCTGGATGAAACTGATTCTCTGGTCCTAGAATTTTGTTTAGGATGTGCTGCTTTGGCCCCTTTTTGTTGATAACCTGTGCCAGAAGCTAGATAGCAAGAGGGCACAACACTGCCAGTTTTCCTGGAGTTTTAAAATAATTGTTATTGAAAGTTTTAATACCAGTAATAGGAACTAATACAAAATGAAATAGAACAGAGGAAAAGAAAAGAGAAAAAGAAAAGAAAAAGCTAACAGTGCAACAAGAAAAAGAGTAGAAGAAATTAGAAAAAAAGAAAAAGATATAAAGATATACACAAATATTTGGTTATGGGAGGAGAGGTGTTACCTCCCATTGATAGGGCACGCAATTTAGGCATCCTCCTGGATTCACCACTCAGTTTTGAAGATCATATTGGAGTTGTGGCCAGGGGGGCATTTGCCCAGGTTCGCCTGGTGCACCAGTTGCGCCCCTATCTGTACCAAGATGCCCTAAGTACAGTCACTCATGCACTTGTTACCTCCCATATAGATTACTGCAATGCTCTCTACATGGGGCTGCCCTTGAAGACCACCCGGAGGCTTCAGCTGGTGCAGAATCTGGCTGCGCGGGTAGTGATGGGAGCATCCCGATACTCCCATATTAAACCCCTCCTGCGTGAGCTGCATTGGTTACCGGTTGTCCTCTGGGTGAGATTTAAGGTGCTGGTACTTACCTTTAAAGCCCTACATGGCTTAGGCCTGGGATATTTGCAGGACCGTCTGCTGCCGGGAACGATCTCCCATCGGCCAGTACGCTCACACAGAGAGGGCCTCCTCAGGGTGCCGTCGGCTAGACAATGTCGGCTGGCGACCCCCAGGGGGAGGGTCTTCTCTGTGGGAGCGCCAGCCCTATGGAACCAACTTCCCCCTTGAGCTCCGGATGGCCCCAGATCTCTGGTCCTTTCGCCGTGGCCTTAAAACACTTCTTTTCCATCAGGCTGACCTGGACTGACGACAGGGATTTTAAAATGTTTTTAAATTTTTAACTACAATTTTAATATATTCTATTGGGGCTGTTAATTTAATTCTTTTTAACTTTTGTATCATTGTATTTTATTGTTGTTAGCCGCCCTGAGTCCTTCGGGAGATAGGGCGGCATATAAGTCCCAATAATAAATAAATAATAAAGAAAGAAATAAAGAAGTGGCTTCTGATATTCTTCATAGCAGTTATAAGTATGATTATAGTTTAACTCTCTCTAAAGTTACATCGTGATTCTCTTCTATAATCTGTCTTGTTTATTTATCAAAACCATAAATCACAAGTTCATTTGCTTATTTCATTTTTATGCAAAAAGTCCATAAGGGGCTTCCATTCAACAAATAAATGTATATGTTGCCCTGTCTCTAACCAAAGAAGTCAGCCAATTCTGTCAGTTTCCCCAACCATCCCTCCCTGCTGGGTAATGTTGAATCTTTCCATCTTTGTGCATATAATAATTATATTTCCTGGAGTTTCAATACATTTCAATAGCACTTAACATGGCATTCTTCTGAGTCACCTGGCTTGGCTGGATCTCAGGGGTACTGTTGTGAAATGTTTGGGGAAGGGTGGTGAAGGAGACTATGGTGTAATGCCTAGATCTCTGGCTTATGGTATTCTTCTAGTTTCCACCTTATCCCCAATGTAGTTCAACATTTATTTGAAATGACTGGGGTTATCATTTGGAGCTTTGTAGTATTGTTGAATGATGCTTAATATCATCACCAATAAGATGGATAAGAAAGAAGAATCTGGTAATAAACACAGCAAAGTAGCGGTGTTGTTTGGTTAAATAAATAAATAAAAAAACTTGACTCTGAAGTAGAGGTGTGATTGCTCCAGATGGAATTGTACTCTTCAGGGGGAAAATAACATATTTATTTTTATTTTTTATTTTATTTTAATTCCATTTATATCCCGCCCTTCTCCGAAGACTCAGGGCGGCTTACAAGCTTAGCAGTAGCCTTCATTCTATGTATATGCCTGCTTGTTAGGGCTTTCACACACACCCCAAGCGGCATTATTACAAAGTCAGCTTATTGCCCCAACAATCTGGGTCCTCATTTTACCTACCTTGGAAGGATGGAAGGCTGAGTCAACCTTGAGCCTGGTGGGATGCGAACCTGCACTAATTGCAGGCAGCTGGTGTTACTTAAGGAGGCATTAGCCCACTGCGCCACCAAGGCTCCTGTAAGCTTACAAATGCTTCTGGTTTCCCAAATATCATTAGATTGGCAAGTGACATGGTAGAAAAGGTACATCTGCAGAATTACAGTTGGCATATCTACTGTGATCCTCACTTGGCTAGACATAGTTAGCAACAGTTATTTATGGCTCAGTTACAACCCACCTTCCTTATTACAATATGCTAAATGTAGGCGCATTCTTGTATTCAGGAATTGCAATTAGTGCAAACTAGATTGGCCAGGCTGGTGAGAGAGGAATCATATTACCACTATAATGAATCAGCTGCATTGGCTATCACTTACCTTCCTAGCATAGTTCAAGACGATGGTATGGACCTTTAAAATCATTAATGACTTAAAACCCAACTATGTACAGCATGAACTTTTCTGCTATGAACTTGCCTAGTCTGTAGACCAGTAGGAAAGGGCCTTTGAATGATTTACCCGCCTACCAGAATCCCAATTTTCTGATCTGCAGGACAAAATATTATCCTATGTGGCTTCCAAGATGCGGAGTATACTCTCTAGGTAAATATGTTTGGCCCCTGATCTGGAAGGCAGTAAAAGCAGGTGTCTTCTTCATTCAGTTTATATTTGTAATGGTTATCATTGTAAGCAGTCTTGATTGCTGAAGAAATAGAAAGGTGGTGCAAAGGTGGGATAAACAAAAAAAAAAATGGATCTGATTCTCAGAGCTCTTTCTTCTGTGTAAAATAATGCAAAAATTGATATTTTTTTATTATTTGTATTTACAATGGCTGATATTACTTGGAAAGCTATTTTGGATAGAAAGTCAGTACATAAATCATGTTAATTAATAATAAACTCATGGTAATCGTGAACAATCATGGTAATCAATAATAAATAACCAATACTTATGCTGGTTATATGTCAATAAAGATTCTCAGTGAACCATAGAGAATTGTGTGGAAGTTGAGTCATTTCAACATTTTCTTTCTTTCTTTCTTTCTTTCTTTCTTTCTTTCTTTCTTTCTTTCTTTCTTTCTTTCTTTCTTTCTTTCTTTCTTTTTTGTTTGAAATGATTTACTACTTATCAGTCTGAAGAAGCTACTTGGACAAACATTTCAAACAAAGCAAAAGCAAATGCAAAAGTGTGAAAGTGAAAGGAAAGGAAGAAAGTCCAGTTGCCAGGACTCAACTTCCAGACACTAATGCTGGTTGTTGTTGTTCTTCTTGTTGTTGTTTTGTCTTTATAGAATAGGCTGATCCTAAATAACACTCCCTGCAGCCCAATAAATGGGAAATCTCTCTACTAAACATTTGTCTTAGTTCTGGGCACCTGATGTGGGCTTCAAAATGTGGACAACTCTTAGACAGCAAAAAGTTCCTGAAAATATTTTGCTTTCTTCCAATAGTCATGTGGATTTTTACTGCCAGAACCCCTCTAATTTCCCATTTGGTGCCCTATTGATAACATGATCTCTTCTTAGCCTTCTTTCTCCAGTCCCTGTGTCTCTGATGACATCTATCATTTCATTAAAAATGATTTATTGGGTAACAGTATTTGACCACTTCCACTGAATGGTCTCTGAAGAAGAATACTCATCATGTTTTTATTGCTGAGCACAGAGAGACAACATAAAAAGTTGAAATGAGAAATGCTCCCTTATGCCCCCTCCTCCAAGTCATTACTGGTGGTTTTGAACTAATGCTATTTATTCCTCTTTGGAAGTGGGGAGATGATTATTATTTAAAGTTTCTAATAAGAAAAAAGTACTGTATTTGCTGTTTAGTATAGGAAAGTTATGTGTAATGAACCTGGACTTCGTGGAAATGCATAGAGAGTAATGTCATTATTAATTATTTTAAAAGCCAAGAAATACTTTTCTTACAAAACTAAGCTCACCTTGCTACCAGAATGCAGCTTGAATTTTTTTGGATGCTCTAATTAAAAAAATATATCTTATTAATATGAAAATGTTTCCTTAAGGTTTTCATCAACCATCAGATTTTCAGGAATCCTTCAGTTAAACTAACCATTAGAAGTTCAAGTAATTCTTGCTCATAGAACCATGAAGTATACACCCTTAAAAGCATATTGATTTCAGACAATTTGTAAAAAAACAAAACAAAAAATGAATATATTTCTTTTTAACTTCAGTATATTTTTGAAGCAAGTTACACTTGCTCTGTGGTCACACAAGTCTGTTTCAGGATTGTTACAATTTATGAATTAGATTTTACAGAATAAAGCCCAAGCACACACCCATAATTAGGAATTCTTTTTACAGTTTTGCATTATTATACTTTTACCCAGAAGCTTAAGGCAAGGTTCACTTTTCTTCCATTTCATGTTCAGAACAATCTGTGGCCTAGATTGACTTGAAAGTTAGTAATTGGCCCTAAATTACAAATGAGTTGCATGGCTCTGTGGAGATTTGAGCTGAAAAATAACCACACCACCATTCAATACTGATTCCATAATGTGGTTCCCTTGATTCTGGTATAATATAATGAATGGACTTAGCCAATGTAACTTATGTCACAGTTGTGGCTTAGTGTAATGTGTAAATTCTGCTACTGTGCTGATACACCTCATTAAAAACTAAAGATAGACTGTTTCCAGAATCAATCAAACAAACAAAATAACTCTGTTATGTCAAGATTGAATCTAAATCTATTCCTCTCCATTTAGGTTAATGCAGCCTCCGGACCTTCAGTCAGAAGTTTGGCAATATCACTTGGCTTGGAGTTAAGATATATAATTGGGTATCAGTGTCATATTGATGATACCTGAGTCAAATTAAAAATGACCTCAGCTTGTGCTTTCATATATTACATGTTAAACAAAAAGGAAGAGAGAAGTAAGTGCTGTGGTATGCCATGGCATGGGTATAACCTTTCACAATGTTTGACTTAACCCATTACAGAGAAAGGAGAACCCTTGCAAAACAGTGTCTCCTTCTCCCAGACATTGAACCAGACCCAACAAAGATACTATAACTGATGATATCAAAAGCTGCTGAGAGATCAAGGAAGACAGTAATAGAAGCACCACCCCAATCTTGGCACAGCCATAGGTTATTGACAACCACACTGTTCCTATCCTGAACCTCAACCTAAAACCTGACTGAAATGGATTTAGGTTGGAGACTAGACAGAAATTGTCCATCTAGCAATGATCTCATAAGGACAATGCTCCACAGCCTTCTTCAAGGTTAAGGGGGCCACTGTCCTTTACACACAAGCAGACACTACCACATGGGCTTAATCTCAATTCCCCTCTCTTGTCACCTTAACCATCAAAAAGAGCCTGAGTCTAATTGAGGTGGAGGCCTGCTTACAGACTGGAGGACCTCCCTTTCCTTGGAGTCTTGGCTGGTGACAGATCTGAAACCAAGGTGGGTATGTTTTCAAGAGGGGAACATTCCCCTTAGAGCTCAGCTAGGTTTTGGTAATACAAGCCAGTTCAAGTACCTCATCCACAATTGTGTATGAGAGCAATTTTATTGCAAACAAACCTGGCATTCAGCAACAACAACAAGAATCTGGTGCCCCCAAGGACCCAACAACTTGTCTTCAAGGGAAGACAAGGAAGAAGTTTTGACCTTCTGTGTAACCAGTTCAGGATGTTGAAAAATGCAATCACAACTCTCTTCAGATTATATTTTCCCAATTCCTTTAATCTCCCTTTTTGGCATTCCAACTTGCGGTATGTTCTATGCCTTAGATTTCTCTGAAATATATTATAGATACTAACTCAGCATTCAAGAGCAAAATAAAGGCAAGTAGAGTGTAAATGCTTAGTGATTCTATACATTTTTCTGAGTCCCATTATGGGTATTGTCCATTAATATTCATTTTACTCTTATCGGAATGAGTGAACCAAAATGATTTTTTAAAAAAATGGTTAGTGGCTCATTCTTTCCACATAGTTCTTCATTTAAATTATGCATAACATTTTCAGTGACTTTGCATAATAATTTAACATTTGCATATATCATAATCATACTATAGATAATCTAAATGTGTGTGTGTGTGTGTGAAACAACACACTCACAACATCTGAATCAAATGCCACACAAAATTCTGCAATCTTTAGTTCCACAAATGTACCTTCGCGTTCCTATATTCAATCTCTCCCTTGGATGCCTCAGAGAAAAGAAAATATTAGGTTGTAACATATAGATTCTTTGAAATTCTTGCTTTAAATAACACTTGTGGTTAAACCCTTAGGCTCCAACCATTTCTCAATTGAAGATTAAATAAATTCAGGAGATTTCTGTAAGCGTCTGTAGATGCCTCCAGGGGAATAATTCCAGGTTCTGTTCTGCAGATGGGTGTTGAGGCACTTCCATATACTGTATAAAGCACATCAGCAGAGGTTTTTCCTCAGCATTTCAATCTATTCATTAAAACTAGCTTGTCAGAGGAATGCATTTTCAGTTAACTCGGTTACATCTGGCTAAGGATAACACTGCAAAAGCAATGAATATTTGATTATTCTATACTTTGCCCACATTGCTTTTGCTAACCACTGACCTGAGCTAAATCTTCAGGTTCTGGAGGCATAGAAGTTACAGCTGTACTTGTGGGCTACCCAAATGAAGCAGGAAAAATAAAGTAAAATAGACAGAAAAGGCACAGGCTGTACACTGCTGGGGTTATTATTGTTTTTGTTGTTGTTCTTGTTGTTCTCAATGACATTTCTCAGCTTGTGAAAGAAACATCACATCAATTGCAGTTTTTTTTATGGAGGAGGGGGAAGGAGACGCTGTAGAAATAAACTAGATTTCCAGACCTTAACAAGTCTCAAACTGCCAACCTCTGCAGAAGTACACTATATATGAAAAACCAGCACCAGGTGTGAAGACACATATTGAAATTATAAACTGAAGAATATTATACAGAAGAGTGGTGAGAACGCAGATAGTATAAGCCCAAAAGATTCTCTTAGAGATGATCCACAACCTTGATCTAATAAAGATAGATCTAAATCTAGAGCTAGAGCTAAAAACACACGCCACCAACAGATTTACTTTTAAAGAAAAGGCATGGCAGAGAAAAGCTGTATGCAGAGAAGTCTCTCTCTGTGTGTGTCTCTATGCTCAATAAAAACTGAAATTATTTCTAGCACTATCCAGCATAGAGGTCACCATGCTCAACTTCCAGAATCATGTATTTTAGAAAATGTATTGTTGATGAAGAGTTACCAAAAAGTAAATTGAGGCTTTTTGACCATATGTGGGTCATTATCCAACAATGAAATATTTTCCACCATTGAATTAATTTCTCTCAGATGCAGTATATTTGGTAGTGGAGAATGAAGGTTTTTTTTTTTTATGAAACGTGTGTTTTCCCAAAGGTTTTATAGAATAGAAGTTCCTTGGCTAATTATATGTTGAGAGTGCCTTTTCCTTTTGTAGGAAGAAAAGTCTTCATCATGGTTCAGTCCAAGCCGGGGATAAACAACATGGCGACTGCTTTAGGAAGAAGGTTACAGTTTATTGCAGAGGAGAGCCAGACAGAAAGATAGTTCCAGCAGAAAAAGGACTGAGCACATGCAGGGAGTAGGTTTTTATACCCTCTGGAGCCTTTTGTTTGGAGTTATTTCCTGTGTCAGACTTTGTATTTCCTGTGTCACATATTCTGACCTGAGTCTGGGTGTGCCTTTCTGGTATTCTTGATGGTGATGGGTCAATCCTATTATGTCCAAAGGTCATATCCTGCTTCCCTGGGGCTGGGGTATGTAGATTTTAGGTCTTTGTCTTCCTAAGCTTCTAGCTCTAACCTTGTAAGATAATACTTCCCTGCCTGAACTCAGCTTTTTATACTGAACTTTAGGTTCATAAAAAACATCTTTTGCAAGCCACAGGATTTTGTATCTTCATTTGTGAATATCTTTTGGGATAAGATTATGCTAAAGAAATGCTGGGTTGACATAGAGGTTAGCATAAAAACCTCATAGAAAATGCCAAATGTGATTTTTCTTCTCTTAATTCTATTGGCGTTCATTTGTCATGTCTGACATCTTTTGTACAACTTTGGAGAGATCATAAAAAGAGATATAAAGATAAAGGCGGAGTTAATATGAAGAAGACTTGTTTGTTTTCTATAATGTAAGAAGACATGATTTTCAAAGATCCCGGGGTGTTCCCTGCAGATTTCAGTAACAGGAAGTTTGTGTGAGAAAAGTCCCTACAGAAACCATGCAAAGCAATTGCATTTTCCTTTCCTTTGTTTTTGAAGAACAAGGGGCTGCTGCTGCTGAGACAAATTTGAAAAATCATGTTCCAGCTGAGGGAAGCTTAGCCCTGTCTCTAGCGAGAAAAGTTTCATTATGAGCTCCCCAGGCAAAGGCATACAACAGTTGGTGTTAGATTTGCAGGAGTCCCAAGTTGAACTTTCCTGCTGTATTTGCACCTGCAGATGTGATGGAGCTGTTGATTCCAATGGCTTCATGCCTGGCTTTAGAAACAACAAAGAACAAATATTGTCAACACCAGGAGGGCACCCATAAGGAAGCCTTGCCCTCATTCTCACAGCCATCTTCTAAGACAGTCACGATATGCATTGACATACTGTCACCACATATCACCATCATCATCACCATCATTCTTAGTGAGGGTTTCAGAGGACTTGCATAAGCAAGAAATAATTCAGCAAACAAATCTTGAATTAATATCACCCTGAGCTCATTTCATTCCTGGCATGGACACAGCCTGCTTCAAAAGTTGTGAGCTTTTTTCTGACATGTACCAGCACAAGCCTGGCCAGGCAGTTTTTCTACTGAGCTTTAATTTCTTTAGGTAATGACATGTTCCTATTGGTTATTTGGAGACATCAGTATCTTTTCCCCCTCTTGTCTTTGTTGCCTTCTGTAATGGGCAGAACACTGAGGAGCAAGTTAAGAGGCACAAGCAAGACTGTGATCAGATAATAGAAATCTAAGTCTATGGTGGAAAGCATGTCTGACAGGACTCTCCCTAGTTCTCACAAAGATGAGGAGAAGGAGGAGGGGGAGTATATTCAGACTTGCAAAATTCTGTTACTCCATAATAAATGGAGCATTAGCATCTGGTCCACCTTGAAGCATTGTCATCTTGACAATGAACATTTTTTGAGATGTCAACCTCCAAGAAGAAAAAGTCATCTAGATGAAGTTTGAATTCACTGTGTTTTGTGGCACAGGTATCAGGCATTATGTGGTTTCCTTCTACATTGCTAATAAGTGTGTTTTTGGTTTTTTTAAAGGATCAGTTCCTATACATACAGTATAAGCAACTAGCAGACTAATGGTTAGGGCAAGTGATAACTGGTTAGACAGGATCTGCAAATCACTGGACATTTTTCATGGACCAGTGGCAGCGAACACTTGACCTTCACTAGTGGACTAGTGGAACAGTGGACACTTCTTTTCCCACCCTACTCCCTAGATAAAACCATCAAGAATGCTGCTAATTTCTTCTTCCAGTTCAACTAGTGATAAAATTATGGTGTATTTGTCTCTTTTGCTGGTCCATGGCGAAGATTTGAAGAGATCATACATGAAGGCATCTCAAAGGGGGAAGAAGACTCATAAAAAGGGTCTAATACCCATTCTTAGAAAGGGAAATTATTTTCTCATTTCAGTGGGAGGCATAAAGGGGTGAAGACGTAGGGAGACCCACCATTTAGGAGCCATGCTGACTCTATTGTGATAAAATATATTGCCAGTATTGTTTTCAAAACATAATAACAGATTGAAATTTGGCACCAATCCATTTACAGTTACTCTGTGGAGGAGCTGTTATTTGCTTTCTAAAATTCAAGAAAAAGATAAATAATCTGCTTCCTAAATAAATTCTGGGCATAGTTTTAAAATGGTGCTTCTCAACCTCAACAACTTGAAGATGTGAGGACTTCAGCTCCCATACTGGCTGGTGAATTCTGGGAGTCCACACATCCTAAAGTTCTGAGATTGAGAAACTCAGTTTTAGAAAAAGATCTCTTTTTTTAAGTTTTCTTCCTAAATAGGTAGCGTATGTTGAATGATATGTATGAGCAATTCCACATTGGAATGGATGAGCTTTCTTGTCATCTGGCAGTGACTTGTCCAGGTGAAAAATGTAGGTAGAAATAGACCTGTTCATTACTGCCAACTCTGCCATGGCTCAGTCTGCTTTTGTGGATCATAGCACCAACATGAAAGAATCCATAGACATATTTGTTAGTTTGTTGCAGGAAAAGTAACACTTTGGAGTCACCTTAAAAGCTAACAAAATTTGTTCTGACATGAAAGAAGTCTTTGAAGTACTCAACAGACTCTTGAGGTATATCTATTTGAAGATGCCTTCTATTTGCAGGATTGTTTACTGTGTTCAGTCCAAGACCAGTTAAAAGATGAACACAAACAAAAAGATTGCAGGGAGCTTAAAGGTCAGCACTTGGACAACAGATTGAGCAACACATAGATACATGATCTTCCTTGCTATGGTGAGAGGCACTGTCTTTCCATATCAATTACCGTTACTCTTCTATGAATGAAAATTTCATGCAGTACAAATTTGCATATTCTTTTGCTCTCTCCTGGTGATGTTTTCTTTTTTCTTTCTTTGTGGCAAGAGAAACCTAATAGCTACAGCAGATAAGCTACATCTTTGTCTGGAACTCATAAATTGCTTTGCAAAGGAGTGGCAAACACTTTCAGACAACATAAGAGATATGTGAAAAGCAGCTGGATTAGCACCAGTCCATTATATTGCCATACTCTTGGGTTTCTGTGGCTTGTTTTTTGTGCTTACTACTTCTTAACCTCTAGTGTAGATTTGGAGCCAAGAACAATTGTGTTTCAAGGTTGCTGATTGTCCATTAGTGAGAATTCTCACTTCCTCTGACCTTGGCTCTTCCCTCTCATTAATGAGGCCAAAACTCCATGGTGGCATAATGCTTTCCAAATGGAGTGTCTCACCTCATCCTGCTGTTTAAGATATCATAATGTCTAGAAATGTATCATCACACTTCTAACCAGCATTATTTTATTTTCTCAGAGCAAAAACGGAGTAAGATAATGCAATGGATGGAATGGGTGCTGACTGAAGATAATGTTCCTTATGGAAAAGCAGGTGGGAATGTTAGCCAGATCATTGCAAAAATGATGAGTATGCTTGCAGGGAAAAAGGAGGAAACTGTTATGTATTTACATGTTAATATAACGTTAAACATTCTTCATGTATAAGAACCAACAGGGCTGAGGTAAAGCCGCGGCAGCTTTTGACAGCTGTGAAAAGCTGCCGGACTGAACTACGCAGGCGCCAACCGACTGACAGCTCTCGGCTGTCAGAATCACCCGGCAACAGCGCACGCGCCACCAGATGACAGCTCCGAGCTGTCAAAACCAGCCGACCCTGATTGGCGGAAGCGAACAGAGCGGGAAGCCAGCACAGCCCTGATTGGCCAGACATCTGACAGCTGCTAGTATAAATAAGAGCGATGTTCTTCTGTTGTTTGCCTGGTTCCTAATAAAGTTAAGTTTGCTTAACTTTTCTGTCCTGCCTGCTCTTTAAAGCAGAAACACTAACATTAAATCTTCCCTACCTCCCCACCCACCACCCCTATGTTTCAGGAGCCAGGACCAATGCATGAGGAATACAGAATAACAGAGTTGGAAGAGACCTTGGAGGTCTTCTAGGCCAAACCCCTGCCAAATGGCTATTCCAGACAAATGGCTGTTCAGTGATGGAGCACCCACAACTTCTGGAGGCATGCCGTTCCACTGATTAATTGTTCTCACTGACAGGAAATTTCTCCTTGATTCTAGGTTGGATCTCTCTCTGAGAAGCTTCCATCCATAAAAAGGGTGTCCGCTCCTCTGTCATTTGCTCTGTCAAATGGCAAAGGAAAATTTTCTTTCTTTCTTTCTTTCTTTCTTTCTTTCTTTCTTTCTTTCTTTCTTTCTTTCTTTCTTTTTGGAAAATTTTATTAAATATACATTTAAAAACAAAAGTGGACATGATTCAACTTCCCTAGCTACAACACTACTATTAGTATTAGCTTATGTTGCAGAAAGAAATAACAAAAACCTAAAATACAATCTATAACAGGACAGAGTATAAAAAAATATACATGTAAGATCTGTCGGTTTTTTTTAGTAAACTGTCATTCAGTCCTCAGCGTTATATTTACGTATCTTTCAGTTATGTCCATTATATAGATGCTAATAAAAGGTCCTTACATTATCAACCAATCAATGTTCATCTCAGCGATCCTCCTTAATTCTAACCAATTGTACAAATTTTGCCAAATTTCATAATACTCCGTTTCATTCTTATTTTTGATCTCTAGGGTTAACCTGTCCATTTCAGCACAGGATAAAATTTTATCTATTATTTCTTCTTCAGTGGGTGTTTCTTTTCTTTTCCATTTTTGGGCATATGCCAGTCTTGCTGTGGTTAAGATATGTAGAGAGATTATCGTTAATAATTGGCAAAGGGAAATTTTCTTATTTCCTACAGGCAATCAGGGCAAATTACCAAATAAGTTTTCAAACCCACTTAAATGGGTTTTTCATGGGATCAGCCAGTCAGCCCATAAAGAGAACTCACAGTAGCCAGACACTGTTGTCTGTCGATTACTCAAATGCTTGTTACCTTCAGTACATTTCCAGAGGTAAATACTACATTGCTCAAACACCGTTTTCATTTGTAGCTATTCTCCATGGAACATTTTATTGAAATAGTCATTCTTTTTCAGCCATCATGGTCTCCATAATCTTCCTGGTCACTATTCACACTGACCATATCAAATATGTTAGTTGTACTCTAAGGTCACAGCTATGTTACATACTTTGATATAGATATCACTGTAAAATTAATTCTAAAATTACTAACACTGCCATATCCATTTTTTCCCTTTGCTCCCATTGTAGTACTTTAGCCTGTGTGTTAATTATGCCTTTTCACTTGATCTTGAAATAAAATGACATTTAAGTACAACATCTAGTCAAGGAGTACTTCAGTAATGCCTGTTGATTTCAATTAGATATAAGTAGCATCTATTCTGAAGACAGCGGTTCCTCCTAGAAAGCAGTTTAGGGAAGGATTTCTAGGGTGTGCACCTGTTCATACTCAAAGGCAAAGTAAAAAGTCAGCAATTAATATTTCAGGAAGCAAAATACAAAGCCAGGTCAGCACAACTGCAATTAGGAAATAAGTCATCTCTTTTTACAGATGCTTTCATTTTGCTGCCCCCATTTTGTTTATGGACCTTCATCACAAGATCTCTTTAAATCCCACCCAGGGATTTTCTTCAAAATATCATGGGAGAAAAAAAATAAAATTTTATAGCAAATGGCAATGAATATTTTATCCGCATTCATTAAGGACTGAATTATAATGATGAGGCCTTTTCCAGTGCATGAATCCTGGAACTGTTCCTGTCAGGCAAGAAAAAAATGCCACAGGGGGACTTTGTCAAAATAAATGTAGTCTTTATTATTATTATTTTTTCAGGTGCACTTGGGAAGATACTATCATAAAGAAAAATGTGCTGAACCTACATTGTTTCTTTCTAGATAGGCATCTGTAGTTTTTTTTTTTTTTTTAGTTTTTCTCCCTTTCCAATACAGGCAGTCCTTAACTTATGACTATAATTGAGTCTACAATTATGGTCATAAGACATGACAGCCATTAAGTGGATCACCACATGACTGTGCCCAATTTTACATTTTTTTGCAGTGATCATTAAATGAATCACTGCAGTTGTTAAGCAAATCCATTCTCTGAAATGGATGTGTTTTGCTGTAAACTGGAAGTAGACACTGGTTTCTGGCAAAAATAATAATAATAAACTATGCTCAAATGACCATGGAATGCCCTAAAACGTAGGTCAATTGTCAAGCTCCCAAAATGTGATCCTGTGACCACAGGAAAAGGTGGTCATTGAAACTTCAAACCACCTGGGGAAATCATCATGGCTTCTAATGGTTGCTGAGCAACCGGTGTAAATCAAGGAATACCTGTACCATTGTTGAGGTACAGGTAGTCAAAACGCCTGCCAAGAGAAGCTGTCCAACTTCATGATGAAACAATATCACAGGACTATACAGATAGACAGGTTCGTCTTGGCAAAAGACTATTTGGATACCCAGTGAATCTGGGGCCTTCGGTGTAATTTCTTCAAGTGTTTGGTGCAGAAATCTTGCAAAACTAGTGTGGTTTTTCACGGGCACCAGGTGAAGGAGCACAGGAGAGAATGCAAATAAAAGTGAAAACATACCACACAGATCTCAAATGTAGAGAAACTCACTCTGTTTTCATTTTTGTTTGTTTGTTTGAAATACAGCTATCCATCTTATGCACCTTAGCCCTGAGTGGCTCTCAAAACAACAATCAAAATATCCCCAAACCATCAAACCGTAGGGGGGAAAAAAACCACTGCCCAAAAGGTAACACTCCCTCACATGTCAGAATTTCAATAGAATTTGCTGGACTCCAACTTCACTCTGGCCCAATGCTTTGGGTTCCAGAACTGCCCTTTATTTGTTTCATTTCATTTGTTTTTCCTCCATATTGCTTATTATAGGATGTCTTTTCCTAATGTGACCTAAAAACATATTTATTTGAACAAGCCGGCCTGGTCTGATGGGTTGAGGGGTATTTTAACGCTATTGTATTAATTTATTGAATTGGGCCGTTGTATTTAATATTTTTTAATTTTTATATATTGTATTTTATTGTATTGCCCTGTACACCGCCCTGAGTCCTTCGGGAGAAGGGCGGTATAAAAATTAAATTAAATAAATAAATAAAAATAAATAATGTTATTGCCTTAACAACTGTACCGTTGAATAGACCAGGCTGAAAAGAGTGACTAAAGTTGAAATCATCCAGTACATTTTGCAGTGGAATGGGAACTGGATGAAACTTAGCTACTCTGTTCCCCTGGTTTTGGTCCCACCTTTGATATCTTTCCCCAACAGATTATTTTCAAGAGAATGCAGCCTTGGAATAAAAGATGGTTGCCCATCTATGAAATAAAAACAGCTTCTAAAGCAATATTACTGATTTGCAGCAAGGGTTCGTCTCAATGGCATTTAGAATGACAATATGACTAGCCTGAGGGTGTTCCTCTATAAATAATTAAAAAAACAAAACAAAAAAAAACAGCTGAACATTTCTCTGCAGAAAAGAACAACTTGGTTTGTTTTCAACTTTTAGATGAGAATAAACTGCTTAAAAATCCATAACTAGAGTTTATGTCCATATTCTCAAGTGATGCACCGCAAATGTATGGTCATGCTGAGATCACTTATAGAAATTGAGTTAGCAGGCTTTATTTTGACTTCTGCTGCTTTGCAAAGCTTTCTGCTAAGAACATTTGATCCCCTTTCCTTGTGCAACCCTGCTCAGAAGCAGATGTGCTGCTCCATTGCAAATCACTTTGCCAGTTATGATTGATCAGATCATTGAAAGAATTGTCCTCCCCCACTTCACATCACCACATTCGACAGGCATGTGGAAAGTGGCATGGTTGTTTGTAGAAAGCATGTCAGAGGGTCACTTCCCAATCTGGTGTAACAAGCTTTTGGGAGATGTTGAGACAGGTGTTAATTCCTTGTTTGAGGTTCTAGGAAGCTTCAACTGTTCTGGTTCTTTGCCCAAAGGGGTATTTTGCATTTGCAGACTTGCCACTCTAGGGAGCATGAAGTACCACATAGGCCTAATGATACATGAAATGTAGTGACACAGGCAGACAAACTGACGAGATAGCAATAGCACTTATGCTTATATACCACTTCACAGTGCTTTACAACCCTCTCTAAGCCAGGGGTGTCAAACTGTCGGCCTGCATGCATCATGGCAAAACCACACCCACCCCACTGCCGGCAATGGAAAAAAAGTTGCGATATATCACGACACATCACATGACGTTGCAAGTTTGACACCCCTGTTCTAAGCAGTTTACAGAGTCAGCCTATTGCTCTCAACAATCTGGGTCCTCATTTTACTGACCTTGGAAGGATGGAAGGCTGAGTTAACTTTGAGCTGGTGAGAATTGAACTGCTGAACTGCAGGCAGCCAGCAGTCAGCAGAAGTAGCCTGCAGTACTGCATTCTAACCACTGCATCATCAAGGCTCATGTGGAAATTTTTTGCCTGACTTCAAAGCGAGATGAAGTCATCCAAACCCATTATCCCTCTTCTGAAGGAGTGATTTTTTTTTCTTCTTCTTCAGAGCTCCTAAATCTATGGAAGGGTTGACTACATAATTTTCTGAAATCAGTCCTGAATGAATCTTCTGAGAATTATCTTCTTTCTCTGAGTTATTTACAGGAAAAGAAAAGCCCTAAAACACTGTGGTTTTTTTCATTGTCAGATTATGGCATTTTGGACTTTATGATCACTGAAAGAAGTTGGGTGTTTTTGTTTTTTTAGTGTTGCTTTGTAATGTTTTCCTGCTGCTGAATGCATTTTTAGTTAGTTAGTTTTGCACAGTGATTAAGTTTTGCCCTATCGCTTCTTTTACTTCTTTTTATTGTTTTAAACTTTTTTTATTAACTGCCCAGAGGACATTCTTTATTGGATAATAAAAACATGATCCTAGCTCTGTAATGAACTAATTAGTATACACCTCTCCTTCTCTCTTTCTGCCTTCTCCATTCTTCATTTTTAAAAGGCTCATTTCTAACATCTACTTAGAGTGGCAGCTTGGTAGGTACAGAAAAGAGAAGCAGTTTTCTCATTAGCAGTTTCTAAACTACAGAACTCTGTTTTAGGAAGGTCATTTTCTCCATCCATTGTTTAATCATCTTTTCTCCAAGAAAAAAAGTCCAAGCAAACCAGAAGCACATTTACCTGAAATATAACTTGTATGCTCTCCTTGGTTTATCTGCCATAGATGACCATTGTTTTATGCTTAAGGAAAATTAAAGATTATAGTGCTATAATACAGGTTGTTCTCGACTTATAGTCATCCATTAAGGCACAATTTGAAGTTACAATGGCACTGGGGGGGGGGAAGGCAATCAGTCCTTGCACTCACAATTGTCATGGCTTCCCCACATGCATGAGATCAGTCTTTGGGTGCTTGCCTTTTATTTACGATAGCTTCAACATTGTGGGATCATGGGATCATCATTTGTGACCTTCCCAGCTCGCTTCTAACATGCCAAGTCAATGAAGTAAGCCAGGTTTGCTTAATGACTGCATGATTCACTTATCAACTTCAGTGATTCGCTTAACAACCATGGTTAAACAAGGTCATAAACCTGGGCACATGTCACCTGACAAATGCTTTGCTTAATAGCAGAAGTTCCGGTCATAAGTTGTTGTTTTTTTTAATTCCATTTATATCTCCGAAGACTCAGGGCGGCTTACAAGCTTAGCAGTAGCCTTCATTCTATGTATATGCCTGCTTATTAGGGCTTTCACACACACCCCAAGCGGCATTATTACAAAGTCAGCTTAATTGCCCCCAACAATCTGGGTCCTCATTTTACCTACCTCGGAAGGATGGAAGGCTGAGTCAACCTTGAGCCTGGTGGGATGCGAACCTGCACTAATTGCAGGCAGCTGGTGTTACTTAAGGAGGCATTAGCCCACTGCTCCACCAAGGCTCTTTTAGTTGAGAACTACCTGTGCTATATACATCCAATACTCTTTCTTTACATTTGACCACTTCCTTTCTCTCACATTTCTCTGTATAATTTTGTTATCAGCACTAATCTTAGGTATGATTATATATGCCAGAATAGCTGTTTTTCATTGGGGGGGTTTCCTTTGTAATACAAATGAAATTTGTATCCTACTTTTGTCCAATGTATATAAGAACACCATCAAATAATATAATTACAGTGACTTCAGTGTATAAGAGTGAACTCTATTGCTTCATATGGGAAAGTGAGCACTAAACAGCAATGACAAAAATCTGCCATCAACACTGATTACTATCTTTGCCCCAGGAGCTGCAAAAACACAATGACCAAAAATAAAAAGAAATCTAATCCTTATTTTATAAAATTACCCAAAGATATTGCATGTATAATGCTGTCCAGAATGCCATGGTTATTCCATACCATTGATTAAATATTCCTTGTATGTTGTACACAGAAAGATATTTCTGCTATTTAAAGATGCTTGGTTTGCATTTTGGGGATAATTAATATTTCTGTCAGTGAAATTCCCCATGATTAGGTTTGGCTGAGATTTGTAGAAGTAGGTTTTCCTCATGGTGGCTGCAAGCCTGAATTCCACTTAAAGGTGAGGAAATCATACTCTCTGCTGCACATCTTTTAAACAAACTCTTCTGCACAGTAGAAAGGTGATAGAAAAACTTCTAAGGCACAGTGAGAGACTTTTGCTTTATCTTTGTAAAAGGAGTCGTGCTCTTCTTATCACCTTTCTCTTCATCTTTTCTTTTCATGAAAGATACATTTAAAGCCAGGAAGGAGGCAGTGGAGGAGCGGTGGGGAGACTGTGTTCCTTCAATCCATTCTCCTTGCCCCTGGATACAATCTCCAGACTCTAGACTTTATAAGGAAAGACTGGGAATACTCCATCTGAAAAGATCTGGAGTATTTTGACCCAACTATGTTAGCCAATAAAGAACATTCAAGTGCAACAGAGGTTCCATCTTCAAGCTTCAAAGCCTTTCAGAATGAAAGAATCAATTGTCTGCCCTGCGCCTGAGGGTTTAGATTCATAATGTCATATGTCTGCCACAAAAGGCCTTGCTAGCAAGGAAAAAAAAATCCTCAAGTCTGCAGTGCTGTAATGGGAAAAAAAAACTATCTTCTAACCACAACACATGCTAGAATACATTTTTCCTTCCTCACTGCAGGTACCTAGGAGTCCCCTGAAATCATTCTGTTTGAACAGCGCTCGATGGATCCATTTTGAATCCCAGCAAATTTGCTTTTCCACTCACTCCTGTTACATTGTGGGGACCGATCTTACAAAATCAAGAATAGTTGTCATACTGAATATGCATAATCATGACACGAACAGCAACGAACTGTGATTTGCAAACCTTAATTTCTGGGCTCACCCATTATGTGTACTGAATCTGTTTTTCACTTGTACTTATTAACTTTAGCTGAAATCTGCTCCAATACATTACTGCTCCTTCTGTCATGTCAGTTAAAAATATTCCTTTGTCCATATACTACATCAGGCGTCTCCAAAGCTAATAACTTTAAGACTTGTGTACCTCAACTTCCAGAATGCTGGCTGGGGAATTCTGGGAGTTGAAGTCCACAAGTCATAAAGTTGTCAAGTTTGGAGACCCTTGTAACTACATCAATACTAGAATTGTATGCAGATAATATTTCTGGTGTCCATCTATTTTGTTATTTTATATTTCATAGAGATTAATCAGAGCTACATTCAGAATTTTGGGTCACATCATGTGGTACCATCCACTTTTCTTCTTATGGATTCTACTGCATTTTGTTCTCCCTAAAGATTCTATCTTATTTTGTTACATCCACAGATCCTGGTTCAAAACACAAGTTCAGCACTTCAGATTTAGTTCAAAAGATTTAGAGCTTGAGAATGTGTAGGAATGCAAATAAAGCACCTGTCTACAACTGCTTAAAGCAGCACCATGCAGCAATTCTAGGAAAAAATACAGCTGCTTCAAAGAAGTGCAGATGGGGGGGGGGTACGTTCACATTTCTCCATGCTCTAATGCTCCTTTTAGAATTGAATCCAAAATGCTGGACAGGACTAATGTTTAATATGGTATACATCTGAATTTTAAAGAACATATTTATTGTAAGAAGTATACATGTAGCCAACTTATAGGCAGAGTGTGGCGGGGGGGGGAGTGATGGGAAAAAAAGGAACATTCTTTCACGTATCCAGGTATAGTTGTCCCAAACATCATGTCCTCTACACATCTTTCCAGGATTCATTGTACACTAAATATTAAACATAAAGGTACTTCTATGAGTTGACAATGCTCTCTGTATCATAGAAAGAATAAAGCCAAAGCTATTTGTTATGCACAATTACGTTTGGAAAGGGAGATGGACTTTTGCTTTGTAATAGATTGGAACACAAGACAGAAGTTTGGCTGTCAAATTGTTTGCTTTGAGTTTTTCAAAATTGTCTACTGCAGGAGGATATTCATGTCATAAAACCCCACTGGAAGAAAAAAAGATCAAGAGCACACAAAGGTAAGAGCTGAAAGCCTTCTTAAAATCAGTTGTAATTCTGGGTGTTAGAACTACTTACAGAATACTTACAAAGTTCATAGCTGTGGTAGCCAAAATGATGTAGTACAGGTAGTCCCTGCTTAGCAATCAAAATTGGGACTCGCAACTCCATCACTCCTCACTTTGATCACTAAACATAAAATCCCATGCCACAATGGGCTTATGACATTATTTCCCATTTGGCTGTTAAGTGAGACATCATATAACCACAACTTGCAATTTTACTTCTGTGTTTTTCATTATCTTGCTTTGTCGGAAGCCAGCTGGGAAGCTCACAAATGGTGATCAAATGACTGTGCCAGAATGACTTTCAACTGAAATTCTTGTCCAAATTGTGATCATAAGTTGAGGACTATCTGTACATAGGACCTTTGTTCAAGAAGGATGTTATAAAGAAGATGGCTTAAAAAAAGAGAGTCAGGATGGCAGTTCTTAATGTTCAATCAAAACCAGCAGTTATCCTAGGTGTTTATGTCAGATAGATGTACAAAAGAAAAAAAGAAAAAAAAAGATGAGGCTTTGATTATATATTCAGGATCCCCTTTACTTTTTATTTTTATTTTTTTGTAATATATTTTATTGGTTTTTTTAAAAAACATAAATCACAATAATTGTTGAACATTGTATTGTCTCGGTTACATTTGTAAAATAATCATTAGCAATTGATTTCTATAATCCATAATCCACATAATGGTTTTAGTTGATTTCCTCTTTTCCCAAAATATCCTCTTTTGCAAACATTGAGTTAATACAATTCTTATTGCTTTGATAGATAACAATTAAATATATATTTTTCCCAATATTTCTAAAAATAATAATCACATCACTATAGTATTTCTTTTCTATCCAATCATTCTGGTTGCCTTATCACAGATCCTGTTAAATTCCTTATTTTAATTTGTTTCTCCCACCAAATTCTAGGTATTCTTACTGGTTAAGATTTTCTCAAAAATTAATTACATTTAAAAATTTAACTCTTTTTTTCCACACGAACCATCTCACACTTTTACATTTCTTAAGGAATAGATAAAACAATGAAAAAAGAAAGAAAGAAAGAAAGGAGAGGAAGAGTACAGAACCATAAAAAATAACATACTATTTAAAATATATATCCCTTCTAAGCTAATATATATTTATTTCCTAAATTTCTTATTCTTATGAACCATAATTAAAAATTGTTTCATCTTTAATTCATCCAGTCATCTAGTCCTTTAACTCTTATTCAAAAGATATCCCTTATAATTTTCTTAAATTCAATCACATTTTTAGTATCTAAAACATTTCCTTTATCTAAGTCATTTCAACTTTTTTATATTACTCATATCAAGAAAGAGAACAAAAAAGGGAAAAAAGCATGCTATATTATTTAGGGAATTCATCCTTCTTAGAGTGACATATACATTCCAAAACTTTTCTATTTCTTTAACCATATTCAAACAAATGTTTCTTTTTAAAGTATTCTCTGGTAAGTCCCATCATCTATTTTTTTGGTTTCCACTTTAGTCTTTTTCCTTTGCCCAGTATCTTTCTTAATCAATGTATTTTGCTGAATCAAAAAGCTTTTCCGTATGTTCGTAAATGTTGCTGTAGATGTAAAAAGTAAATCAGGTGAAGTGTCTTTGTAAGGGGCTTCTGCCTTTCCACGTTTGTTTAAAATCTTTTTCTTTTTCTTTCTCTCCCCTTCTCTTATCATTTCCTTTCTCTCCGATGTTCCTGACATCTCTACAGTCCATTTTATCCAATCTGTTTTCTTGTCCTCAGATTTATTTTGTAACCCTAACCCTCTCCCCCTTCATTTTTTTTAAACCTACCTGTAGATCTCATGATATGAAAGAATGAAATATATTAAGCTTAAGATAACATTTACTGTCATTTTTATTATGGGCACACTGGCACACATTAAAAATGAAATTCTGTTGCCTGCTCTCAAAAGTTTACACATACATAATTCACATATAAACATGTTATAAATGCCTACACCCTTACATATAAATATTAATCACTATCCATCTTGAATACATAGCGGAAAGAGGAAGCTTGAGAGTACACAAGGTTAATAACGTATGGAACAAAATGGTGATTGAATGTGGATGTTCGGCTTCGGATACCATGAAGCCTCCTCCCAGAAGGTAACAAGGGAAAAGTTTGTGAAGAAGGTGTGTAGTGTCCCAGACAATCCTGTGGACCCTATAAAAGGTCAACTCTGCAAATGAGCCTGGCTGCAGCCATTTTTCCCCCCTCATTTGAGGTTGCCACATGGAACAGAGGGAGGGGGTTGCCCAGGCGCTTCATTAGACAAAATAATCTTCTGTCCCAAGGGAACCAAGATCATCTACTGCTCCTGTGACTAGGGACTGGGTGTTGCATAAAAAAGGTCTGTCAAATGACTATATTGGGGAACATACAGTAGTTGATTGCATAGTTTTTTGGGTGGGATATTAAACTTTGAAATTGGGCAACTGTTACTTGTGTATTCAGACTTGGTTTTGCTTTTGACCATGCCAATAAGCATGTTCTTTAAGGGAGTTCTGCTTTATTCATCTCTGTCAGTCAGAACCATGACACAATGCTTATATGCTATATCCTGGATAAAAGGGAGTGAACTGCCAATAATTTTTTCTGCCATCCTCACCACTCTCTGAACCGCCTTCCTGTCTGAAGCAATGATGCTTCCAAACCAGACTGGTTTATGACAGGATGCTCTCAATCGTCCCTCTGTAGAAGGTGGTAAGGACAGGAGAAGGAAGATGTGCTTTTCTCATGTGGTGCAGAAAATGCAGGCCCACTTCACCAGTGTCTCGCTGTTGAGTCACCAAGCAAGCCTAGTCATTATCTGCACACCCAGAAATTTGATGCTGCTAACTGTCTCCATTAAGGAATATTAAGAAACATTAAGGTATGTATTAAGGAATAAAGAAAGAAAAGAAAGCAAAAGAAGATAAGAAGTTTGATGCAGAACAACCCCAGGATAGAATCAAAGAGGAGGTTTAAATATGAAAATAATAAATAAATATTAATTTATTATTTGCATGCTGATGGTATTTTCTAGATGATATGTGGAAGGATGCCATTTTTCACCAGTTTTCATTGCCCTTTGCAAAATGTTGGAATTCTGGTTAATATTTCTGCATTTCCTTCTTCCTGTACAAAATGAGTACGTCCCAGCATATACTGAATTGTTTTAAGAAAATATATTAAATCTGGATGGAGAAATGAATGTTATGTTTCTTGCAGTTTGCCACAAGTGCCTCATCAGTCCCAATGCCAACCATATGCCACATGTATTTTTATATGTAATATTTTTCTAAATAGCATCATAAAACTTGTCATGTATCCCTTCTGAATACTAAGAGAAAAAGTGCCATCTCCTGTCCTGCTTGGGACCACATTTACACATTACAGATCTATGAAATATTTACAGAGGGAAGGTTAAATCAATACAGCTTTAAAATTTGCAGTTGGCCTTCTGGGGCTTATATCATCTTGATTTAATGAAGTACACCGAGAGAGAATGTTGACACACAGGGAAAAAATATATTCCACTTCCCTCCACCCTTATTGTTTCTACAGAAGGTATTAAGTGGAATTTGCTGGTGATTCTTGCAGAAATTAATTGTTGCACATTTATTCCTTGAGTATTATTTGAAGTATTTCATACAGCAAAAGACAGAAGCCAAATATTTAATGAAAAGAGGCATGTTAAAAGCCAAGAACATTTTTCTTTGCTTAACTGGTCCCAATTACTAGGCATCAGAATTATTTATTCAGACCTAAATGCCACTGGATTCAGTGATGCTTATTCTTAAGTAAACAAGTCCAAATTTTTAACATTATGAGAGTTTGAGTAAGCATGCATGGGGCAGCTTTGCCAAATTCTTCATGTTTAAACACTGTCATAATATAGTTTAATCTAGTGTGATGTGTGGTCCCATTCATGAAGGCCTAATTCTATGTGCAAACAAATTCACAATGGCTTGTTCAATAAACCATGATTTGCAAAATATGAGTTTTGCTAAATGCATATAACCATGACTGTTCTGTGCCAAACTTATTGATTGGGGAAAGGAACAAAAATTTTGGATCACGCCAAGCCTCCTTCAAGGCAATTCACTGCTTTGCAGAACTCAGTTCTCTGAACTAGAGATAGTGCAAGATGGCCTGGGGATATTGCATTTAGAAGGCCATGTCTAGATTTTCTGGAATCACTTTTGTTTTAGGGGATTTATTTCTATAAACTGCTGAGAAATTATGATCTGGAGCAGGAATGAAATGGTTTTTTTGGTATTTTCCCCCCAGTAGAAAAACTAGTGGATTTCTAATGTGTAGACCAGCGATCCCCAACCTTTGCAGCAAGGCAGCCCGACTGGGAGGGAAGGAGAGGGGCACGTGGCCACACAAGCAGCAGGCTGCACACACACATGTGCATGCAGCTCAGCTTGCATGGCCGGGTTCAAAATAGGCCGAAGCCCGGGGGTTGGGGACCCCTGGTGTAGACAGAACCATGGCTGCCAGAAACAGTCAAGATCTGATTCAAATTTGCAAATCAAAAGGGGCATGATTTGATGTAAATTTGTAATTCCACATTTCAACAGAAGAAGATTGGATTTTAATTGGTTTGAAATTGCAGGTGATTAAACTTGTAGCCAAAGACTATAATCGGGAAGCACCAAAATGTTTGCAGCGATTTTATATTTTTGCCAACTAAAAATAGCAGAGGTGGTAGTGGATGTTAGCACATTTTCAGCCAGAAAGCTTCAAGGCATATATAGCCAGGGTAAGAAAAGGTTAGCATAAAAGTATCCAAATTTTCCAGCAAAGAATTTATGGAGATACTCTATTGCATAAGGTTCATTAAAAAGAGGGGAGGGGGAGAGAGTTCTTATTAAAGAAAAGGGATCTACTACCCTCTGATCCCTAGCTTTCTTGGCTGACTGGTTGATGAGCAAAAATTTATATTATACATATATAATGAGGCATGTGTATGTAAACAAGCCATTATGACCTCAAAATTATGACATCATTGTACATATGGCACTGCTTTATGGCTTAGGGCAGGCATGTCAAACTGCCGGCCCATGGGCCAGATGTGTCACACCGAAACTGTGCCCACCCCATTGCTGGCAATGGGGAAAAAGTCACAATATATTATGCAATGTCACGGGACGTCACAAATTTGACATGCCTGGCTTAGGGCCTGATCAAATCATTTTTGCCTGCCCTTGTAATGGAATGTGTGAAAGACCTTTGGGGGGAAAGGAGGGATGCTTCCTGAGAAATAATCTGACAAGAAGGGTAGTAGGAGCCCTCAATCACTTAATGGTCAGAGAAAGAAACTGAGATAGGACCTGCCCTAATGTTTCAGGCAGCTAAAGGTGGCACTAAGAGATCATACCTTCAAACCTGCAAGATTCTGTTAATGTAGTCTTATTATAAAGTAGAATTGGCTCATCTACTTGTGTTTCCTATCTGGTTTACTTAGGAAGGCAGACAGCCCAGTACATTTGGGAAGAGTGTGGATGGTCTAGGTCCCTTAGACCTCAAAGTATTGTTAGAGACCCCACACACCCACTTTACTGTCTGTTTCTGTTGCTCCCCTCTGAGAGGAGGTTTTGAAGTATTTCTAGCAGGACTACCCAATTCTGTAGTAGCTTTGTTCCCTATGCCATCCATTGGTAAACTCGCAAGATTCGTTTTTCTCACCATGCACATGTATACATAGCCCAAACTAGACTGTTGTTTCTCTGTGTCATATACTATATGCATGATTCTGTATTTATTTATTTTTGTCATATTTATATGTACATATACATATACATTAAGGGACGCAGTGGCTCAGTGGGTTAGGATGCTGAGCCTGTCGATCAGAAGGTCGGCAGTTTGGCGGGTCGAATCCCGAGTGCCGCGTAACAGAGTGAGCGCCTGTTACTCGTCCCAGCTTCTGCCAACCTAGCAGTTCGAAAGCACGTAAAAATGCAAGTAGAAAAATAGGGACCACTACAGTGGGAAGGTAACAGAATTCCGTGCGCCTTTGGTGTCTAGTCATGCCAGCCACATGACCATGGAGACGTCCTCAGACAAGTGCTTGCTCTTTGGCTTTGAAACGGAGATGAGCACTGGCCCCTAGAGTTCGAAATGACTAGCACGCATGTGCGGGGGAACCTTTACCTTTATACATATACATTATATGTATATCAGAGATGGTGACCCTTTGAGAGCTGTATGCAATGAAATTTCATTTCAATGTATTCCAATTAATGTATATTCAAAGTGCCAGTAAAGTTATTATTATTCTATTCTTTAGTGTTATCATGTGGTGCTTTCTGAGCTTGGTTATTTGCATGCAGATGCTTCATTAACCAATCAGGTAAGATTTTCAGTGCTGCAAGGCAGTTTGGTTTACTCTCTGTTTATATACTGTAGTTTGCCTTGTCTGTATTGGTGGGGATGTTGTTTTTTTCTTTGGTAGTTCCTTGATTAGACTATTATTTACTGCTTGATTGTTTTTCTGGTGTTAATGCAGGTCTTATTCCCTGTTTTTCTGGGTGTTGATTGCTGGTGAGGAAGTGTTCTTGTCTTCTTTTTTAAAGCTTTTTAACAGTGTATATATGTGGTTTATCTATATGTGCCTGTTGATACTGAGTGTTAAGCTTCCAGGAATTCCCTAGCACTTTTGTTCTGGGCTGCTCACAGTTTCCCACTTAAAACTATGGTTAAGTATGTCCATGTATTGTGAAATTAAGAAGTTTTCATCATGTCTTCTGTTAGTTGGTGTTCATGGATGTTAATAAATATTATCATCTTGTGGGACTGAAGATGTAGGCTTTCTCTGCTACTGCTCCAGCATCTGGAACTGCATCCCCCCAGAGATATATATGGTACTTTTTCTCCTGGGGTTCCAGAAGGACTTTCACACTTAGCTTTGTTCTTAGGTCTGGAGTTAATGGATCTGGGGAGGGCCTGTCATGTTTTTGATTTGTATGGTTGCTTTTTAGCTTGGTCCACCAGGGTTTCTTTCATGGTTGTTTTTTTTAAACAAGTTTTATTGGTTTTTTCAGTTAAAATCTACCTATTTAGAAAGCATCATGATGACTGGGTAATCAGTGATTCAGTAACAGTTTTCAGTACATAATTCAGGTTACATTATCAAAACATCCTTCTCAATTTCCCTTAACATTTCATACAACCAGTTTAAACTGATAAATTTCTGAAAATAGCATGGTCAGTTGAAAAAATTGTCAATTCAATTTCAATGAGATATATCTATGTCCTGTTATTAAAGTTTACCTAATCTTAATTTTAATTATATTATTCAAATTAAGCCTTTAACATCCCAAATAATATTCACAACCCAAAGTTCCCTTATTCCATTACAGCAAAAACTATGGCATCTAACATGTGCACAGTGGCTGAATAGCTATGTTCTACCTAATAAACATTGTCTGTTTCACATCCTAATACATCACATGTTACTGACAGGACCACAGCCTATGTTTATCAATCTACAACTATTTATACACAACCAGATTCTGTTTTAAATTTTAGCTAATTCTTAATTCTTAAATAGAGTAATCAAATGTCTTTTAACATCAAACGTGGGATCTATAAACCAAATTTCCATTATGTTAGTGCACAAATTATGTCTAAAATAAGCCTAATACATACATAAACACATTCTAGTTCTATCTCATAAACATTTTCTATTTTAGATCCTGATAGGTCACTGATTACTAAAAGGATAACCTTTAATGGTTCTCTAAGAACTCATTTTTTAAATCTAACTCTGGCTTTTTTTTTTTTGCCAATCATGTTTCCAGACCAAGGCCTTTGAATTTCCAGATAGGTCTCCCTTCACTCCAATACATATTATTTGAATCGAAGGAGGCCATCTAACCATCAGTGGTCCACAAAAACCAAACCATTTGTAATCATTATGTTGTTGCCCTGTTAGTTCTAGTCTCTGTATTTGCTCTAAAAAATTTATCTTCAGTTCGGTCTGGATTCCTCTTCCATCTGGGTTCATCTGCTTTAAATAGAGAGTCTTATCCAATTTTGTAATTAATGCTTGGCTATCCAGGCTTTCAAGAAACTGTCTTTGTTGATCTTCCATGTCTTCTATGTTAGCATCACTATCTTGCACATTAAGTTTTCCCATAGTATGTTGTTGGTCCTTAAGGTTATTTGCCATAGTGATAGTTCCTTGTACTTTTAAAGTTGTCGGTTCTTTGGATAGTTGTTGCTTATATTCCTCTGTCTCAATTGTAATATCTTCCAATTTTGTTATATTCTGAAGTGTAAATTCTTTAGTTGCCATCTGGGTTTCAATTTGTGACTTAAGGTTGGCATGTAAATTATTAAATCTGGAGATAGACATCTCAGTGACTCTGTTGATTGTTTCAAGTATAAGGTCAAGTGAGGTTTGTGGCTGATCCTTCTCCATTTTGTAATAATTATAAATAGTCCTTGGTGGAGGCTATTTTTCAAACAAAAATCAGTAAGAGTCCACCTCCACAAGTCTAAGCCAAATTCATCTCCATATGTTTCAGGTTTTTATCTTAATGCCAAGGTCTGTCCAAAATGTAAGCAAGCTTGTTTGCCGATAGTATTCACTAAATATCACCAGAGGAATTGAGAACCTTTTCAGTCAGTATCTTATTTATTTATTTATTTATTTATTTATTTATTTATGTCCCCTTTTTTAGACTAATAGGTAGAATAGTCCATTTCTGTAAATATAGGAACTTTGGGCCAAAAGTAGAAAGGCAGTAAGTCCAATAAATCAGTATAATTTAATACAAGGCTTTTTCTTTTCTCTCACAATGTAGACAAAGGCCACTCTTAAGGAGGGTGGGAAAAAAATCCCTTCCCTCTCTCCTCGCAGGGGGAAGCAAATTTGAGAAGCTTTTGGCAGGGAAAGTAGACAATTAGGAAAACAAGAAGGCAATTCTCACCCAGTTTTCAAGTGCTTTCAAGTGCTTTGTTGTGTTTTTGGCTTTGGCAGGAAATGGCTAAATGATGGGCCATGGGAGTGGCCGATCCTTTCTTCTTTGGTTGGGGAGTAGCTCCAAGCCGATGGGAGGGCTGCTGCCCTTCTACTGCCAACTGGAGAGACCTCTCCTCTGCTTATTGCCCCTCCAGGGTGACTTTCGACCCCTTTACAGGAGCCCCTCGATGAAGAAATCCAGGGAACACGAGGAGTGATTCCCTCATGAGTTTGGGAGCACCAAAATTCCGGAACCGCCACCCATGTTTTTTAATGTTTTAATTATATATTAGGATATTGTCAATCTCCAAGAGTCTGTTGGAGTGGGCAGCAATAATAAATGTATTACAATGTAAATAAATATATAAACTATGTCATGATGAAATGACTTCTGACAAGTACATAAATTCTCATGGTATCATCATGCATGTCATCTACCCCACCCTTACTTCTCAATTACATGTTTATTAAACATGATTTGCATACTACACTTTAAAAGTCTATTGACAAATGCACTGTTTCAAACTATTTCTCTCACACACAGTACAGCCCTCCAAGCAAATTTTCTTAAAGCAATTTCTGGCAGACAAATGAGGGACAACAAAGAACAGACCACTTCTTCCCCATATACAGATTTTTTTTCGAGTGATAAAACTAATTGGATGACTGTGAATATCAATATTAGAGAACTCATCAATCACTAAAGTCCACTTTGTCTTTCTCTATGTGTGAAATAAATTAGCAACACTGTTCAAGATTCTTCAAACTAAAAACTCCACTGATTTTTTTTACTTGTCTTAAAATACCTCTAAAAAAATATAGAAGCACCTGATTCAATTTCATTCCTCAAACTGATTTAAAGATTTGATTCAGTATGTCATAACCAAAAGGGGTTTCAACTGAACTATTGTTTAAGACCATAAAAAATAATTCAGTAGTAGCCTTAATAAAAATTATATAAATAATAAATGTTTTCATAATAATATAATTATATCACTGTTAATAACCATTTTATCTTGTTTCCCTGTAGCTGTTCTTTAATACAAATAATGACTTTTCATTAATTCATATTTATAAAACTAAATATAAACACATGCATTCTCCTGCATGATAATATTATTGATGCTGAGTCAATTATAAGAGAGGTCTGCTAATTCTTCTAATAGGATTATATAGATTGAATTTCAATTTGTGACACCCAAGGTTGTGGACACCATGCTTGGAATAGCACAACCCATTATCTATCCTCTTAATTTGCCTTATAGCTAGAAATGTTTAAATAAATAACATGAATGTGTCTCCAAGGGGAGGGACTGGAGAATTTAAATAGGTCAATTATTAGATTTCTTCTTAAGAATTTTGTTTTGGGTGCCTTGGAAATGGCAAATATAGGACAGTCTATAATGTTTCATTGTTGACAAAGTGATTACAAACCTGGTGGCTTCTCAGTTGCAAATTGTCCTAGTGGAAGAAGATTACCCACTTCAGAGTGGCTTCATAGCACATTTATGGGTCAATATCACTTTGGTTGGCCTAATAGATAATTTTTGTTTTAGGATAACAAATTCTTAATCTTCCAGAAGCTTTCAGCACTATGAACCACAGTATATTCAAGATTACCAAAGGGATTCAGGAACAAGAGACACTGTTTTGCAATGATTCCATTCCTATATAGTGATATTGAATTGAATTGAATTTATTAAATTTATATGCCGCCCTTCTCCCTAAGGACCCAGGGCAGCTCACAACAATAAAAAGTTAAAAAACATAAAATATTTTTTAAAAAAAAATAATTAAACCATAAATGTAATAAATACATAACAATTAACCCAATAAAACCAAATTTAAAACTATAGTCAGTCCAGGCCCGATTGTTGGAACATCCATGTCTTCAGGTCATGGTGGAAGGACCGAAGGTCAGGGGCCATCTGCAGCTCCAGAGGCAACTCATTCTAGACGGTCGGTGCACCCACAGAGAAGGCTCTTCCCCTGGGGGTCGCCAGCCAGCATTGCTTAGCCGACTCTGTGGGAGCGAACCAAGCGATGGGAGGTTGATAATGGCAGCAGCTGGTCTCGCAAGTACCCCAGACCTAAGCCATGTAGGGCTTTAAAGGTAATTACCAGCACCTTGAATCACACCCTGAGGGCAACCGGAAGCCAATGCAGCTCACGCAGTAGTGGTGTAACATGGGAGTATCGAGAAACTCCCATAAGCACCCACGCGGTCGCATTCTGCACCAGCTGAAGACTCCGGGTGCACTTCAAGGGCAGCCCCATGTAGAGAGCATTGCAGTAATCCAGGCGAGAAGTGACAAGGGCGTGGGTGAAAGTGCATAGGGCATCTCAGTCCAAAAAGGGGTGCAACTGGTTTGGTGCACCAGGTGAACCTGTGGGAAGGCCCCCCTGGTCACAGCAGTTAGATGATCCTCCAAGTTAAGCCGTGAATCTAGGAGGACACCCAAGTTGCGGGCCTTTTCTGAGGGGGGCAATACCTCCCCCCATCAAAAGAGATGGAACATGTTGGATAATATGAGATGCCGGTATCCACAGCCACTCGGTCTTGGAGGGGTTCAGCCTGAGCCTGTTCCTTCCCATCCAGACCCGCACTGCCTCCAGGCACCGGGACATCATGTCAAGGGCATCACTGGGTTGGCTTGGGGTGGAGATGAACAACTGGGTATCATCCGCATATTGGTGATACCTCACCCCAAGGCCATGGATGATATCACCCAGCAGCTTCATATAGGTGTTAAACAGGAGGGGGCAGAGAACCGACCCCTGAGGTGCCCCACAAGTGAGGGGCCTCGGGGTAGATCTCTGCCCCCCTGCCAATACAAACTGCAAGCGGCCCGAGAGGTAGGAGGAGAACCACCATAAAACAGTGCCTCCCACTCCTAACCCCCCGAGCTGTCGCAGCAGGATATCATGGTTGATGGTATCAAAAGCCGCTGAGAGGTCAAGTAGGACCAGGACAGAGGAACAACCCCTGTCCCTGGCCTGCCAGAGATCATCTACCAGTGCGACCAATGCCGTTTCCGTGCTGTAACCAGGCCTGAAACCAGACTGGTGTGGGTCCAGATAGTCCGCTTCATCTAGGAATTACGGGAGCTGACGCGCCACAACACTCTCAACAACCTTTGCTACAAAGCGAAGGTTGGAGACAGGATGATAGTTATTCAAGGAGGCTGGGTCCAGGGCAGGCTTCTTGAGAAGGGGCCTCACCACCGCCTCTTTTAAGGCGGAGGGGAAGACACCCTCCATCAATGAAGCATTGACAACTGCCTGGAGCCAGCCCCCTGTCACCTCCCCGGCGGCCAAAACCAGCTAGGAGGGACATGGGTCCAATAGACAAGTTGTAGCACTCAGTCTAAGCATAATCCTGTCCACATCATCCAAAGACACAGGGTCAAACTCACCCCAAATGGTATAACCAAGACATGTTTTAGGTGATGTTAACTGCAGGCTTTCCTTAAAACTGGAGATATTTTATGATGTTCCACTGAGTGTCACTCTGTCTCCAATGTCTTTCAATATGTATGTGAAACCCACTGAGATAAGTTTTATACATTATCAATATGCTGATCGCATCAGCATAGATCACATCCTCTGTAATAACTTCAGATAATGATATGGGTTCTCCAAGTGCTTACTGACAATGTTGAAGGAGGGATGATAAATTGGAATTGAATCTAGACAAAGATGCTGATAATGAAGTGCCATAGTCTAGAGATATTTCTGCTATTGATAGGAAGACTCTATTGCTATTGATAGGAAGTATAGAATTTGAGGTTCTGTCATGATCAAAATCTCTCTATGATTCCTAGACTGATACTAAAAGAGAAGTTGGGTGTCCCCAGGATCAGGTATTTTTGTCAAAAGCAGGATCATGACATCACAATACAAGCTCCAACATTCTTATTTGTCTGTTGGAAGTCACAATAGCAACATTATTTAGAAATGGAATCATCATTTGCTTCCCCTTTATCAGTTGATGTACCAACTGTGTCCACTCCTAAACATTTTGTCTATTCATGAATAGTTTGTAGGTCCACAAACTTCTGTAAGTACAGAACTCTTCTCACAAATAATTCCCAAAGGTCACATTATATTTGTGCTAAAAGCATTACACCAGCTGCCCATTTGTTTCCAGTAAAATACAAAGTGCTGGTTTATTACCTTTAAAGTGCTACATGGCTTAGATATAACCTCCCAGAAGTCCTTTTGCATTTGTTGAGATGATCTGAGAGGTTCACCTACAGATCCGCTCCTTACCTACTAGAAGTCTCTAGAATGATGTAATTACCGTACATTCTTAAGCTAATGATTATTTTTTCTTTTGTTGAAGATTGAAGGCAGACTCACTCAGTCTTTTTAAACTTGTCATTCTGAAGGTCTCTAATATCTTAGAAGTAGTTAATGAGCAATTTCCAAAAGTGATTAAAAATGATGTTTGTGAATTTAATGTCTAAAAATCTCTATTATTAGAGATTGCACTATTGAGCAATTGGCTAACCATACTGTCTCCTGGTACTCAAATCCACCAAAAACTGCTGTCCTATGATCTTCTTATGAGGAGCAGTTGTCCAGAGCATATATGGGTCATCTCCTGTCCTCTCCATATGCAGCAAGTTTCCAAGGCTGTTATTTTGGTTCTTTGTTGCAGCCACAATTCTATGCCACAGTTTGCCATACCTCTTCTAGAAGTTGCAAATTGGAGCATTCCAAAGCTGCAGCTCCTCGCCCATTAAGTAAATATTGAAAACTTTAGCCCCTGGATTGTTATCTATCTCTAATGGTATATGTGTATGATTTGGAGAATGAGAAAGAGCAATTTTGCCTAGGAAACAATCAGAGAAGAAAAGTAGGAACCCCAGTTGCTTAAAAGTCCAGAGAAAGAAACTTAGGAAGAAACTGCCCCGATGGATCAAACAGTTAAAAGTGGTGGCAGAAAGTTTTGTAGTTTCAGTCTTGCAAGATTCTGTTAATGTTGCCAAACAATCAAGTAGAATTAACTCATCTTATCCTGTTTCCTGTCTGGTTTACTTGGAAAGACTCACAATAATATTTAAATGCATTTATGAAAGCAACACATAATAGATCTGTTTCATTTATTAACTTTATATGATAAAATTTCCCCAATGTGAGCAACAGATAAAAATTTGTGACCCTTCACTTATGGATATAGAAAAATAACTGACCTAGTAATAAATTAAAACTTTACTTCAGCCAATGTTTATTCAGATGTCATCACAAAACAAATGATATCATTTATTTGGGAAAGATGTGTAAACCTCCATATGGATTATTCCTAAATGTTTGAATGATATTTATGATTCATAGTCATCATTTTTAGCTTGTGGAACTATTGCTTTACAGCTCCTTTGCCACTTTATGCTTATCTATCTAGATTTTATGGGTCCCACACTAATATGGATTCCAGAAAATCAGTATGAAAATGCTATTTAGAATTAAAAAATATATATTAAAACAGATGGATCAGCTGTTTTAGTAAAGGCTGTCTGCAATTCTGCAATTTTACTAGAAATCCAATAGAATCTATTACTTGCCTATTTAAAGATGTGAGAAAAATATTGACTAAGAACCCATGTGCTTTGAGGGGATTCAAATTTAGATCCAAAGCTCATTCTGTGACTTTGGACCAGTCAAGACTGTATTGCTGTGAAAAAATAAATAAATGATGGAGAAGAAAATGTGACATATGTTTTAAACTACAGGAGGAACATCAGTCTAATAATTAAAGAGAACAACAACAGGAAAGAGTGAGCTGTGCATTTTTTCCATTATTACCTGGGAATAAAAACATTATTTCTGCAAAAGTGCCAAAATATAAATAGCACATTTTTTTCTTTCTTTTTCTGCTGTTCTCGAAGAGATTGTTCCTGTAATATCAGAGGTAATCTACCTTCTGCAGCACTGTTTTGATGGAATTGCTCTTAGTATGACTCAAGCTTTATCAAGCAGCTTTTATGTTCATTTAAGCTTTTCTAATAGCATTTTTGTGGGGTCCTTAGTGTTCTCTGAGCTTGGCTTTCTTGTAGACATTTGCCTCATCACTGCACTGAAGATGTTGTCTAGTTTGGTAATGAAATGTCTGCAAGAAAACCACCAAGCTAAGAGAGCATCAAGGACCCCACAGTTCAGCTCCAAGCTACAAATATTCTCCTCAATAGTATTTTTATTATTGATTTTTTTAGCCATCTTGGATATTTAGGGAAAACTGATTATTTTGTCTAATTAAAATAATGAAAACAAGTGGAATCCATGTCAATAAAGCCATCTCAGGCCTAAAACCTTGCATGTTCTGTTAAGAAGAAACAGAAATTCACATTTATATGTCTTTGAGTCAGTGATGATTTCCTGGTAACTGCCCAAAAAAGTCCATGCAATTTTCTTGGCAAGGTTTCAGAAGTAGCTTGCCATTGCCCTCTTCCTAGGGCTGAGAGAGAGTGACTGACCCAATGTCACCCAGTTGGCTTTATGCCTAAAGTGGAACTAGAGCTCACAGTCTCCCAATTTCTGACCTGTTGCCTTATCCATCACACCAAACTGGTAGTCTAGAAACTCAAAAGGGGTGCCTATATTGAATTGAAATATACAGTGGCAGGTTTTTATTTATTAAGTATTGTTTTAGTTGCTAACTTAACTATATGGCCTTTTCATTAGCTTCTAAAGCGTATGTCACATTGTTACTATATTGAATACAAGTTTGAAGTATGAATGCCTTGCCTGCCAGTACATTTTCTTTGTATGCTGCTTAGCAAATTTGTATTTATGAATGTTCAATGATCACATCCTGGACTTTCCTCTGTTTAATTTTCTGTCTGTAAACACTGATTTTTGCATGTGTAATCCAAAGCAATACATTTAGTCAGTGGTGGGATTCAAATATGTGAACAACTGGTTCTCTGTGTGGATGCCACTTCTAGAAGTCCATCCTGGGCCTGGGCAACAAAAAGTTAGCTACTGCTTCTGCCAAACTAGTGTGAACTGGCTGAATCCCACCACTGCATTTAGTGTTTATTCCTGATGTAAACCTAATTACTGATTAGGGAACTGCTGATTTTACGGGTTGACAGAAAATCAAGTGATTGGAGGAGCTCAATTCAGTCTTGGAAACATAACCAAATATTTGCTTTAAAAGTTTTTTTTTTTAGTTCTACATTTGGATTTACTAACATGGAGCCAGAATTTACTATATTTCCCACCTTTTGTGGTGATACTTACCATTTGCTACCTTTGGCTTTCCTTTTCCATATATATATAGATATATGAAAGTATTTCAATTTCTTCCCCCTGAATGCAAGCCAAGCTAAAGAAATTGTCTGCAGTACTTCACTCATTTATCAGTTCAATTTATTAGTACTCTGTTCATGCTACACTATCTTTTGCTTAGTTTCATACTGTGGAGCTGATGTAATTTAGTGGCTTTTAGTGATCATTTTTTGAAGACAAACTTGGCCATTGATTTTGCAGAGATGGATTTTTCTATTAAGGGTGACTTGTGTCTTCCTCCCCATTAAAGTACCATTTTTATTCCCAGTATTTTTCACTTGATGGATGAAGAGAGAAAAAACATTTGTTTGGTTGTTAAATATATTGTCTTTCTGCTTAGTGTGGAGGACAGCCATGTATTTCCCACTAAAATTAAACACTGAGAATATACTCTGGGTCCTCAACTGTCTACTCTGGATATAAGTGGCAATATGTTCTCTTAGAGGCCCTGAGTGTCAGCTTTTTCAGCTTCTCCATATTTATTTGTCTGAGGAAGTTGCTGATATTTGTTCATGATTTTCATAGCATTTTGAGACCCATGGCAATGAGGAAGTAGAGGATAAAAACGATGGTATTGTGGGACTGCCCGTCATTGACATATATACAGCTAGATTTAAAAGTTCCTGATTTTAATGACTGTGACTCATTTCTCTGAGTTACACAAACTAGGATATACTGAAAGTGTGTGAAATAGAATCTATCAACTACATGTATAGTTGACATAAGGGAAAAAAAATAACTAGCTTCCACATTTTGGATTAAATTTTAATTCCAACAAGGCCTTTAATTTACTACCCCTGAAATATTAGCCAAGCTTATTCACAGGATAGAGGTATAGTGGCTAACTGGCTTAAACTCTGGCAGTTTGAATCCTACCACCGTGTGACAGAGTCAAGTCCTGTCACTTGCCTCAGCTCCTGCCAGCCTAGCAGTTTAAAAGCACATAAACGCAAGTACAGTAGATAAATATTTATTTATTTATTTTATTTATTTATTTATTTATTTTAATTCCATTTTATATCCCGCCCTTCTCCGAAGACTCAGGGCGGCTTACAAGCTTAGCAATAGCCTTCATTCTATGTATATGCCTGCTTATTAGGGCTTATTAGGTACCACTTCAGTGGGAAGGTAACAGCATTCCGTGTTTCATGATATGCTTTGTGTTGCAGCATGATGTCATGCTAGCCACATGACCATAGAAGATCTTTGGAAAGCCCTGGTTAAATGGCTTACAAAAATGGAGATGAACACTACCCTCTAAAGTCGGCTATGACTCGTGGAGTAAAACACACAGAGGGGTTTTATTCAAAGGGTTTTTTTTCCTTTTCTATTACAGTGAGAATGTGCTACCAAACATGAAATAAATTTTGACCATTAAAAATTGAGATCTGCTTCTTTACAGAGAAAATAGGTAGAGAAAAATCTATTTCATATACGTTGGACCACCCTTAGTAGGCCCTGCACATCAACACTATTTTTGACTATTTTGGTCAAACTATTGGAGCTGAGATCACGGTGTCATTTTGACTAGCTCATTTAAAATTGGAGCGCATCACTGAATAATTTAAATTGCTATAGTAACATACTTGGCTTTCTTAATGCATTCAGTTCACACTTTGCTCTTGATTGAACTGGCTATTGCTTTGTATCCTTCAAAGGAGCTCATTTTCTGATGCATAAAATATGACAAACATAAAAAGACAATGTAAACCTTATGCAGGAGAAAAGGAGAGAGAGAGAGAGACAGAAGTGTTCTTTTCTAAATGCTTGTGCTCTTCTGAAAAAAGAGGTACATCCTTTGTTAAACACATTGTTAAAATAACAAATGCACCCTTTAAAAGAATCCATTACAAAATGCATTTCTGAGCAGCTGCCTCTATTCTTTCTTGAACACATAGATTTGGGTCATTGCCTCATCCTCATCCTCACCTCAAGGTGACTTCATTCCCAATGGTTGTTCCCCTGGAGATATATTCCAGATTTTTCCCTATAGCCTTTTGCTGAGCTAGTCAAAGTATGTGGTCTACCATCTATCACTTTGGCAACTTAAAAAAAAAAAAAGCAGTGCATCACATGGGCCTGCAAGAATTAATCACTGCTTAACAGTATGTGCTCCATTTTTATGAAGTCATTTGGGTTATCTGCATGCAACATTGTGAGGACAGAATGTAGGGAAGTAATGAACCATGGCCTAACACTACACTTGATCTAAATCATTAATATTTATGATTTTATTATTATATTTTAATATTAATATGGGGAAGGATGTGAATCTGTGTTGGGGTATGCATATATGGACACGTACTGCTGCAAAAATAGTTCTAATAAAAGCAATCTGGGGGGAAAGATGCTGCCAAAATGTATTGCCAGAATTCATTCCAATAGGCAATGGGTCTTATAAATTACTGTAGAGGGGGAGGCTGAATATAGGAAAGGTTTTTCAAACAACGACTGTGTCTTAGTCTTTCTGAAGTTCAGCTATTCTGCAAAAAAAATGGTTTGCAGTGCTCCTTTGTATGTGCGTGCAAAGGCCAAGCTTGTGCCGTTACATCTTAAATGAGACAGCAATGTCCTTGAGACTGGGGTGTACATTTTAAGCATATGTAGCAGATAAAAATGATTCTGCCCTTTGGGTTATTTTTCATTCCTCCCAAAATTCAATTTTTCCCTTTTAAAAAATAATCCGAGAGACAGCCCGTTTTCCAGTTTATCCTCACAAAATTCAAGAAATATATTTTAAAACTTAGGGTGATTTTTATGTTTTTTAAACCCTGAAATTAACTGTCTGTGATGGCAACATAGAGCATTACCATTAGAGGAGGAGGTTCCTGAGACCAAGGAGGATGGGAAGGAGAGAAAACTCAGAGTAGTGTTACCTTCATTTCACATGAAATGGGCTGAGCTTGTGAATTACACTGGCATGCTTTCAAAATTTTGATCCATTACTTTACTAGCAATAAAAACCTTTCCAGAAATCCAAAAGTTCTGGTTTCTTGAACTGCCTGCTCAAATAACTTAACATTAATCTTGAAAGCCTTAAGAGGGATATGTCTTGGAATTATGTTGCTTTAATCAAAAAGTTTTAGGAAGTCTTCATAATTAACTGGTCAACAAAAGTGCGTATAGTCAAGGCTATGGTCTTCCCAGTTGCAATGTATGGCAGTGAAAGTTGGACCATAAAAAAAGGCTGAGCACCAAAGAATTGAGGCCTTTGAACTGTGGTGCTGGAGAAGACTCCTGCAAGTCCCTTGGACTGCAAGGCAATCAAACCAGTCAGTCCTAGAGGAGATCAACCCTGACTGCTCTTTAGAAGGCCAGATCCTGAAGCTAAAACTCAAATACTTTGGCCACCTAATGAGAAGGAAGGACTCACTGGAAAAGAGCCTAATGCTGGGAAAGATTGAGGGCAATAGAAGAAGGGGATGACAGAATGAGGTGGCTGGATGGAGTCACTGAAGCAGTAGGCGTGAGCTTAAATGGACTCCAGAAGATGGTAGAGGACAGGAAGGCCTGGAGGAACATTGTCCATAGGGTCGCGATGGGTCAGACACGACTTCGCAGCTAACAACAACAAATAATTAACTGAGAGATGAATTAGCATGATAAGGCTCACTAAAGACTTTGAAAGATTTCAACGTTGTGTGGTGATTGATGATGCCTGAAGGGTTGAGACACAGAGGGAGCTTTTCTTTCCCTCTTTCCAGTTGCATCCTTGGATGCCAATGGTCTTCAACCCAAAGCATACATGGACATTTAAGGGAACTTGACCTGGCAAGTTTCCTTGGGTTGAGTCACACTTGTGGAAATGTAGAACACCTCATAACTGAAATCACACCAAAGTTCTCAAGAAAATGTGCACACACAACCGCCTCTTTGACCAAATTTCCCGCAAGGGATCCTCAGACAAAGAAGAGGCAATTCTGTGGCTCCTTGGTTTGTACACATGACTATCAGACAAGCCTATGTAGAGAAACAGTCAATAGCAGACTACCTAATCAGGCCACTTCCTTCAGCTGAGCTGAGACCCAAAGGTGCTTGGCTTTTTCATTGAAAACATTGACCTTCTCATCCAAGAAGCTTCTTCAGTTCTGAAGAACTAAGTTTTGAGAACTGAAGAACTGAAGTTTTGAGAACTGAGTAAGCTTCTTGGATGAGAAGAGAAACATTTTCAAGGAAAAAAAATAAGAAAGCTTTTTGAAAAGCACTTTTGGGACAACTATGATCTGGATAATTGAGAATCTCCATAATATCAAGGTTCTGACTGATGAGCCCAATGAAGTAAGCAGAGTTGAGATGATCCAATCTGTAATGCAAAACTTTATTGAGCACATCCTTTCGGCACAGATGAAAGTAAAAGCAGCTCTGGTTATTTCATGCCTAAATTGCTATACTAAAAGTATAGAAACCTCCCTCCCCTTATTAGTGCAGATCACATTATCCAATTATAAGTGAAAGATTTGTTATGAGAGAATTTCTTTAGTTCTCAGTAAACAAATCTTGAAAGTCCTTGGTTCTCACAAACTGGCCTCTCAATGTCAAAAGTCTGAATTACAAAATACATAATTCTGAAATTCCCTAAAAGCAAGGAACAATTTCATTTCTCTCTCAAAAGTATCCAACAACACTGGTTACAGACATCCTTCCTGCACCACTTCCTGAATCTCTTTCTTTGCTAGAAAGAAAGATTTTACAGATTTTAGTGCCATTTGGGGAGGAAGAGGAAGCCACGACCTATTTTCTGCATTGGACAAAGGACCTCTACTAAATTGCCTATTGAACCTCAGATTCCAGCTAAAAAGAAAAGTTTCTGAATGTCAACTGGGAAAAAAAAACACTTTTTTGAACTTTATCTGCCACATCTGCACCATTTCTATAAAAAAGAAAGATCATTTTTTTCTTTAAGATATGTCGAATTTGTACCTATTAGAGATCACTATCCACTGCCTCTTTTTTTTGGATCTGTTGAGCATCTTCATAAGGCAAAATTTTCATTAAATTGGATTTGAGAAGAGCTTACAATTTAATTCAGATGAAGTAGAGCCATGAATATTTAACAGCTTTTGACACTCGTTATGGCAAGTTTGACTATACAATAATGTCTTTGATCTAATTAATTACTGTAGTCATTTCCAGATTTGTGAACAAGATAATTTCAGATATTCTGAACAATATCTTGTAGTTTACCTAGATGACATCTCATTTTTTTCAGAAGTTTTTTCTCTGCATTTTACTCACATTAGATGTGTGTTAAAGCACCTACACAAAAATTCAATGCTAACTAGGAAGTGTGTGGTTGGTATTCTTGCCTTGGACCTTTTTAATTATTAAATTTCTAGAGAAGGCAGGCAGGTTCAACAATGGAACAACCTATTCTCATACGGGAGCCACCTGGAAATGTTAAAGATGTCCAATTTTTGGAGGGGGACAGTATTGCAAACTCTTACAGTTCTGGTTTTGCTGAGCACACAAGACCACAGACTCAGTTCCTGGGGAAAAGGTCTTAATTTAACTCATCTACTCTAAAACAAGCAGCTTTTCATGCTTGATTATTTTTCTCCAAGTCTCTGCTCTGCCATCCAGATCTTTAGCTACTCATTTATTTTATAAATTGATGCCTCAAACTCTATTTTGAACTCTGTTCTTCAGGCTTTGGGGATAGAGGGAAAACCTATTGCCCTGCACTTTTAATTCTAGACTTCCTTCCAGCTAGACAGAAATAAAGAACTGTGAGCAATAAAAGTAGTATTCAGTAATGAAGATATTTCTTAATCAGAGACACCCATTCAGTGCAGATATTGGAAGATCACAAGAATTTGGAATAATCATAGAAAACCTGGGCCATCATTCTATGTCTGATTGGTTAACTTATATGTTACTATGTTCCTAGCTCACAAAAAATAATTGTCAGGTGCTCTGTCATGCATACCTGTATAAGATATTTTTTTGTCTCTCCCCTCCTTCCTCAATCTTGAACCCTTCTTCAAAGAATGAAAGAAATGAAAATAAGAAATGTTAGATATATCAAAGCAGGAATTGCATCTGTTGGATTAGATTTGTTTGCTATTGAATCCGTTGGTCAAAGGCTTGGATGAAAAGCCTCTGCTGAGATCCACAGGTAGATTTTTCTGTGGCTGTGGGGATATTTATTTTTCATTTTCAGAATTTGCATGCTCTCTTCCTCTCCAAGAAGAGGTGCTACAACTTTGCCACTATACTAAGACTGCAAAGAATATGAGAGTTTTTAAAATATTGCAATTTTTGTTCAGGGATTTCTGGTGGATAAAAACAGGATGTCAAAAACAGAATTGGTGTGAGGGATTTGGTTTCCACATGTCATATCTGTCATCAAACCAAGGGTATCCATGTTTTTTTTAAAAAAAAAATTCATATGGCATAGCAAAATGCATAAAATTCACACAAATAACATATAAAATGTGTATCAAAATGTAAAACACCAAAACAGTGAATTATTTTACAAATACATAGTATGAATGATGAATAAAATTATGAGCAAAATTAAAATATGTATAAGCAGTTACAGGAGTGACTAAACCTACGGCCTGATATTTAGATCATTCAGCCATTGGAGAGCAATGCCCTCAAGATGATGGATTTCATGCAGGGATCCAGGGAATCTTCTGAGGGGGCATTGCATCACAATATGAGGTGAAGCTATTTAAATTTCCAATATTGGCATTTGCTATGGTTAGTTCAGATCGGGTAAAGCACTGTGCAGATTTTCTTTGGGAGATCAAAGCTGAAGAGGCATTTATATAGTGCAACATAGGCTAGCCTCTTTGTGATGCATCCCAGGCAATGTCACAGCTAAATAATCTACACATTCTGCCTGTTGGATCTTACAAGGATTTCCAAGCAAGAAGCAGCAACATGAATACTGCTGCCCATTCTGCTCCCCTTGAGACACAATTTCTTTTATTAGAGATCTCTTAGATATGCATAGTTTTTAGCGGTAGTGGATTTGTTTATCAAGACAACTCTTTTTATTCCTTGTAAAGAACAACCTTCTACTGTGCATAGGTTTGTTGGCCAATTTTTCAGATATGATTGCACCTTGGTTTTGGAAAGCCCTTTTTCAGTTACTAGACATTCACATTCATCTGTTATCATGTCATGTAGGGAACCATGGAGATAACCTTGGAAAAACTATCCAGAAGCTGTTAAGACAACAACAGGTATAGGAGCATGTATTAAGTCAAGGGAGGTTAGGAAAATATTAGAAAGAGCTTCAAATTAGCTCCTCCCTTGCAAGAGTCTATACTTTAGACTATCTCACTAAAGCATAATTCTAGTCCTCCCATGGAATCATTTTCAATAAAGCTGACATTTCATCACCAGGAGCCAAATGAGTAGACAATATTTGTCTTTGCTATGAATGCTATGAACATGACAATTGGCCTAATCGGTTTTCATTTGAAGACTTTGCTCATAACAACTCTGCGTGCTTGTATTGGCATATCTCCTTTCAATAAGTTTATGGATATAACCCATGCTGTTTATCCTGTCTATGCAGTTTCTCGGGCCGTGGATTATTATTTTTCCCCAAAAGAGGTAGGTGGCACATCTCTTCTTAAGAGAGTAGCCAGATTTGGCCTAGGATGCATATAAATAGGCAGCAGATGTGTATAGCTAAAAATGCACCAGGATTGCTGTGGGGAGGTTTGGTGTATTTTTCATCTATGTTTTTACCTTTGTCTCAACCATTAAAAAAACCTGTACTCAAAGTGTAATGGCCACTTCCCTGTGACCGCTCAGATTAGCCCAGTGGCCTTTCACTTATAATTACCCACTACCTATGAAAATACACCTTACATTTCTCTGCTCAGTGCTTGGATAAGATGGGGCTTCTTGGTCTTTGCATTCTGCAGCTCCTTCCCCTGCCCCATACTGTTAGACAGGAAAGAGGAATACAAGGTAGAGCATGATTTGTTTTGCACTCAGCTTTTACTAGCTATATGTCCATATTGACTCTTAAAGCAGGAAGTATAATTGACTTTAATGTCTTAATTCATCTTATTTAAATCTTCAGATACTCAGGTTTCTTCTTCCTCAATCAGTTGCCTTGCTTGAATTTAATGAAATCCTCACCCACTGACAATGCACTCGATAATGTTCTTTAACTTCTTAAAATATTGTTAGAAGTAAAATGAAGCTCCCTATACTCTATTACCGTATATATGTTCCAAAGGATCATGAGCACATTCAACTGTCCATTTAAATTAGAAGTCCTTAGCTCTAATTTATCAAACTATTCCACAAAGCGGGACCAAATATTTGTTCCCTGTCTATCTGGAAATCAAGAGTTCTCAAATAAACAGAAGTTCTTTCCCATCATTTCTTAATTGTCACTTGCTGTACATGTCAAACTAACGGAGAAGCAGAATCTAATTTCCTTGTTTGATTCACCATGAAATTAAACTGAACTGACAATTTTTATTTTCACCTGGCAACTTTGCCCCACACTATTTAAGTCTAGTTAATGAAGTACAGTTATCTATTGCATACACTCATCTTTCCTTACCACACCTCTGATTTGCAGTATCCCACATCCTGATCTCCTTCCAACAGCCTGGCCTTGGATTATATTTGCAGTTTTGTAAGGTGTAAAGGAATGCAAGGACATAGTTAGCAGAACTGCCAGAAAATATATCTTGTCACAGAATTATTGCTGAGAGATGAAGGCAAAGGTGATGAGGGGAAAGGAGAAATAGAGAAGCTTGCATAACTCAAAGAAAAAAAAATCCAGCTAATAATTTTCTTATCTGTTGTAACATAAGAGAGGTGGGTTTTCATCTTAATTTATTATGGAAGGCCCTGGTGAAGCCAATCTTTCAAGGCCTTATATGCATTAGTCCTTTCTACCTGCTGTTTACCATCCCTGCATGCTGGTAGTGCAATATGCTCCATAATTGGCCTCAACATATCACAATAATAGTGTATAGGACTAAGACAAAGCTGAATTTGGAAGGATTTGCCACTTAAAATAGAGTAAGATAAGAACAGAAGCAATCAGTCAATATTGATGAAGGCTAGAAATTCTAGGAGATGCAGATCATTATGTTTGATGGGGACCAAGTTGGAGAATCCATGTGCATTGTGTTGTTTATCAGATACTGATTCAACTGGCTAGATAGCACAATGAATAAAGATTATGGAAAAAAAGAACTTACTAGAGATCTTCATTAATTTAATTATCCAAAGCATCAGAAACATTCAGAATTGTGTTGTCTGCTTTCCCAAATTCTTTTAAGATTATCAACTTTAGACTCAGTTCCTGGAGCAGTAGATTATAGCAATGAGCAAGTAAGTGGCTGTACCTCTTTATCTCCAAATCAGCATAAACCTGTATTTTCTTGTCAAGTTTTGCACACTGAATCTTTTCCAAATATGCTTTGCATGTGCCTATGAAACAATCAACAACCCTACCATCTGCTGTTCAGTCAGATAAGATCCCAGTAAGATAATTATGGGCAACAAGTTTTATAATAATCTATGTAAGCATACGTTTTATATTTGTTGTTGTATGCAAGACTATATGTTATATATAACCTTAATATTTAGGCACATATATTCTAAAACTTACTTCTTCAGTAAGTATAATTGAAATATCAATGTTCAGTATGGACTCATTGGAATAACTCCATTGAAAAAGATCTATTCTGTATTTTGCTCAGAATGAATTGCTGTGGAAATAGTATAAGATTATATTTGCTGCTATTGTTCTCAGCACCTAAATAGTTGTGAAGAGCTGAGCCTGACCAGGAAGAGTTTTATTATTCAGGTTTCATATCAGAAGATAAGCAGTTGAGATATGGAGTCTCACCTTCATTTATGAGTGAATTAAGGTGAGCATGAAGCAAACTGAGGGACTACCTGTCCCAGAAAACCAGAATTGCAACATCCTCTACACTAAAGTTGAGGCTTCATTCATGATGCTTTGAAATATTCTTGTTTCTCTCTCAGCCTTAGTGAGTTTTCTTACAAAGATTCTAGCAATATCAGGTGAACATTAATTGTTTTGTCCCTCCACGTCTCTGTTTCTTTGAAATTCTTAACAAGAAGTTAGCCATAGGCATAATGGGTTGATAAAGACCTACAGCTGCCAGTATGAAAATGTGTTGAGACTTTTTGAGCTTTGTTGGCCAGGATTTCTGAGAGATGCTTTGCCAATAGTTGGGAACTGTATGGTTGAAAGGTAATTACTTACTGACCCCGGCAATCATTTGTTGTACAGAAGCATCAAAGGTATTTGATTGCTCTGTGAAATAATGTTCTAAAAAGACTAATTACCTTCATCTATAAAAAACGAAAATCAAAAAAAAAAGAAAAAGAAAAATTAGAATAGGTTAATCTCCATTATTTTAAACTTAATTAAGTTTATGTGAGATCAATATTAAAGATTACCTTTTAATGTCGTGAACCAAAATTCACAGCTTTAAATTAATCCTTAGTATAATCAAAAGTAAGATATGCAGAATAAATTCAGTCTAGTAAGTGTGTGTGTGTGTGTGTGTGTGTGTGTGTATCTCATCTTCCTTTCTCAGTGACTAGAGCAGGATTCTATCATCTGAAGCCCCAAGGCCACATTTTACCACCAAGCCTTGAATTAGCATACAGAGCCCCTTCAAAGTTTCCAATAAATTGTAATTCTTGATATGACTGAAAGGGAAATATATTAAGTGCAGGGAGGAATAGGTTTTCATATTCAATGTTATTAATGTAATTTAAATCAAATTTTGTCCTACTCCCATATATTTTTGGAAGTTCATAAACACACACACACACACACACACACATCTTTGATTAATGTTGAAAATTCTGGATTGCTTGCTAAATGTATGTGCATGGGACTGTCATATATGGACTACATATACAGTGTATGTGAACCAGCCATGCCAGAGTACAATGACCCTTGCAAAAGTAGATAACTCCAAATGAGGGAAATACTTATCAATTAACACCTTTATAGAAGAGATGGAAAAACTTTCTTTTGCATCATAGTAACTACTAGATTGATGGCTAAGTGGATACTAAAATAATTTTTGAGCTTCTCTAACAGACAGTGAACAATGCCTCATGCCTTGCTTCTATTTAATGAGTGCTAACATAAAAGCATTATTACAGCCAACTATGTGAGTCTGAGCTGATGGTTCTATAGCCATCTGACTCAACAATTAAATTACCCAAATGTTCCAAACTACCATTTAACTCCCCATTATTATAGAAATTATAGAATGTGTCTGCCTGAGTAATAAATGCGGAATTCAAAAAGCCAGGGTTAATCTAGGATTTTTTTCCCCCATGGAGTAGTGCTGACTTCCTAGATTCAAAATAACATAAGCCAGGACACAAATTCTGCGTTTTATGTATGCAATTATATTTATTTTTTAATTTAGAATATTATTGTAATATTTAGGTGCAGGCAACCAAAGCTAATAGGCTGCATGAATCCCACCTCAGGGCAGAGTGGTTATATATACCTTTTGCCCAAATTAAAGTTTATTAATGATTGTTCCCATTCCTTCCCTTAAACTCATCTATAACAGCCCCAAGATGGCTTTAAAATGTTTGATTTCAGGAGATTTTGGAGGGAGTTCTGTGGCTTAAGGGACATAGAAGGAAATAAAGCTTAAAAAGTAAGCAAATTCAAAGCAATTATTCATACTTCCATGAATGTCATGTATTGGATCCCTAAACCAAAGGCCCAACAAAATTTGGAAATCACTTAACAAAAATACAAGAGGCAGAAGAAAATTATATTCAAGACCTAAAAACCGGCATTTTTCAATGCTCATCTTGCTGGATGGACTTGTTTCAAGCTCTGTTGTTCTTCAGAAGTCTAATCAAAAGTATAAGTCCCTGTTCTCTTCTTGAGATTTACATGAAACCTCACTCCCTTCAAACAATTCTCATCAACAATAGCTTACATTTCTCTGTGTTTGCAGTATCTAATTGTACATTTACAGGCAAATACATTACAAACCCTTGCTGTAATTTAAAAAGAAATCCAGTATTTCTTATCAAAACAAGATAAAAGGTAATCCATGTCCCTAGACACTCAGTCAACTATTACATTCTAATGACTGGAGATCAAGCTTCTATTCCATCCTTCTTCTTCTTTTACTTTTATACCAATAACTATTGTCTTTATATAAATGATAGGAAGTTTTTCTTTTCCACCACAAAAATGGGAAAGCTTCTTGAGGCACTTAAAAGGCACCTTCAACTAGAAAGCTGTGAAGTTTTCATAGAAGGCTTGATGAAGCAGGAGATGGCTAACCTCATAAACTCAAGCAAGGACAACCGTTTCTTCTGGAATCTTATACTTAGCCTCCAACCTCTTTTTTTAAAAACCTTATTCAGAACAAATAAAACATGTTATTCTGCTTCTCCTGAAATTCCAGTGTTTTTGAGCAGCTGCTTATTTATCAATTGGACCAATTTTATTTTCTGATGTGACTTCTATTCATTGCCAAGCTGATCTTATTTATCAGATCTCTTTTGGGAATCTGTCTCAAATTATTTCCAGGAAAAAAAATCGACATATTGCCTATATGTAGATAAAATAGCCAGCCAAGGATAATTGGTCCATGGCATCTAAGAGTGCCGCTTTCTTGTAACTAAAAATGTGACCAGGGTTGACTGAAATGAAGTTCAGATTGTACTGTGGTTCTGCTTTGTTCAAGCAATTTTGTAGCTGGGCCTGATGTTACTATATTTTTATAGTTAACCTTTCTGCATTTTGGGCAGTTTTTCTTGTCTTTTTTCTTACCATACACAAAGCAGATAAGAAAAGGTAAAAGCTGTTTGTTGGAAACATCACAAGCTACATTTTAGATCTACTAACTGAAAATAAAATGATTATTGCAGCACAGGCCAGTCTAGCACCTGAAATTATTGAGACTCAGTAACACTGAAGCAATAAATTTCTAAAGATATTCTGCTTGTTTTTGATTTTAAATGATTTGTGCCAATTTATTTTTTTAAATCAACATGGCATATAAAGGTAAAATATTGAACTTAAAATAGACAATTCAAATAAAGTAAAATAATAAACACTAATCAAAGTCTAATACCTTATATTTTGTTATATTCTAGGCCGCATACTCTATATTGCATTGGCATAGGTTTGTATTACCCATCATACATTGTAATAAATATTATGGGATCCAAATACCAAACTGCCACCTGTGAGCAATAGAACTTAGAATAATAGAATTGAAAGGGACCTTGAGGTCTTCTAGTCCAACCCCTGAAGTCAAGCAGGAGACCCTATACCATTTCAGATAAATGGTTGTAAAGTCTCTTTTGGAAAGCTTCCAGTAATGGAGCACCCACAACTATTGATGGAACACTATTCTTCTTGACACCCAAGAAAGTAGAAATTCACAATAAAATATCATAGTTCATACTATGGGGACTTACAGAGTGTGAGAGAAGAGTAGCTAGGAATAAATAAACATGCTGAATGACAACTCCCTTGTTTATTTAACAAATGTATATGGTTGCCGAACTATCACAAGTTTATCTGACTGGTAAACAAGAATAAAGTGAAATATGGATTACACATTAGTTGATTATTAACTTATTATACACTGTGACAATATAATCAAACATTGCTAATACCTCCACTGTAATTAATACAAAAATGTGCATCATTATTTCAGGAACGCAGCAATTATTATAATAATTTTATAACAATTTTTGTGTTGGGGATCGCATGTGATAACGATTACTATTGTCACCTGATGCAGAAATGATTCTGACGACAGTGAAAAAAGAAGAAGAATTCATCATGAGCCTCGGATGATTTCAGGATGATGAAAAGCTATGATACGAAGATGATTAGCCTGATAAAAGGCAGGTTTAGGGGTGAGAAGGAAGCCTGGTGTAATTGCTCCTATTTCATTGGACTCATCTTTGTATGTAGAGGTACTTACCTGCGTGTGTGGGTGTATGTGAATTTATTCCAGTGTCATTTTTCATACCCATTACAGTGTGGGCTCATTAAAATTCTCACTGCAGCACGGAAGCTGGTCGGACTGAAATGGGGCTGACAATCCTCATGTCTGCCACACAGATAAACCAGACCTTATGAAGGTGAAATTAGTTTTCAGGAGCGGTGCTGCTCACTTGATTGATTCCGTCTTAGGAGCCATATGACTTAATGTTTCCTGCATGGGCTTCCACTGTCATGCAAACATGACCTGATAACACATTGTCAGGAGCGCACCAGAGAGCTAACAGCAATCTAACATCTTTCTACTGGGTGTGAAGTTCCATCTGAAATGTGCATATTTGATAAGCAGCTCTTCCTCTCTCTGTCCTTTTCATTTCCCCATGGTTTATCTTCTCTGCTTCACTGAGTGCCAAGCAATAACGCACAGCTGGGAACACTGGCAGGTGACCCCCAACTACCCTATAGGGACTATACTAACCATCAGGGCAGAAAGATACCCAGGTCAATCATAAAAGATCTCTGCCACTAGAGGTGATGAAGTCAAATCTCCCTCGTTGTGCCCTTATCCTCAAATAAAATTGTTGCTGGGTTCCATTATAAGTGGGGGTGGTTTTTTTATGCTCTTGGTATCACCATGTGTAAGGCCAAGCCACCATTTACAGAGTGAGAATACTATGCTTGTGGACGGTTTCTCAAAAATGCTAACGCAAACAAGATAAATTCATTTAAATTTTACTTTCTTCTTGTGGATGTTTCATTCACCAGAGAATAAGAAGTGGCATGTCATTTGAGGGTGCAATGCTACGTGGGAATGACTTTAGTAGATGGTGGGGGGCACAGGTCTGCAACCCGCGGCTCCGGAGCCTCATGCGGCTCTTTCAGCTGTCTCCTGCGGCTCCCAGTCCTCTGCTATGTGTAGTCCAAAAAAAAAGTGGGACTAAAAAAGTTCAACCAGTCAATTCAAATATGCAGGGTAGGTGCATATCTCGCCTTGGCTCCAGTTTTCAGTCAAACCTGTTCTGTGCATGTGCGCATGTACGTGCATGCGCACACATTTTTGCGGCTCCCAGTTTTTCCTTTTGTGAGGGAACCGGTTCCGAGTGGCTCTTTCACTGTTTCAGGTTGCTGACCCCTGGTGGGGTGGGAGGGAAGAGATGCTTCCTAGGGCAGTAGCCCTCAACTTTTGGGGCACCAGGGACCAGTTCCACAGAGAGAGGTTTTTCCACTCACCAGAGGGGGTGTGGTTTCATGTTCTGCCTGCATCCTACAGATGGAGCTTCGCTTGTTTGCATGGCCTGGTTTCTGGCATTCCATGGACCTGCGCCAATCAATGGACCAGGGATTGAGGACCCCTCTCCTAGGGTATCCTCCTATAAGAGAGGATGTAGCCCACAGCTGGATAACAGGAAGAGAAAGAAACTCAGAAAGGAACCTCTGTAACTATGCAGGTTGTAAAAGACATGGCAGGAGATCTGCACTGTCAGGCTTGCAAGACGGAGGCCAATCTTTTTTGGCAAACCACACAAGAAACGTGACCAGATGTGATAATTCAACTTTATTGTAAGGCTTGATTACCAAACTCTTGCAAGTCTGAAAGAACATATCACCCACAGTCTGAGAAGTTAGGGAAGATCCCTTCTGAGCCTTTTCCCCCACCCATTATGTGGTTGCAGACTATACCCTCTCTTATCAGACCATTCCTAGGCCATTCCCTTCTCTCCCAAAGTCATTTCAACATACCATTACAAGGGCAGTGAATCTGAAGCCCACCCTTGTTCTACAAGGTGGTAAGTCAGCTTGCATTGAGTGTATGGTGGCAAAGGAGAGGAGAAAAGCAGTGGTGGGATTCAAATACATGAACAACCAGTTCTCTCTGTGAATGCTGCTTCCGGAAGTCCATTCTGGGCCTGGGCAACAAAAAATTAGCTATCAGTTCTGCTGAACTGGTTCAAACTGGCTGAATCCCACCACTGGAGAGAGGTCATAGCATATACATGGACATGTTAGGATGAGCTGTACTTCTCTTTAACAGTTAAAAACATTTATTTCTATGTAGTGTTTTTTTTTCTAATATAGTTTCTTGGAACCCAACATTGTTAACACACTGTGATTTATGTTATTTTCTTAAAGATATGGACATTTTTATTTTCATTTAAAAACTACAATCTGATCTTCACAAACCTTTTTTGTGAAGAAGAAGAATGGAGAGGAGAGGACTCCATCCATTGCTCCTAACGATGCAGCAGTAAGGTCTGCTTTGGGCAGATTGCAATATTTTACTCTAGAAAACATCCACAAGGTTGTCAGCTAAAGATTGGTTGAAAAGATCAGATAGCAGATTGTAGGAAAGATTTTAAGGCCTTGGAAAGCTGCGATATAAAAGGTTAGGTGGACAAAATACTTTCTGGTTTAAAGCAGTTTCTAAGCAAACAAGGCCTATTAGGCTAATCCAACATTCACTCTCCTTCCTCCTCAGCTTCCTTCTATGATCATAAGTCATGATGGTTGTAAAGTGGATCATCACACGGCCAGACTCAATTTTACAATTTTTCTGAAGGAGGCATTAAGCGAATTCCACAGTTGTTAAGCAAATGCTGCAGCCATTAAGCAAACCCATTGTTCATTATGAGACATTTTTGCTGAAAATCAGAAGTAAATGCTGGTTTGGACAAACCCCCCCCCCAAAAAAAATGTTGTAAATCATAGTCACATGACCATAGGATGTTGCAAACAGTTGTAAATGCAATCTGGTTGCCAAGCATCTGAAAAGTGGTCACATGACCAGGGGGTGGGCAGCCATAGGAATTTCAGAACTAGATTGTAAGTACCTTCTGAGAGGTCTGTTGTAAATTTAAATGATAGCTAAACAACCCATCATTAAGTCAAGGACCACCTGTATACCAGTTGGAGACTGGAGCTATGTTGATATATTTCCCTGAGGGTAGGAAGGTTTGGTGGGACATGAAAAGCCAGGTTGATTCACTCTCAGGTTTGTTTGTGCTCCAAAGGAAACATTGCAAAGATAATTCTCCGCCTCTCTCAGAGGGAGCAGTTACTTAATTAACAGAACTCTCCGCTTTTTCTTACCTGCCAATTCCTTTCTTTCCCTCCTTTCACCTGGTGACAAGATGCCTTCATGACCTCTCCCTGTTACTTATCCTCCACCATTGCAAACAAAAACTTCATTAATTCCTCAGTGTAGTGTCCAATTGGAAGGCATTTTTTGTTGCTGAGAAATCTTTGCAATAAAAAGAAACAATGGTGAAGAACGTTGAAAACCAGAGACTGTGGACCATCCGGTTGTTGTCTTTTCAAGTAGATGGGACAAATGACTGGTATCTTTGGGTGATAATGATCAACAGGGAGAATTCCCCTTATTTTCATAATCAGCTGCACAGCTAAGAAAAGCAGGACCAATAGCTCAGAAACTGGGTCTATGGCAATTTGCTGCATGGCCAACTCACTACGGCCAATTCGCCATGGCCAACTTGCCGTGGCCAACTTGTCATGGCCAATTTACCACGGGAAAGCTCACTGCAGGACAATTCAACAATTCAATTTAATTATTTAACATAATTTTTAAAATATTTTAATTTTTGTCATTCGCATTTTATTTTGTCCTCCTTTGTCCTCCTTTCTTTAATGATCCCATTGTATTATTTCTTTGATATGAATATATCTCTTGTCCTGTGGTGAGTTAGTCACAGCGAGCTGTCCCATTCCATAGAATTTGGGTTAGGAATAATTTGGGTTAGGAATAATTTGGGTTAGGAATAATTCTACTGATCCTCTTTTGGGATGGATTATTATGCCCAACTACCTGGTTGTTTGGAGGATTTCTTTTGAGTGGATGTGCATATTGTGATGTTCATTTTCATTTTGCCAGAGAGCAGGCCATCTTTTTCAGGGCAAATTGCTTTCAGAACTGAAGGCCGTTTAAACCAATTTTCCGAGGAGTGTGCATGTGTGTGTCTGTGTGGGCAGCACAGGAGTCAGTGGCTGCAAAGGAAAAATGATGAATGCCTACCAGACTCTGCCAGGCTGAGTGTTCCTTTGGAACCGTGCCAGTGTGCCTCCATGTGTTTGTATTAAACCTGCTTATTAATCTGTTTGTGTCACCTATTATATAATGAGAATGGCAGCTATTATCTTTCCTGGTTTCTTTATAAAAATGGGCTTTTTTTGCTTTACTCATCTTTCCCTGCCTTTTAACTAGTTTCCAGTCCCCAACAACACTCACCACGTGATCATTTAATTTTCCCATCTTAGTGGCATAATTGAGGAAAGCAGGTATTTTCAGGCATGATGGATGTTGATTGCTCCTTCTGAGCAGGCTAAAAGTAAAACATGCAGATTTTCAAAGCCTGTCCTCCTTTGAACAAAACACTTTATTTCCTCTAGGTGAGCTTTTGAGAAAGTCTGGGTGAGAAACACATAAAAGCTTAATTGTCTTGTCTCTTCTTTCCACATCTGTCTCTGGCACTTATACAACTGCTGTGATGCAAATGAGTGCATTTTCTCTCTTTTGAATCAGACGCTTTGAAACAAGAATCTGCTGTCTTCTGCATGCAACTCTTTTTTTTAGCCATCTGCCTTTCTCTGTTTGTGTCAGCATTGCCACATACCATTCACTTTCACAACTGGAAAGTATTTTTACCCTGAACCTTGGAACAGCTTGCAAAGAAGAATTTGAACAGACTGGTTGTCATCTGTCCATAATGTCACCCGCAAAAAAAATCTGTCTGGGAGCAAGAAAGAGAAACAAAATCAGGAGCAAATTGTGCAAAGCAGGGATGACCAATCTTGCCAATTTTAAGATCTGTGGACTTTGACCATGCTGGCTGGGGAATTCTGGGATTTGAAGTCAACAAGTCTTAAATTTGACAGAGTTGGACACCCCTGATGTAAACGCTCACATGCTTTATGGAGCCCACCTAGATTTTTGTTCCTGTCCAGTTGCTCATGGACCAGTAATGTTCTTTAAAATAACTCTCTTAGCAAAACTCTTGCAGTATACGTGTCAGGGAGAAAGGTTTGAGGAGAGTATGTGTCAGTGGCCAAATGTGACTACAGAATTCAAGTGAAAAGCGAGCCAACTCATCTTGTGGTTACAATTTTCTACAGTGTGTGGGAATCCATGACAGAAATCTAGATTCATCCTAGGCATGTTTTAGCAGTTTGGTGACCTCAGTTATCTTTCTCATTTTTAAGGTCACAGTCATAAAAATATTCTGTGGTAAGATAATATGGGGCTGTGGGTGGAATGGTTGGACAGAGGATGCCCAAAGGCTTTTAAAATTACAATGCATATTTCTCTGCTTACTTCCAAAAGTGGTATGCCAAGTCTCTTATATTTGGTTATCGAAGTCCTAGAAATCTGTCCCAAAGTTCTGTCACAGTGACATTTTTTATGAGGCAAGTTGTGGAATTCAAACCTTTATAATGGATGAAAATGATCCAGCCAGGTTATTCACTGGCTACACTGAGAAAGGGCGGAACATACCAGAGTTGATAAGATATACATTGTGAAGAGATGTTTCCACCTTTTTGCTCGTTGCTCCATGATTCTCCCGTAAAATGTAAGATTGTTCCACAAAAGCAAAAATGCAAATACATTTATTTCAACCAATCTCTTGGTTCTTGTCTCCATTTCTCCTTCTCAGTCTACTTCATCCTTATCTATTTCAGTTTGCAGGCTTCCATTGAGAAGGTCAGGATAATTAATCCACAGTCTCCCATAGCTCCTAGCAAAGAACTGGATGTTTTTTCCCCTCTGGGTGGCAGATGTAAGACATTTTAATTATTTATTGATGTGCAAATCACAAGAGAAACATGCTGTCATTTTCACTTCTCTCTCTCTGAAAATCTAAGCAGACTGCAAGTTGCCTTGCTAAGTCTGACTTGCAAATTATGCCCAAATATGCTTTTAGTCTCTTGCTTCTTGCCTCATTCCACCCTCAGTGGATAGCAACCAACATGTTTGTGTCAATATTAGCATTCTCTCCCCACCTTCTGTGATGATTTGACCAGCTCATTACTACTCAGAAAACAGCCAAGATAAAGAGGTATTATGTTTTCCTAGGGAGCAATGAAGTGGATGTTTTTGGAGATGGGTTCCTTTTAACAACTAAGTTAAAACACTACAGGAGGCAAAATGCTCTTGAAATGCAAACCCTTGTCATGAGCCTAGTTACACTTCTGGAAACTGATGTCACTTTGGTTAGTGGCAGTGATCAGTTCAAATACAGGTCAGATAATTAAAATATTCAGGTAGAATATCCGGCATTCTAAGTTAGCAAAGCCCCTTACAAAGAAGTTCTGTTTAAATATGGGGAATGAGTGAAAAATAAATGTAAAAGGTACAGCTGGAAGATCTTATAGAACCTGGTGGAACAGAAGTACAACAGCATCAAAACTGCAGTACAACACAATACACTATTAAACAAATAAAATAAAATGGATAACAGAGTTGGAAGGGACCTTGGGGTCAAATTCTCTGCTCAAGCAGAAGACCCTAGAGACCATTTTAGACAAAAGACAATGTCTTACTTGAAAGGTCATCATGCAAGGAAATGGCTAATTGGTAAAATGTAATTATGGTCAGGATTCAAATCCAGAGCAGCTTTGGTATGCAAAAAAAAAATCATTACATAATTTTATTTTAGGTAGGGTTTGTGAGAGGGTTTCCAGTTTTATTGGGGCATTTAGGCATTGCTGTGGTGATGTGGTAATAAAGATAGATTTTTAGATCACCACATCTACGACAGGGTTAGGAAACTGGGAATAATCTCAAATAAAGTAAGCAAGACAATTCCAGACACAATTAGGAGAGATTTAGTGTGGCATCCTACTATAGGTGGAATTTGTATGAACCAGGGAAGCAGTTTTTGCTAATCCTCTCAAAAATACTAGTATCAGGCCAGAAAAATTATTTTTTCTTATCAGTTTGATACTGTAAAAGAGAAAAAGCCATTTTAGAAATTCTTTCAAAAACTAAAAACAGTCAGAGAAATAGACCTGGGTAGTCTTTCTTTCTTTCTTTCTTTCTTTCTTTCTTTCTTTCTTTCTTTCTTTCTTTCTTTCTCCTCCATTTGGACATTTTTAATAATGCTTTTCCTGTCACCACTAAAGGGAGATTCTGCTCTGTGTAAATAGTTAACATATTTCTCTTTCTGGAGAAACTTAGAGAAAATGTGTAGCCCACATTTCTGCTCATAATTGTGGAAGAGAATTTTCCAAAGCTGTTGATGCCAGAAAGAGAAAAGGCCCATTCAGATATGATCTGTGCACAAGGTTTTATCTTTTCCTTCTGGCACATTTGCCCATGGCCTCATTGCTTTTGCTTTTGTTTTCAGATAACACCAGTATGTTGTGTTGTCTAACTAACTAAATTAGTTCCTTTTAATTAAAGGTTATTCAAACAAACCACAGCTTTACAGCAGGGTTCAATTTTTGACAGACTGAGATTAAAACTGATTGTATTTTGTCTAAGTTTGGACACAACAACAGGTGGCAGTTAGTTGAAAACAATAGCTAGTATTTCCAATCTCTTCTTCTCATCAGAGAAAAGAACATGAACCTGAGTGTTCATGCACAAAGCATTAAGTGTTGATAAATATGTCCACCTGTGTTTCAAAAGCAGTCATCACTTACACACCCCCACACACCCTGCCAACAAATAATAGAGTAATTCAAAATCGGTTGAATTCATTCCAAACATGCTATAGGATTAAGCAATTAAATTTGTTTGTGCCAAGAGAGTTTAAACAAGAAGGGCAATTTAAACCACCCTTACAAAAAAGTAAATAGATATAGTAGTGATTAAAATAAAGAGAACTATTTCACAAAGAATGGCCCATGAAAACAAAACAGCCCTATGGAGGCTGGTCTCTGAGGCTAGCATTATAGTCCCAACAGTGGCCGGCTAACTGCTTATGGGAAGCCTTCCTGCAGAAAAAGAGATCCCTTTATATGAAAGAGGTAATCAAAAAAAAACCTCCACAAGATAAATGTGTTTTGTCAGAATTTTCCACAAATAAGGTCACCATTGGAGAAGCAATTGCCACCTGCCACACCATGGATTAATGGGGGACCCAAAAAGACCCTCACCAAATCAAGGGTGTCTGACTGGAATAGTAAAAAAAGAAGCCAAGATGTTAGCTGGGAATGTGCAATTAAAGCTGTACCATTATCAATGTTTTGCATATGCTACAAACACAAAAAAATGGTGAAGTTTCAGTTGCTCCACCACCAAACCATATTGACTCCTTCTTACCATACTTTACAAATAACCCTGCCCCAGATATTCTTAATATATAGACAGATGGTTCAGTTGCCCTTAAAGTTAGCTTTAAGGTGAGCATGTCCTGAGTTAGTATGATTTGCTTTCCACCAAATATTTATCTTTTGTTTGACTTTTCACGGGTAAAATAATAGAACAGCAAACATATACAGTATATGAAAGATTGATTGCTGGTTGTGCATAAATCAAAGGCTATTCCTCATCTATTTGGCTCTTTGCATTTATTTATGCATTCATTTTGTGAGGGGGGGTGTATATGCATGTGCCTAAATGCACCTTTGAGTCAGTGTTGACTCCTGGCAGCTGCCTGAGCAAGTCCCTCCAGTGTTTGGGCAAGTGGTTTGCCATTGCCTGCTCCCTAGGGCTGAGAGAAAATGACTGGCCCCAAATCGCTCTGCTGGCTTTATGCCTAAGGCAGGACTAAAGCTGAAGGATTCTTGGTTTTGCGTTATCAGATTTGTTTTCTCTTTATGTGATTCCTCTGGTTTGCTCTTGCTTGTGCTCATTTCTGGGTAGTGTTTAATAATAATAATGATGATGATGATGATGATGATGATGATGATGATGATGATGATAATAATAATAATAATAATAATAATAATAATAATAATAATAATAATAATAATAAGTTGGAAGGGACCATGGAGGTCATCTAGTCCAACCCCCTGCTAAGGCAGGAAACCCTATACCATTTCAGACAAATGGCTGTCCAGTCTCTTCTTAAAAACTTCCAGTGTTGGAGCATTCACAACTTCTGGAGGAAGATTGTTCCACTGGTTAGTTGTTTTAACTGTCAGGAAGTTTCTCCTTAGTTCTAGGTTGCTTCTCTCCTTGACTAGTTTCCATCCATTGCTTCTTGTCCTGTTTTCAGGTGCTTTGGAGAATAGCTTGGCTCCCTCTTCTTTGTGGCAGCCCCTGAGATATTGGAACATTGCTATCATGTCACCCTTCACCCTTCTCTTCATTAAACTACACATACCCAATTCCAGCAACCGTTCCCTATATGTTTTAGCCTCCAGTCCTCCAGTAATGGCAACAATATCACATCCGCCCTCATTTACCTGAATTTCTAGTTCACCCTGCTTACTGTTCATACTCTGCGCATTGGTGTACAGACATTTGAGTCCTTTATGACTGACCCTGTGTTTACTTGCTACATAACTTGTGTGGTGCCTAAGTTCCCCTATTTTCTTAGATTGCCGGGGACAGTGATGTTCTGTATCAATTAACTCACTGTCCCCATTGTTTAGTTTAAATATTCCTTCAGAAAAGCTATGAATTTATTGCCGAGTAACTCAGTCCCTTTCTTGGATGGATGCAGACCATCTCTTTTGTACATTTTTTCATTGGACCAGCTACAGACATCGTGACTAATACAACCAAAGCCTTCTCCTTTACACCACTCCTTTAGCCACATATTAAATTCTGCTATACGCTGGCCTTTTCCATTTTGCTCCTTATACACTGGTAAGACCTCTGAAAAAGTGAGCCTACAGCCTATTCTGCTGAGTTCCTGCCCCAAGCTCTGGAAATCATTCTGCACAGAGCGTACATCATTTTGGGACAGATCGTTAGTGCCAAGATGTACAATGGCATCCACATCACAGTCTTGGCTGGCATTGTTGACTATTTTGAAAATACGCTTCTTATCCCTACTGGCAGTAGCACCTGGAAGACACCTGACCTCTTTTGAAACCTTTGTATCCTTTCCTAAATTAACATCCCTTATAATTGAGTCACCAACCAGAAGGTGGCTTCTGTTTTGGGGTACCTTTCTTTTCTTGCATGACTGATGTGTAATACCTGATTCGCACTTCTCCCTGTCAGAAACAAGTTCATCTCGGACCATGGTCCCCTGCTTATTTGAGTTATCACAATTACCTTGACCTGTTTCCTTAATTTTCCTTGTTAAGGTCAGCAAGGGCACTGTATTTGTTATGCAGGGACACAGCTAAAGCTTTGGGTTTATGGTTCACAGCTCTCACCCTGCCAGATCCCACAGTTGTCCACACTGCCCTTGTCCTGCAGGATCTTTGCGGTAGAGGGGGCTGATAGCGTGGAGGCTCAGTAGAGTAGGAGGGCTGAACTGAACACCTAATTTCTGCCTGAAGACCGCATATTACAGACCCTAGATGAATAATCTGTCCTTGTAGTCTAGTAATTTGTGTACATATAGGACAGTTTCCCACTTTGAAAAGAGTGCTGCGAAAGACAGCTGTTCCCTACACATGATTGTTTGCAAATTCTCTCTGTGGTGGAGAGTTGGGTAATGACTCATCAGAATAGCCTGGACTATTCATGAGCTTCTTGCAACCCACTTCCTCTGTAGACAGTCAGCTCACCCACTCATGGGTGCAGAATTCATCATCACCATGAGATCTTTTAGCACTCTGAAAGATACGGTGCATTGCAGTTACAGAGATGTCATAACAATCAAAACATTATGTCTGCTTACTAGAGTCCTACTAGAATCTTCTAAAACCTTTGGTTACTACCTTCACTTCCTTTATTTTATTTTATTTTTTCTTGCCTCCTTTATTTCTTCAAAACCAAATGTTAGATGGGTTGCATTTTTCAAATCAACCACTAGATGACCAGGTACCCAAAGAGCAGCTTTAATACAGCTTTATGAGAGCAAATTATAGCCTTCCAGAGTTGAGAATTTGCAAATTACATTTTCCTGAATAATTGGTGAGAGAGGAAAAAGAAAAAAAAGAGAAAAAAGAGGTATTTTTCTGTAGCTCATTATAACTTGCAGACACATTATTTTGTCACTCTTAACCTGCATTAAAAATATGCCAGTTAACTAACATTGAGAAATAAGAATGTAATGAAAATGACAAATAGTTCATTAGGTTTAAGGATGCAAAACTGGTAAAAAAAATATGGAGCATTTGCCTCAGCATGAAGCCTAATGTGTAGATTTAAAAAACGTTTCTTCACCCAGTACAAAGGACAGATATCAGAATTTGGCTACTTGAGAAAATGTATCTATTAAAAAAACACCTGTGTAGAAAATAGCTAGGCATCAAGTAATATGCCTGGAAAATAACTTAGTGGTATTTTTAGTAACTTATGAATCTTTTTTAAAAAAAAAATTATTAGTTTTATAGGGTTAAAAAGGAAGGTAGGGAAATGGGGATTTGGAATAGGGTAGAGGAAAGTTAAGGGTAGGGGTTGGGGTATATACATATATTTGTGAAGCAATATGGTGGTTGGGTAGTCAAAAGTAACAAATAACAAGTAGTTTGTAGATAGTTCAGGTTGCATCAATAAAAATTCCCTCTCTGATTCCCTTAATTTTCACATAGTCAAAGTAATTAAGTTAATAAATTTCTAAAAGGTAAAGGTAAAGGTTTCCCCGCACATACGTGCTAGTCGTTTCTGACTCTAGGGGCCAGTGGTCATCTCTGTTTCAAAGCCGAAGAGCCAGCGCTTGTCCGAGGACGCCTCCGTGGTCATGTGGCTGGCGTGACTAGACGCCAAAGGCGCATGGAACGCTGTTACCTTCCCACCGTAGTGGTCCCTATTTTTCTACTTGTATTTTTACATGCTTTAGAACTGCTAGGTTGGCAGAAGCTGGGATGAGTAACAGGCGCTCACTCTGTTATGCGGCACTCAGGATTTGACCCGCCAAACTGCCGACCTTCTGATCGACAAGCTCAGCATCCTAACCCACTGAGCCACCGCATCCCTTTAAATTTCTAGTTATGAGCTAATCAATTAAGAAAGTTTTCAATATAGTTAGACTAATACATATCAAAATCCTGTTTTTAAGTTTTACCTAACTGCAGTAAAAATACTCTAAGGTAGCCTATAATAGGCAGAAAAGAGCTTACTTTGTGGGTAACCTACAATTCCCTATTTCAGTAAAGAATAATTCTCTTGTCTACAAATCTTACATTGTTCATTAGAAATCATTTTATGATTTAACAGTAAAATCTAATTTTCATCTTAACACACCACCAATTATTAAAAACGATTTTTTTTGTCTTAACCATTTAACACTTAATAAAATACTATCTTCTATTATAAAATTCTAAATTCTATTGTATAATTCAAAGTTTTATTCTAAAAGCTTAGTTTTGTTTTGCTTTAAATATCTAAAACCTAAATATGGAATCAGTTTATATTTTTTTTAAGATTCCCCTTAGTCCATCAAAAGAAATTTTTTAAGTTCTGTCTTTACAAATCCCAAAAAAAGAGACAAGTCTAAGTCTTTAAATCTAACTCTCACCTTCTTTTTGTGCCAATCAGGCTTCCATCTTAATGCCTTTAAGTTCTCCAATGTCTCTCCCTTTCTCTGTCCACCTCTTATTTGAATCCATGGAGACCATCCAAATGACAGTTTTGCCAAGCTAGTGTCCCTTTTATAATCATTGAAGTATTGCTTTAATAGCTCAGTTTTTGATGTTTGATGTGATATTATTGTCATTAATTCAGTCTGATCTTTTTCTTGTTCCATTTCCATCTGGGTTAGATAGTAAGTAGTAGCTAATGTTGTTATCATTTGATTAGCTGAATCTTCAACATACTGTATTTGGAGGCCTTGATATCTTTGCTCTTAATGTTGCTATCTTCGGGTATTGTTGTTTTTTGAATTGTAAGTTTTGTAGTTAAAGTTGGAGTTTGGACTTCAAAGTTCTCTGTAGGCTGTGTTTGTTGCTCTTTGAAGTCTCCTATGTTAGTATTGATTTCCACTTCTATTTGTTTTTGGGTTGTTAGTTCATCATTTAAGGTTAAAGTTTGGTTTGGTGGCTTTGAGTTGTCAGGGTTATCATGCAATTTGGCTTTAATTTATTCAGTTATAGCCAAGATTGTGTCCAATATCAATTTGTAGTTAAGATATAATCATCCATTTCATTAGTGTTTACAGCTAAGTCTTCCATGGAGGCTATTTTAATAAGAGTCAGTAATTTTCCACCTCCAATGTTTCTAAAAGTTGTTTTCAGTGCCAGGTGTTCCCACACTTGTCTTTAAAGATAATATCAAGGAGAGCTCTCAGCTCTCAAAATAAGCAAAAGGTTTACTTGCAATTCCAAGTTTAGCCACAGGATATCATCAGTAGCATATAGAATAAGTTGTAAAGTTCTTTTTTTCCAAATTAATATAAAGCTTTTGTATAATTAGTCCATTCTTTTTTCCTTAGTTCATATCTTAACAGAAAATAGGGTAGTAGATCCCCACAAAAATAGGAGCTTTTTAATAAGTAGGAATGAGATTATTTAGTTTCTTTGTTTAATCAGCTGGATTTTTTTTCCTTCAACGCTTTAAGACTTAAAATGTTGATCCCCCAGGTATACAGAAGCTGTTTTCTCAAAAAAAGGGGAGGAGAAAATTTTCAAAAAAGTCCCACATGCAGGCAGTTAGGGGGATAGAAAAGGAAAGGTCTCACCCAAGTCCTCCAGATTGCTTCATTGTGCTAGATGGTGCTTTTGGCTTTCGGCAGGGAGTGGCTTAGTGATCGGCCATGTTGATGGCTGGTCTCTTCTTCTTCGGGCCAAAAGGAGCTGCTCCGGATTCAAGCAGAGGGCTGCCACCCTTCCATGATCACAGGAGGGTCTCCTTGTGGAGGTCGCCCCTCCAGCACGACCTTTGACCCTTTTCAGGGTCCTCCAATGAAGAAGGATCGGATAGCAGAGAGGGAGCTCTCGCTGCATGTCCGAAAGCGCCGTGTTCGCAAACCGGAAGCTGTAACTTATGAATCTTTAGCACAGATCACTGGTTTTTCTCATTTCAAACAAGAGGTATAAAACCAAGGTCAAATTTGTTGACACATATTCAGACATTGTCTGGTACACACTGAACTCAAAGGAAGCTCTACGAAGTAGTGGCAAAAGCCCCCAAAACCAAGATGGCAATTGTGCTTGTGACACCATCTTAATGTTTTATTTATTTATTTATTTATATTCTACCCAATGCCCAACTGTAGATAAAAATGATCAGAAAGCAAGTTCAAAGTTGAATACAGGTAGTCCTCACTTACAACTGTTTGTTTAATGACCGTTCAAAGTTACAATGACACTGGAAAAAACCCTGACTTATGACCATTTTTCACTCTTACAATTGTTGCGACTTCCTCATGATCAGGTGATCAAAATTTGGATGCTTGGCAACTGGCTGGTATTTATGATGGTTACAGTGTCCTGGGGTCATGTGGTCACCTTTTGTGACCTTCTGACAAGCAAAGTCAGAAAGTCACTTAACAACTGTGTTGCTAACTTTAACAAACTGCAGTGATTCACTTAACAACTGTGGCAGGAAGGGCTGTAACATGGAGCAGAACTCACTTAACAACTATCTCACTTAGCAATGAAAATTTTGGGCTCCACTGTGGTTGTAAGTTGAGGATACCTATAAATAGATTGCAAATGCACAACTTACATTTGATTTTCAACTGAGCTTAGATAGCATAATTTTCACTACCTTCCAGGAAAAACAGAAAGTTCATTTCTATACACTGGGAAAACTTCAAATACTTTGTCATGAGCTGCAGGACATCACATTAGGGGTTACAACGTGATGTTGACTACTTATTACTGACCTCAATATCACCAGCAATGTTCAATAGTTATTTAGAACACTTTCTGAAGAATTATTAAATGAAAGACATTGCTCATGTAACTGATAGGTTTCTATAAGGTATTAATGCAGGGGTCTTCAAACTTGGCCCTTTTATGACTTGTGGATTTCAGCTCCCAGAATTCCTCAGCCAGCGTGCCTGGCTGAGGAATTCTGGGAGTTGAAGTCCACAAGTCATAAAAGGGCCAAGTTTGAAGACCCCTGCATTAATGGCTTCCTTCAACTATTCACACAGGCACTTTCAAATAGCTACTTTGTCTGATTCAGAAGCAAAATGCAGGTCCATGCACCTCCTGATCAGCAGTATATTAGAAGACAATATAGGTAGTCCTCAATTTATGACTACAATTGAACCAATTCTGTTGCTAAGTGAGACATTTATTAAGTGAGTTTTGCCCCATGTTATGGCCTTTCTTGCCACAGTTGTTAAGTGAATCACTGTTTAGTAAGATGGTTGTTCACTGAATATGGCTTTCCCATTGAAAGGGGATTGCATGACCCCAGGACATTGCAACCATCATAAATTTGAGTCAGTTGCCAAGCATCTGAATTTTGATCACACGACCATGGGCATCCTGCAATGGTCATAAGCGTGAAAAGCGGTCATAAGTCTCTTTTTTCAGTGGCTGTTGTAACTTCGAATGCTCACTAAATGAACTGTTATAATTCAAAGACTACCTGAATATGTAGCTCAGAGTTGGTGCTCTCTGAGCTTGGTTATTTCCTCGCAGACATTTAATTACTCAACAATGTAACATCATCAGTGTGAGTGAGCAGGGCAAATGACTGCATATAAGCAAGGAGCAAGCCCCACACTCAATTTGCATTGATGTTTTTATCTAGTTGGGTAATGTAAAGTCTGAAAACTAATAAAATCTTTATTAAAAAAACAACCTAGTTCAGAGAGCCGCAAGTGATAATTCCACCTAGATTCCCTAGATTGTCCAAGACTGGCCAAATAAAGTATTCAATTCAATTTCCTTTTTTTTCCTCCTTTTTTTTTTCTTCGCTTGGAAGCATGTTGCTGAAAAAAGATCAAGATTTTGTGGGGCCCAGCAAAGAGCTAAACTCTTATCAGGTTAAGGTACACCAGCCTAAAAGCAAGCGGAAGGAGTATGTGGCTCATGTCGCACAAAGCTTTTCATAGAAAACCCCTTTCAAGCCTCTTTGTGCTGGAACTGGATGCTTTAAAATAAGCCATCATAATGGCAGAAGGAAAGACTCATTTGCAGAATAGAAGGCAGACAGCCGCTTGGTTTTTCTCATTACTGCTACTGTGGCTGGGAGACACTGGCCATTCATTTCCTTGACCCTACTTATCCTTTTTGCCCCTAACACATTTATTTCCTAACTGCTGCAGCTCTTGCCTTGAGTCCTCTTAGGGGGAGGAACTACGTGTCAGATGCACGCCGGATGCACAAAGGCACTCGGGGGAATAATGAAGAGTTTTGTAGCTGGCCCAGCCCAAGAAACCCATGAATAATCAATGGTACTTGAGGCTGGCTGGGTAATTGAATTGCAGACTTAGTAATAACTGGAGATTTATCTCTAGAATTATATCCAGGCCTAATTTTAAATCTATGTATAGGGAGGTGAGAAAAGCACTGATCATAAGGATTATTTACCTACTTTGCTTGACTAAAGGAAATTAAACAAAGCCAGTCACACACACACACACACATGCACACGCACACACACCTGTGCTTTTCAATGTGTAGCCTTCTTGAATCTCTGGCTAATTCTGTGAACAGAATTCAGCACAATGCAGCCCATCCGTTGCCTCTTATAGAAAAACAGGGTCACATTAAAGGAATTCATTTTAAGAAAGAATAAATTATTGTAAATTATTTTAGGTGCCTATTTTTTTTAAAAAAAAAACTTCTATGCAATCTGTCATTTTCTCTTGCTTTATTTAAAAGGTGACAGAAATTTCAGGATAAATTTAGGTACTTTGTTCCTCCGTGGACTTTTTTTTTTTTTTTTTGGAAGAAAAAAACCCCTGAGAAACCTCAGGCAACTAACTGCTGAAGATGGGTGATTAATAATTTTAACATAAGAGCAATAGCATGTTAAAATGAAATAGGGTTTACTAATATTGTAGGCCTTTAACTAGGGACATGTAAACTATAACAGGGTCAGGAGTTCTAAATGGACAGCATTTGCTAAAGTCTTTAGGGACAATGTAATACAGAGAATCCCTCTGATTCTCTTTAAACCTGATTATCTACACCCCCCTCCTGCTTTTTAGAAAAAAAAAAGTAGCTACAGAACAAAAATTATTTGGGAATATTGTTTCAGACCTCACCCATGCTCAGAATCTCTTAGTTGTTCATTCAAGCAGCTCAACTTTCTCTCTAACAAGTTGAAAAACTAGCGGGTATACTGCTCTAAGAAATCAATGTCTTAAAGACATTGTATGTAATGCAAGTGATTTTTAGGCTGGTGCACCAATGTGAAAAAAGAGGGTTTTTTTTTAATGAATAACAGAGGCGCTGGGCTCACACTGGTGTGAGGTCTCAAGGACTCCTCTAAATTATTTCAAAGCATGTGCAGTGCTAATACAAGGGCAATTCAGAAATAAACCTCCTTTTGATTATCAATGACAGACGCTCACAGATACAGAACTTTTATTCTACACATTATAAAATTATAAAACTACAACATTACATTACTTTTCAACATAATCACCTTTCAAATTGAGGCACTTGTCATAACGTCTTACAAGTTTTGAAATTTCTCAGTAATAGTCGATTGGTACCAAATCTGGGCTATGGGGGTCTGTGTGATCAAAAACATCCCAATGGAACTGCTTCAAAACTTCTTGGGTGCATCTAGTTGTGTGCGGGCGAGCATTATTGTGAACCAACACCATACCGGAAGTGGTGCCATAGAAAATCCTGCCAAATGTAAAGATGCCAAAGGAGTACTGTTGGTGAAGTTCATGGAGCGTGGTTTGACCATCAATTCAGAAGTCTACTGTGAAACATTATAAAAACTCAGACAAACCATCCATAACAAACATCAAGGCATGCTGACTTCCAGTGTGGTGTTGGTTCACGATAATGCTCGCCCGCACACCACTAGATGCACCCAAGAACTTTTGAAGCAGTTTCATTGGGATGTTTTTGATCACCCCCCAACACACACACACACACCCATAACCAAGATTTGGTGCCAGGTGACTATGTTTTCAAATCTGTAAGACGTTATGACGAGTGCCTCAATTTGAAGGGCAATTATGTCAGAAAGTAATGCAATGTTGTAGTTTTCTAATGTGTATAATAAAAGTTCTGTATCTGTGAGCATCTGTCATTGATAACCAAATGGAGGTTTATTTCCGAATTGCCCTCGTATTAGCACTGCACATGCTTTGAAATGATTTAGAAGAGTCCTTGAGACCTCACACCAGTGTGAGCCCAGCACCTCTCTCTTATTCATTATAGTTGTCGAGCCCTGTGGGCCCGACATTCAGTGGGGGGTGGAGGCAGAGACTCACATCGGCGTCTCTCCCCTGGATTCCAGACACATCGGAGGGCGACACCGGGCAACTGACTGCACTGCCGCTTCCCTATCTGGGACTGCCACTACCGCCAAGCTCCCCACAGACCCTACGGAAAGCCAGGTGGGGGAAAAGCTGAACCATCTGTCAGTGGGTGCTGCTGAGGTGCAGGCGATGCTGTCATCTTCCTGCACGCCACTGTCATCAGACATTCCAGGGCTTGCTTTGCCTCGGTTGAGGCTTGGAGGTAGTTTGGGCTGCACCGTCCCTCATGAGGCTGGACTCGGCAGGCCTGGACATCTAGAAGTAAGGGTGGGGGTTGCATGGTCTACTCACCTGGTTGTCGGTGGACTGTTGGATGTGGGGAAAAAAGGCTGATGGACACGCGGGGGGATGGTGAATAGGAGAGAGCAGCAAACGGGTCTGTAGGGGGAAGGAGGGATTATAAGGGATTGTGGGCGGATGTTAGTTTGTGGTTTGGGGGCGGGGCCCTGTCTCTGACCGGCTATGTAAGCATTGGGAGCAATTAACACCCAACGCTGACTTTACTTTTGCTTTTTGTGCTTTGGAGTTGAATAAAGCCTCTTTTGTTTTGTCACACGTTCCTGTTGAAGACTTGTGCTTGCTTTCATCACAGGACGTGTATTGACAATAGTTTTACTTCCAAATTGCCCTCATATTTACAGAGGTGATACAGCAATTCATGATTTTAGTTTAGTGCACTTCAGCATGGGTAACTAACCTTAAGGAGTATGATCAGGAAAGCAAATTAAACCAAACCCAGTTCAGCTGTCTTAGCACAAGACCACTCATAGCCCATTGCTCTGTTATGTGATGGATAAATTTTGAACCTATCTGGCTGGAGAATTCTAGGACTTGAGGTCCCACACAGCCTAAATTTGCCAGGTTTAAGAGCCAATTTGGTCTAGTGCAGGGGTGTCAAACTCAATTTCATTGAGGGTCGCATCAACATTGCGGTTGCCCTCAGGGGGCCAGGTGGATATGGCCTGGGTGGGCGTGGCCTACTGGGTGGGCGTGGCTAGAGTGCATATGGCCTACTGGGTGGGCATGACCAGCTCTACATTG